>NC_135483.1:19507150-19816595 GCF_052094955.1 Ictidomys tridecemlineatus | reverse complement strand
AACTTCGTGCAGCCAGGAATGGACCTGGTTTATCTCAAGCTAATATCAAAGCACATTCCTGGTGCTGATGTTGCCAGGGTACAGTTGTAAAGCTCCACATGCCATTCCAGTGGTTTTGCTTATTTATAGTACACTGGAAAACTATATGGGGAAAATAGACCAGGGTTATGCAGGCATAACTGTAGCAGTTACAACTCAAGATGGCTACAGTAAAGTCAAGCTGGGTCCCTACATTCTCTCTCCACAGAATTGGAAGGAATCATATTACACATGAATTTGATCCTATTACTCATCTGTTTTATACCCTCCTGTGGCTTCCCATTGAACTACCATGGTCTGCAAGACATTGCTACAGTAAGCTATTTCTGGCCTCTATTACACAGTCCATCTTCTCCACTAGGAATAGTCTTCCTGTGGTGTTTGCTTTGAGGCCTTCCATGAACACATCCATAATAGCCTTCCACCAGTGACGTTTACTCACTAGCTCAGCTTGGCTCTTGTTATGAGTTATTATTTACATATTATAAAGCTTAAATAAATATACAGATGGTCCTCCACGTGGATGGGGTTACAATCATGAAAAACCCATTGTACACTGAAAATATTATAGGTCAAAACTGTATTTAACGCACCTAGCCTGCTGAACACACAGCTTAGCCTCGCCTGCCCTAAACCTGCTCAGGACCCTGACAGTTGGGCATGAGCATCTAACAGAAAACTGAATAATAAGATGTTGAATGTCTCATGAAACTTACTGAATACCTGTATGCAAAAAAAAAAAAAACAGCATATTATACACATGTGGAGTATAACTTATTCTAATTAGGATCCTATTCTTGTGGTTTTACATAATGTGGGTCATGTATATCTAAAAAGAACAAATTAAAAAAATAAGGATTAAAAAACCACCAGCAACACAAGACACTAAAGAGACTCATTTATTTACCCTTCAGATCCCGTGGCTGACTAGAAGCTACAGTTCACTACTGCTGCCCAGCTTTGCAAGCAAGTTTTGTCACTGAGAAAAGATCAAAATTCAAAATTCAAAACTTGATTTCTACTGAATGTGTATGACTTTTGCACCATCATAAAGTCAATACAACTCAAGTCAAACCTTCATTGGCAGGGAACCATCTATATGAAAACTGTTACACATAGTAGGTATGCTTATTGTTTCCTATTTACTGCTTGTTCTCAGACTGGAATATGACCCCCATGGGGGTCAGGATCCACATCTGTGGTCTTCACCACTGTATGCACAACTTTTTGCACAATCACTGACCCATATTCAGTAGTCAATAAATGAACATGTGCTCCATTTTAAACAAAAAATAAACAAAACCAAAAATGCTATGGACCGAATGTTTATGTCTCCCCCAAATCCACAATTTGAAGCTTCAGTCTTCAGTGTAATGATATTTGGAGACGAAGCTTTTAGAAGGTAATTAGAGCACAAGGGTGAAGCCGTCCTGATGGGATTATTTACCTTATGAAAAGACACAAGACAGAGATGCTCTCTGATCCCATGTGAGGATGCAATAAGAAAATAACCATCCAACACTCAGAGGGCTTTACCAAGAACCAAATAGGTGGTCTTCTTGGATTATCCAGCCATCAGAATATGAGAAGTGTCTATTATTTAGCCCCCTAATCTGTGATGTTTTTGTTATCGAAGCCCAAGCAGGATAAGACAGAAAGTGAATCTTAGAATGTTAACTTTGAAAGAGACGAATATCCTCCTTTTACAGATAAATAATCTGAACCCCAGAGAGTTGTCAGCAAATTGAATGAAGTCATGTTTTTAGGGAGGACTAGAATCCAGTTCTTCATTTCCAGCCCAGGGTGGCTTGTCCCAAATCACAGGCAGCAAGACCAAGAAATAATGGACATAATCTTTGTTCTCTACTTCATACCATTTTCCTTATTAAGGTAAATATTTTCAACCTTTTTAAATAATTTGCTGGAGGATAGAGACAGTCCTTTTAATTTGCTTAATACAGTAGAAAGGGAGGTTGTTGCTGAATAAATTTTTCCAGGCATTTTTTTATAACCCTAAAGTCAGTGTCCAATAGAATTTGAATTGATTTGAGCCTATTTTAATATTTCAAACCATAGTTAGTTCATGTTTTCCATATAAAACCTGCAGTTCCATCTTAGCATTTTGCATTTCCATCCTCTTTTTCCACAGTGAAGTGGTCTGGCTCTCCCAGGAGTGTGGCAGCCAGATGACAAATGCTCTTTCAAATAACCCCAGGAGTGGTTTCTCCTTCTGCACCAGGTTAGGCAGCCAACTCAGAGTGGAAAGAGCACGGGTTAGAAACTGGGCGCCCTGGTTTACAATCCTGGCTCCGCTGCTAGTTCCCTGTGTCACTCTGAACAAGTTGCTTAAACACCCTGGCCACGGTCCCCTGATTTGTAGAATGAAAAAATTCAGAATAAATCTTCCCAAAGTTTCCAGCTGGTTCTAACCTTCTAGGGTTCCAACTTCTACACATTAAACAAAATTTTGTACCATCAAGCAGTGCCTTTTATCTCCTCTCCTTCTCCCCCTCAATCTTCTTAAAATCCATTTCAAAGAATGTTCAGTCCCCTTTCACTGTGTGGCTCTAGCCTTTACAAGATGAGTCTCAAACAAGAAAGCTTCACATCCTGAAGACCAGGGACCCAATAGGCAGCCTCCGACTATGTTCCAGATACCAATGCACTAAATTTTCTGGATATTCCTGAAAAAATGCTAGAGAAACTTTTCAGGACTTCTGGTTTTCTACAATGGGAGTCAGATACACATCCAAACACTGAAGAGGAGTGAAAGTCTTTTGTTCTGAAGCATTCTGCTTCCTGTATCATTGAAGACACTTAAATGACACAACACCACTATTCTTATCTCTGCCCCAGGGCCACTCTAGAGACTGGTGCCTTCAAATGATACCAAGCATTCTTTCATTCACTTATGTATTTAAAATTTGGGTTTCAGTGATTAGGACATACCAGGTACTGTGGTCGGATGGAGATCTAGATTTCCCCTCCATGTGAACAAGTGAAGAAGCATTTATAGTACCAAGTGACAGCTGTCACTCTTCCCTTATACAAGCCTCATGGCTACTTTGGCTGATATATTTGGGTTGGGTGAGGTGGATGCTTCACGGTATTTTCAGCACTCAGTGCCTATGAAAGACCTAAGCCAGCGTGCACTTTGTGAGAAGTGCAAGAAGGATTTGAAGTGGTAAGTCGAGGGGTGATGATTTCATCTCCATGGTACTGGTGAGTCTTTAAAACGGCTAGCCACACAGAGGGAATCCGAGACCCCACAGTGTCTTAACATCTCAGATGATGCCACACGTTTTACCCAGGCACAGTAAGAGCCTTATAACCCAGCTTTGCCTAACCAGCTGGGCCCTACTATTTTCATCCCACCTCTTTGAAGCCCTGCTGGAAGAAATTCATGCTTTTCCATAGTAGAAATTTCCTGCAAACCCAGAGGAATTCTTCAGTTCCATTGCACAGCTCACTTTAGGAACCAGAGGCCCAGAACCACATCACAGCCCTCTGCTACCAGTTGACAATGTCCTAAGGTACCACTGACAGGATGAAATTATCATTTCTGTAGATAATTTGAGAAAAGGTAATTTTTGTTTGTTATTAAGAGTGTATTGGGGCTGGGGATGTGGCTCAAGAGGTAGCGCACTCGCCTGGCATGCGTGCCGCCCGGGTTCGATCCTCAGCACCACATACAAACAAAGATATTGTGTCCGCCGAAAACTGAAAAATAAATATTGAAATTCTCTCTCTCTCTCTCTCTCTCTCTCTCTCTCTCTCTCTCTCTCTCTCTCTCTCTCTTAAAAAAAAAAGAGTGTATATTTTGTACCCTAATTGTCTTCATTCTTTTACTGTAGTACAGTATCAAAGCGTTGACCAAATCATAGGATAACAATAATCAAAAATAACATTTGTTGAGCATTTACTGGTTGTAAAACCTGGCTTTTACTTCTTTAGTTATTAGTTAAGTGTCTCCTGTCTGTTAATTTTCTCAATACTGCCTACATGATGGTAATATCACAATCATCACTGAGTCTCAGAGACATGAAATAATTTGCCCTAACCCTCATGGCTAGTAAGTGATGATGCTGAGATTTAAACTGTGAGTCCTTCTGCTCAGAGACTGCATGTTTATCTGATGAGCTATCAGCCTTGAAGACCTAAAAACAAATATTCCTGAGGTACCAGTGATCATGGATGATAAGTAATTTCAAATATTATCATATGATAAAAATTAAAATTTTTAAATGAGTAGACAAAAACTTCAGATGACTTGATGAACTAAGAGATCAACTTCAGTGATGAACTAAGAGATTTCAAAGATGGTGTAGTCCTACTGCAAGCCATTTTGAGATTTTCCTATCCCAAGCTTCCACAGCCCTCCCTCCAAGTGTGAATTTACTCTTCCTGGTCAGTAGAAGAAAGGTTTCTGTGGGATGAATTAAGTGGTTCAAAGCAAGGATCCTTATCTAATTAACCCCTCTCAAATTCATCCCCTCTATTCCAATGAGATGGCTATTCTTTCTGGCAGGTCTTCTGAGCTCAATCACAATCAGGACTGTGATTCCAGTTTTCTGGCTCATTGGAGTGCCCTCCATAGAATATGTAGCTGTGTAAATTATCAATCATAAGCTACATTTCTGATCACAATATCTTCTCTGAATCAATAAGGGAGGGTGATTGAATTTTCACGTCAATAAAATTAGACAGCCAGATGGATAAGGAGATCAGAGTCAACAAGTGCATGAACCCTACCTGGATGTCTCATGAATGAATGGCAACAACCAACGCAGAAATAGAGTTCCCTGGGATAAAAGACCTGGGCCCTTAGCTCTCATCACCAATGGCCCTCAGTCCTTTGGCAGTGGTCCATGCTCTCCTAACACATCAAGGTTTTCCTGCTGGCCCGAAGCTCTGGACCCTAAAGCAACTGTGTGTCTCATTCTTGGTCCTATCCATAGAGTAAACTGCCCCAGGCCCTGGACAGAGGAGAGCACATCCACACCTATAGATCTATTAATGAAGCCTCACACTTATCCTCTAGAATTTGAGGCACAGAAGCCTTTTACTAGTACCCAAAAAGAATGTGTGTGTGTGTGTGTGTGTGTGTGTGTGTGTGTGTGTAATAGGAATGTTTGGCATAGATAGGCTGGATTAATTTTATATATATGTGTATATATATATATATATATATATATATATATATACATATGTATAATATGATTATCATATAAATAATGGAATGGTTACCTGGCATTGGCCTTCTCTTTCCATATTCAAGACAGTGGAGTCTTGTCAAATCATTCGCTGAAGGTCTCAGATTCCCTGTAGCTTTTCTATTCTCCCATCTCCTTTTTTATCACTTTATTTACACTACTTCTTCCAAGTCCATTCTTCAGCATTTACACTGACCATTTGTCCCACAGCCAAGCTTTCTGCATTTGACTACTCTTTATAATTACGTTGTATATAAAATTCTGGTCTTCCCTTTTGGAGCACCTAGCAGACATTTCACGATCGGAGGATTGATGCTTTTGAGATATTCAGTGAATAAGAGATTGACTAAATGCTGAAAACAGAGAACAAACACAACCACGAAACTTTAGCGTGTGTATGGAAAAAAAAAAATGGAACACCTATCCCTCAGCACATGCAAACATAGGCATGAAGATGACCTAAATTATGCCCATGCATCTCAGGTTGTAAAATTACACGGTAAGACAAGGCAAGGAGGGCTCTTCCCAGCTTGCAGGTGGGAAACCTGAGGCCAAGTGCAGTCGTGATTGACGGAGCTTTTTCCACTTCATTCCATCGCCTCTTAAAATCAACCAAAGCATCCATGAAACAACTTTATGATGATTCTCCCAAAAATTTGAAAGCAATCCATTGTGATTCCTCATTTCTGCTTTGTGATCAAGTATTTCTTGTGTCTGCAAGTAGAGTGTAAAATCAATTAGGAAGGATAGAGACCACTGCAAGACTGGAGGAGGGAGAATTTTTTTTTTTTACTCTGACTGTAAGGTAAACCCATTATGCCTTGATGAAGTGTTTCACTTTCTTTCAACCCTTAAATTTAATACATGCAAAAACATTGGGTATAAAATAATAGTCAACACTCCATAAAGCTGAGAGATGGGAGGGGAGGAGGCAAAAAATTAATATTTATGGTTTCTTCATAGATGTTTTTAAAAATTCATAAGTGACATTTTAAAAGACTGACTTCTAAGATGGAGAAAATAAATCGAGAAGGCTGGGCAGGTGAGTGATCATGCCCACGATACCTGAGTGCATGTCAAAACTGCCCTAGCAAGCTGAGGTCTAATGTGTCCTCCCTGCTCCTCTGGGGTTAGCAGTCTCATTCAGACCAGAGGAACATGATCAATTTAAGTGATAGCCAGAGATTTAACCTAGTGTGGTAAGCTGAATGATGACCCCCAAACCTGTGCATATGCTACTTGATAAGGCAAAAGGGACTTTGTATATAGATACTATTAAGGATCTTGAAATGGCAAGAGTCTCTTGAATTGTCCAGATGGATCCAATATAAACATAGTGGTCTTCACAAGACGGAGGTGGGAGGATCAATGTAGAAGATTAAGGGAAGCTGTGGTTGCAGCGGTGTGGCCGTCAGACAAGGAATTCGAGCAGCCTCTAGAGGCTGTAAGAGGCAGGAATGGATTCTCCCTGGCACCCAACCCAAACAGAACTTTGATTTTAGCCTCATAAGATTTATTTCAGACTTCTGATCTCCAAAAATGTAAGAGAATACATCTGTGGTTTATTTGGTACTAGGGATTGAAATCAGGGGTACTAAAGCACCGAGCCAGATCCCCAGCCCTTTTTACTTTTCATTTAGAGACAGGGTCTCATTAAGTTGCTTAGAGCCTGGATAAGTTGCTAAGCCTGACCTTGAACTTATGATCCTCCTGCCTCAGCCTCCCAAGTCACTGGAATTATGGGTGTGCATCGCTGTGCCCAGCCAAATTTGTGTTTCTTTAAACCACTGTGTTTGTGGTGGTTTCTTACAGCAATAACAGGAGACTGGGATACTGAGGGAGGCCAGTCTTTTCCAAGGTGATATATTTGCCTTTTCATTTCAGCTTGGCCACGCGATGGCAATGTGACTTTGGCTATGTCATCAAATCTCTGTACATTTGAATTTCCTTGGAAATATGATAAGTTGGGGAGAAAGAAAAGAACCTGAAAACTGATGATATATAATTTGGATTTTTCTATTTGATGTGAAGTATTAAAAAATATCTACTAGTCACAAACTTTTAAATTTCAAGAATATACCCATAAATATGTGTCATTGAAATATGCAGATATAGCAAAACTATTTACCCTCATGGCAATAATCTGCCAGTACTAACCTTCCACAGTCCCCACCTAGCCGACGTGCTGTATCACTGCTACTTGTATGGTCCTATGACTCCAAATTTTAAAAATTTGCACTTATTACAGGAGGACTAGTTCCTACATTTTATAATTTTATCATTATTTGCATCAGCAGTCAGAAACCATAAAGTAATGCAGCTCACAAGGAGATACTATGCCACGGTAGGTAGAATTTCAGAATGCCACCACCAAGGTTCTTCATTATGAATATGATTATGTTACAAAAGGGATTTTGCAAATGCAGTTAGAGGTTACCATGCAGTGGACTTCCAGTAAGTCAAAACAGAAATAATCCTAGTGGGCCCAACCTAATCACACAAATCTTTCAAAACCAGAGACTTCTCTGGCTAGTAACAGAAGAGACTGTAAGAAGACTAATGGAGGGGAAAGGATTTGGGGAGTTTTGCATGGCTTTGGAGATGGAAGGGGACACATGCAAGGACCAGAAGGCCATTGCCCAGAGAAGCCCGAGATGACCTGAGCCCTAGGAAATGGATTCTCTCCCCAGCCTCAGACAAGACCCCTGCTGTCAATTCTGATTTCTACCTTGTGAGACCCTAAACAGATAATCTAGTTGATTGAGCTCCCTGTAATCCTGACCTACAGAACTGTGAGTTAATGAGTGGGTATTTTTTTTAAGCTGATAAATTTGTGGTACCATATTATAGCAGCAGAAAACTAAAATATATTGTAGAAGTTCCAATAAAGAAAATTTTACCCTTGCTACCCAGATGGAGAGAAGGAAAAATAAGTCATCTGGGGGGATCTGGCTGTCTCCCAAGAGGTTTCTCTGAGTGGAATTCATTACACTGGAGAATTGGCCATATCCCAGTATCTGAAGTATCACTCTTGTAGGCTCAGAAACATGTTTTCTTTCATATACCCAGGTCTTCAGGGGAAGACCCACATTAACCTAGTTCATAATGCTGATGTATAAAACCAAAATGTCAGATGATGACTCACTGGGACCTAAATAACACCCAAAAGAATTAAAATACAAACTGCAACATAAATCTCATGATCATTTGAAAAATAGAATTATAATTCCCCTTACAAACAACACTTTGATTAATCATTTTACAGGTAAAGCTTGGGTGATGTATTATAAATTTCTTGAACTGAATTTCCTGGGACAAAGTATGAGTACATATTTAAGGCTTTTAAAACACAATGCCAAATTGCTTTCCAGAAAAAAAAATTACTTCATTAAGTTTTTTTATAAAAAAAACAGAAGGATTCTTTTCTTATTCAGATAAATATTTTATCAATTCCTTCCTTGGTGGAATCTTAGAAAATATTGCTCCAAGGGTCACATATTCATTCCTAGCTCTTCTTCCCCAATACTTGATGGTTTTTATTTTTCCATATAAATGTTTAATCCATCTGGAATTCATTTTGCCATATGGTGTTAGATAGGGCTAGACCCTGTTTTTCCAAATTTTTAGCCAGCTCTACCAATACCATTTATAGAATAAATCAAGAACATCTTGAGATCTAACATCTCAGGGTTCACACAAACAGTATGATTGACATTTGAATATTTGGTGGGGCCCCTCACTCTCCTATGCCCACTATCCTCTTGCATTCTCTCTCCTTCTACTAAAAACTGTTCCAAGGAAAGACACTTAAAATTCATCTTCAATAAACCATTGATACTCATAATTCATTCAATATCCAAGTATTAAATACCTTCTATAAACCAGCCTCTGTAAGCTGGGCTATGAAGCATCGGACTTATTTAGCCACAGAGTTCACCTTGGGACACCATCTTAGCTCAGTGGTGGGTGGGACACACAATTAAAAGCAGTAAGAGTTGGTATTAATATGATAATATTAATATTTGCAACTGTTTATTGAGTTATTTCTGTGTGCCTCTCACCAAACTAAGAACATCATCTTATTTCAGGACAGTGTAAGCACTGTGCAGATTGTCCGGTTTTACCATCCATCCTTCATTTAAGAGTGACTAAAGGAGCAAATGATTTCAAAAGTTGAGATTGACTGTTGTAGTGCCATTTTTAGCTACCATCCCAGCAGAATATACAAAACCACAACAAAGGGAAGCTAGAGTCAATAGGTTAAGGTAAGAAGTCAGTAGGTCATCCCTGTTAATGAGCCCCTGCCTTGTGTGCCCTGCAGAGATGAAACACTAACTGGATCAGGATGACTATGGAGGATTCAAAGAATTGGCCTTGAGCTCAATGGAGCCTTCAAGGACATGATAGAAGTGCCCTGTGAGTGTGGGCTGAGGACCATTTGTGGTTCCAGTGTGGATGCAGTGTTGGGTGATTGGATCAATGAGAGAAGACAACAATAATGGGGAAAATAGGAAGAAAATCAGAGGAAAGGTAATGCTTCAGTTCTTCAGGTGCTGCTGACAAAGTGGCCATCGTATTCAGATAGAACTATCTAGAAGGCACCAATAGGAATAGTTTTCAAAAGACAGAGCTGGGAGCTGGGGATACAGCTCAGTTGGTAGTGCTTGCCTCACATGCACAAGGCCCTGGGTTCAATCCCCAGCACCACGCACACACTCACTCCACACACAAAAGACAGAGCTGGACTGGAGCTGGACACAGCACAGGAAATGCAAAAATTAAAGAAAGTAAAGTTTCTTTCAAAGAGATGGAAATGAACACATCAGAGAAATATTTTCTAAATAATAATGAGAAATAGAAAATATATGAAAGTGAAAAAAAATCAAGTAAGAGCTGGGCACGGTGGTGCACGCCTGTAATCCCAGCAACTTGGGAGGCTGAAGCAGGAGGATCCCAAGTTCAAAGCCAGCCTCAGCAACTTGGAGTTGCTAAGCAACTCAATAAGACTGTTTCTAAATAAAAATACAAAATTGCCCTGGGATGTGGCTCAGTGATTGAGGGTCCCTGAGTTCAATCCCCAGTATCAAAAAGAAAAAAAAAAATTCAAGTAAGAAAATAACCAAAAAAGTTGTGCTAACACATTTTATTATCCATGTAAAAAACTAACTTTATTACATTTGTAAAAATAAATTTCAAGAGGATTAAAAACTGAAATATGGAAGTCACCACTTAAAAATTTGTACAACGAAAGAAAATGGCTTAATGAATTATGAGTACCAGATTTAAAAAAAAAAACAGACACAAAAACACGACAAACATCAGTAAATTTGTCACAATAAAATTAAAAATACACTCTCAAAAAATAAAAAGACAAGCTCAAGACTGGAAAAGATATATTTAATGTGTGTATCCCATAAATTATAAGTACCCAAAGTACATAAAAATAAAACTCTCCCTTTCCAACACACACAAAATCAAATACAACAAAGAAATCCAATGGCAAATTGATCAAAAGGCACAGGAAAAAAATCCATAGATAAGAAAATTTAAATCACTAGTGAACATTTGAAAAACAATTTCAAACTTCAGTGAAATGAACAGTTAAAACAACAATAAGATACTATTTCACACCATAAAACAATGACAGATTCAACTCTCTGCAAGGATGTAAAGCATTGTTTCTTTTCTTTTAATATTTTTTAGTTGTAGATGGACACAATACCTTTACTTATTTATGTTTATGTGGTGCTGAGGATTGAACCCAGGGCCTCACACATGCTTGGCAAGTGCTCTGCCACTGAGCCACAACCCCAGCTCTGAAGCAATGTTTCTTGATGTCACACTACTGGTCTTTGCAGTCAGATAATTCTTTCTTTGGGGAGGCGTGGATTTCCTGTGCACTGTAGGATATTTGGCAGCATATACCTAACCTTTTCCCACTGAAAAAAGGATGACAGTAAAACCCCACCACCATTTGTGACAAAAAAAATGTCCCCCACATGTTACCAAATGTCACCTCTAGGGCAAAATCCCCCATGTCCATTGAGAATCGCCGATGTCAAGTACTGCTGATGAGAATGCAAGTTGTTTCAAATTTAAGATGTAACCTGGCAGTGACTCCTGAAGATGTGCCGAGTCTGTGATACTCTAAGGTGCTCTCTGGAATCAGCTCTCCTGCAGTGCTCAGGGACAGGATCAAACTGTTCAAGCATCTGCTGAACACCAAGGAATAGGGAAAAAATTCAAATATGGACCAGGGGGGAGTGGACAAATTGTGCTACTTTCTTTGATGCAATGCCATGCAAAATAAAATAAAACCCAAATGAGTTTGAGCAGTAATGATCAATAGTTACATCTCACCAACTCAAAAGGACAAAACTTGCAGAAGAGCAGATCCATGATGCCATTAATGTCAGGCTTAAAGACACGAAAAACAACTACAAGTGATGTTTAAAGACACACACAAATTTAGTAAAACCAGTGAGGCAACCAGTGATATTTGAATGATTTCAAAGGCAAAGGGGAAGATATTGTTTTGCTCTGCAGTTCATCATGGGAGTCAGGAGCCGGAGCCTTGTGCACCCTGTGCCTTTTTGGTGTAGGGCAGCAGCCAGACCCGCAGCTTCTCTGAGTACAGCCTTTGGTGGGTGTGCAGCTGCAGGGTACTGGCTTCCTCTACATCACCCTCATTGTCGAGGCTGGAGGTGGTGAGAGCCTCTGTGTGTTCTAGCCTGTCCTTATTTTGCCCCTTTCATCTTCTGAGCCGCCAGCCCCAAACCTAAAATGACTTCAGGCCCACAACCAGGGGTGGAGGCAGTGGTCCTCCACTTCTTCCACAGCTCCTACAAGCATAGAAAATCTAATCCCCATCATAAATCCCATTTTCCATATCACTGGGAGGGGTTCTACTTCCCTGCTGGAACACGAAGTGGTACAATATTTTTAAATGTTGAATAACGGATATAGGGTAATGGTGGTCTCTGGGGAGGCAGGGAGGAAAATGGACTGGCTATGATCCACCAAGGTCTTAAAGTTATTTATCTAATAAATTAGAAATCTGTTCCTGGTTTCTTTGATATAGTAAATTATAAAACTGCATACATTTTAGTGAATTATAAAATTCAAGTGTCTTAAGCTAGTTGCTGACAACATGATAAATGAACAAACGTGCCACAAATGAACATCCATTCTTCAAACATCTCATTTTTCATTTATTTGCAAAATAATAAGATTAAGTTATCCTTAAGTGCCTTCTAGGTCTAAAAATCCTTGGGCTCCACCAGTACATTCATAACACTTTAGGAAGTAGCATAATTGTTTTGAAATATTTGAAGGCCATCATGGAAGATGGTGATTTATCATTGGTCTGCTGTGTTGTTTTTAAGAGAAATGTAAGAAATAATTTCCCACCAATTAAAATCGCCCACAAAAGGAATGAGTTTAGAAGTAATGAGTTCATTCTTCTGGAACAATACTGTAGAAGATAACTGAGTATTTATCATGGAGCTACATAAGGACTTAACAACCTGGGAGAGAGATCAAGCTGCCTCAAACATCTCACTGATCTAGAATTGTCTATGTTATTGTATAAATATTTCTCATGTAAACTGTTAGCATAAATGGTTAGAAAAGAATAGTTCAGGTCCAATTTTTTTTTCAGTTATAACAGATATAGCATTACAGTTTGTAAGAGTTGATCAGGGCATAAGCAATTTCTTGCTTTTTAATTTGAACATGCAGCCAGAAGTAAATAGCACACAGTATGTGTAATGCAATCTTAAAAGTGTTTTATTGGAACAATGCTTAGACCTCATATGAGGACATGAAAAAAATAAGAAATGTAAATGAACTTGATGTCAGACTGATGAAGCAAGTCTCTGGAGATCCTTGGAAGTTAGAATGGATTTTAAAATTCATTATGATTGAATTATAAAATAAATGAAAACCAGCAGGGTTAAACATGCGGTTGATGGGGGCAGAAAAAGAAAGTTCTCTGGATACCCATGGCAGGGACCAAGCAAGTTCAAGTTCACTTCTAAGACAAGGAGGGATTTTCCTCCAGCTTCTTCTCATTCAGTGTTTATTCTGTATCAGGCACTGTAATGGTCACTTGAAATACCAAGCCAAGAAAGCAGTGTTGACTGTTCAGAAACTCATGCTTTCTAAGGAGAGGTAGACATGTGCAACTGAGTGAAAATAATAACAGTAACAAAAAATTAATAGCTGAAATCTATTGAGCACTGACCATGTGCCAGGTACTATCCTAAGTACTTTACATATATTAACTTATTTCATTTTCTCATCAACCCCATGGGAAGAGTACTGCTATTATTCCTGTCTTGCAGATACTAAAAGTGGGGCACAGATGGGTTAAGAAACTTACTCAGGTAATACAGCTTCAGGAAACAGGGTGAGAGTTCAGAATGAAGATCCAGTCTGTGCTCTTGGTAAGATACCCGTAGTCTTGCAACATGATATTTCAGGGTTAAGAAATCTGGAGATTGCTCCTTTAACAATCTCTACAACTATACTTATTGTTATTATTTAATAGCTCTGAAAATACAAATTTTCAGTACATTGTAGAAAGAAGAGAGGAATATTCCATAAGACTTAGCACAGATCAATGCGTAGATCTGTATGCATCTGATAGTTCAGGTCCCAGAAACTTATCATTTCCAGTCGGGTCCATAATCTACTTTAATTACCAGATATACCAAGTATTACTAGAGAGAAGGGACGGACAGATAAAAGAGAATTTTTTCTGACCTTAAAAAACTCTAATAGTTGTGATAAACCAAGCACACAAGTCATCACAGTATAACACATACAACAGAGTAATGGAAGCCATCAAAGAGGTACAAAGTATTCAACAAGTGAAGAAAAAGTGGACTTCCACTCAGCAGGAAGATCAGGAACTCTTGGTGGAGACAGGGATATCAGGAGTGCTAGGCAGGCGACTTGGAAGGCTGAGGCAGGAGGATCCCGAGTTCAAAGCCAGCCTTAGCAAAAGCGAGGCACTAAGCAACTCAGTGCGACCCTGTCTCTAAATAAAATACAAAATAGGGCTGAGGATGTGGCTCAGTGGTCCAGTGCCCCTAGTACCCATCCCCCACTCCCCCCCAAAAAAGGTGCTAGGCAGGCTCGGATAGGTGGGGATCAACAGAAGTGGAAGCATTCTGACAAAGGAAAGAGCAGAGTAAAAGTGAAGTAGAACCCAAAGAAGCATCCTTAGTAATGAAATAGTCATGCATGGGATGGGGCAAGATGAAGACGTGGATAAAAAGTGGAAGATGTGGACCAGGCCACTGTGGATGACCCTTGAAGAGATGACTCAAAGACATTGTGATTAAGAGCCTGTTCACCTGGACCAGGTCATATTCATGCCTGTGTGTAGCTATCACCTTTCTACCATTTCTGTTTAATATCTCTGTCTCTGTTTCTCCCTACCCCAACTCCCCTTTTTCCTTTCTTCTTTCCTTTCTTTTTCTCTTTTTTTCTTTTTTTTCCCTTCTCCTTTTTCTTCTTTTTCTCTTTTTTTCTTCTCTTTCTCCTTCCTCTTCTCCTTCCCCTTCTCCTTCTCATTCTCCTTCCCCTTCTTCTCATTCTTCTTCCTCTTCTTCCCCTTCTCCTTCTCCTTCTCATTCTCCTTCTCATTCTTCCCCTTCTCCTTCTTCTTCCCTTTCTCCTCCTTCTTTATTTCTCTCTCTCTCTGTTCCTGTTCTTTTCTCTTTCAGATCTGAGAGTAACTAGCTCACAGGAAGACCAAAACTTAACTGAAATCTTGTACAAATACAATGCTCCTTTATTTGTTCTGTAGCAAACACATAGAAATCTCTCGGAACAAAGATAAAAATAAAATGTTAAAATTGTTGTACTTGTACACGGTTGTATAAGATATTTAAAGATGACACTAACGAAAGAAAATGGCATCCTAGAATTTAACAAATCTTGACTGTGCAAGAAGATTGGTGAATTCTGAAGTATCAAAATTCAAAGTCACATCTTCTGGGTGCTCACAAATAGTAAGGAGCTGGGCACAGTGCCACACACCTGTAATCCCAGCAGCTCAGAAGGCTGAGGCAGGAGAATCACAAGTTCAAAGCCAGCCTCAGCAACTTAGTGAGGACCTCAGCAACTTAGCAAGACCCTGTCTCAAAAAACAATAAAAAAGGGGCTGGTGATGTAGCACAGTGCTAAGTGCCCCTGGGTCCAATCCCTGGGAGAGAGAGAGAGAGAGAGAGAGAGAGAGAGAGAGAGAGAGAGAGAGAGAGAGAGAGAGAGAGAGAGAGAGAGAGAGAAAGGAAGGAAATGAGGAAAGGAAGAGTAGGTAGACAGAAATGAGTTATTAACACAGCAAAGAAGTATACCAATGGGCTGTGGAGGAATGGAGGAAAGATCAGCTGCCTGCACGATCTGTAGAGCCAAGAAAAATTCACCAGATTGACTAAGGGAGAAAGGGCCTCCTTGCAAAGAGACCTTGTGCAAAAAAAATGCAGAAGGAGGATCTTGCTTATTTGAGGAATAAGTACCTGGAGCCTAAGATGCAGGGGGAAAAGTGGCAGGGAATGTGACTGTGAGTGTAAATTAGAGCCAGTTGTAGAAGGCACGGGACAGGTAAAGGATCTGGGGCCTTGTGTTTGAGGTATCAAAAGCCAGTGAAGGAAAGAATAGACAACTCAGTTTTCAGATAGATAACTGTACTGGTGACATGAGGCTGAGTTGGACTAGGAAAACACATTAGCAGCACAAAGTTTAATTAGAATGTTGTTGGAATAGTCCAGAGCACAGATGATAATATCTAGGATTTTAAAATGCAAACCAGGCCAGGCATGGTGGTGCACGCCTATAATCCCAATGACTCAGGAAACTGTGGAAAGAAGACACAAGTTCAAAGCCAGCCTCAGCTTCGTAGCTGGGCTTGTGGCTCAATGATAAAGCTCCCCAGTACAAAAAAAAAAAAAAAATTCAAACCAACGTTTATTCAAAAGTAGTAAATGTCAAGTAGAGTGATATAATATTAATAAAAATATGACTGCTGATCAAAAAAAATAGTGAGCTCTGAACTAATCTGTAAGTAATAGTGAACGGAGGTGAGCATCCCAGGATGGGAACTTTTTGAGGTTTCTGGAATGAGAGAATGGCCATGTCTGGGTATCACTTTCCAAGATAGGGAAAAAAGAAAGAAGGATGGTTTGGGAATAAGATGATGGGTTTATCTCTGAAAGCGTTTTTTTCAGTAAACAACTGATGGAATACTTTTGAGACTAATTAAGGCAGAATTGAGTGGCCCAGCTATTCAATAAAGCATACAACATTGAAACATCTTCAACTCCTTTAAATTATCATTTGATAAGCCAATCCCAAAAACACAAATGTTCTCTCTGATATGCAGATGTTAACACACAATAAGGAGAACTGGGAGAAGAGAAGTACTTGGAATTAGACAAAGGGGAATGAAGGGAAGGGCATAGGAAAGACAGTAGAATGAATCGGACATGACTTTCCTATGCTCATTTATGAATACACAACTAATGTAACTCCACATGTTCAACCACAAGAATGGGATCCTAATAAGAATAAGCTATACTCCATGTATGTACAGTCCCTCAAAATACACTTTACTGCATGTGTATCTAAAAAGAACAAATAAAGAAGGGAGTCAGGGGAGGGATGAGGTTGTGGGGTTGGGAAGGACAGTAGAAAGAGACAGACATTATTACCCTATATACATGTATGATTACATTAGGGGGATGACTCTGAACCATGTAGAGCCAGAGAGGTGAGAAGTTGTGCTCCATTTGGGTACAATATGTCAAAATGAATTCTGTCGTAAAATAAATTAATTAAAACATAAAATTAAAAGAACAAATAAGAAAATCAAGCATTATCTTTTTAAACTAAAATAAGTAAATAAACTGTCATTATCATTTGACCATTAGAATATCATATCTTGGTGACCAGCAGCCCTCCACCTAATATTTTTTTAAAATTGGTTTTATTTTTTAAATACATGACAGTGGAATGCATCACAATTCTTATTATACATATAGAACAATTTTTCATACCTCTGTTTATAAAGAATTGTTTGCACCAATTCATGTGGTCTTCATACGTGAACTTTGAATAATGATGTCTATCACATTCCACCATCCTTGCTAATCCCCTGCCCCCTTCCTTTCCCTCCCACCCCTCTTCCCTATCTAGAATTCATCTATTCCTCCCATGCTCCCCCTCCCTACCCCACTATGAGTCAGCCTCCTTATATCAAAGAAAACATTTGGCATTTGTTTTTTTCCTCCACCTAATTTTAATGCAAAATTTCGCAGACACTCTGATGCCAAGTGACTGTACTAATTTCCCATTTTGTGTTGAAGAATCTAACTATCTAGGTTTCTTTTTCTCTAAGAAGTAAATCTTTTCTTTAGTTACCTTTGGAGTCCTTCCTTCCTCTAAAGTAAAATAGTGCAAACAACAGACAAGAATAATGAAATGAAGAGGACTATGAACTAAAGAAAAGAATGGAGTTAAGTCATTTAAAAGACAAATTCAATTGGCCTCAGCAATGAATGGAAAATACTGAGAAATGTGAAAGAAACAGACTCGCATGTTTTTGAAGTTTCCTACCTAGGTGAGTGTATTAACAGAAGAACAATTTATCTAAATGCAGATTAATTTGAAGTAACTTTGGAATGCGAAGAAAAATATTGAGTATTAGTTTGGGCCACATTAACCTTAAGCCATTTGGGGACCACCACAGTATCTAAAGAGACAGAAACACAACTGAGATATAAATTGAGAAATATAAATTGAGACCATTTAGGTGGTACATGAAATTATTGGCTTGGGTCAAAATAACCAAAGAAAGAATGTAACTATGTGTCCAGGAAATGGATCATAAATAATGCAGTAATTGGAGAAATACTTGAAAAAAAAAGAGAGATCCAACAAGATTTAAAAGTGCATAGAAATGCAGAAAACAGGAATGAGGAAGCCAAGGGAGAAGAAAAACTTCAAGAAGGAAGGAAAATCAAACACAGCCTGATGCTTTGAACCATTAATCAGTCAAGACCAAGGAAGGTTTGCTGGTTTTTTAGCAACTGCAGGTTTTCCAGAGTCTTCCATGACAGGCAGCTGCAGAGTAATGAAATGAAGTTACATTGAATCCAGGAGAAAACTGTAGTAATAAATTGCAATCTCCAGTGGAGACCATTCCTTCAAGAATCTTGGTTAAGAAAGAAGGTAAAAAGGGAAGGGAATGTTTCAAAGGGAGGTCGAATTCAGAGTAGCATAACAGAAACTCTGCTTTGCAAGTAAGTATGCTTTTCTTTTTCCTTTAGGCCCTGTTTGTAAAGTACCTTTGTCTGTGCTTATGAAGAATTTTTTTTGAATTAGAGATTGCTATAAAATGCATATGATACCCAACTATCATCATTTCAATCATATGAATGAATCTAAATGGTCATCTCATTGACTCCCATATGACCAAAGTTACTGGAACTCTAAAATTATGTTTATTTTTTATTTAGGCAGTATGTTTTGAGTTTATTCACTTGAATTACCTGTTTGAAGTATTGTTAAATAAAATATCCTGAAACATAGTAATCACCAAAAGTGAAAAATTTTTCTGAACATGTACAGCAAGTCAGGTACTGCTATTAGTACTTTTATTTTGCTGATGTTTACCTCTTCTCACAAGAATGAATGAGGTAAGTCCTGCTTCTTACCTCCTTTTCACAGAGGCAGTCTGTCTCTTCCTAGCACCACTCAGGGAATAAGTGGCAGCTGTGAACTCAAACCCAGAAGACACCAGAGCCTCAGTTTGTACCCACCCCACCATCTGGGCTCTCCCTCATCAACTGTGACCATCAATACATGCAGAGACATTGCAGAAGATGGTGTCTCGTTTGTCTACTTTTGTCTTCACTAACATTCAGGAGTTTATTTCTCCCTCCTGAATTCAACTTGCACAACAAAAAGGATAGCTAAGTCATTCATGTAATTATACCAGCATCCAGACAAATTCAAACTTGGATATGTTTATCCCTGTGTTTGAGAAGGTTCCTTAGCTACTCCAGCTCACTCTCCAACTGGGAACCGAGGAAAAATCCAACTGGCATGAGGAGGTCATGGCCATGAGGCCTTTGGGCAAGGTATGAAACTGGGAGCTTTTTCAATGGTTCCTGACTGTCAAAGTTAGAGCTGAGATCCAGGGGGAAAGCAAAATTTATTTCACATGAAATCCATCCAAGATATTTATAGAAAAAAAAAAAAACATTGTGAAGGACAAAACTCTTCCTTTCAGACTTGGGATCCAAATGTTCAGAATGCTTCAAAAATAATAAAACAAAGGAGAAGCTACTTTTCCCTGAGCTCATATTAAATAGATGGATCACAGTTTGCAGCATGACTCCACACATATTTTTTTAATTTCCTTATTATGAGCTACACAGTTAACAACACAAAATTATATGAGGTCAAGAAAATAAATGAAGCAATGTGAAATTCTCCAACAAAAACTGAAACAATAGACAAAGAAACTGATATATGGATATGATGGTGGGAAGAGAGATGTAAAGGCTTTCTGTGTTCCTCCTCATTTTGAAATGTACAGTGCATCAAGAAATGTGGATATTCCTACAATCATCTACAGAGATACCATTTAACCTAATTCATAAAACTGACATTAAATGAGCATTGAACAAGATCTAATCTAAATATACATTAGCTCCTTCACATTAAGTGTTCAGAATCAAGTAAATAAAGAAAATCAATTAATATGCCTAACTTCTAGAACTATGTGTCTTCTTGACATGACTTTATGGTAACATTTTGGATACAATCTAAGTATACTAATTGGAAAAAGAGGGCAAAATATATGTTATGAGCTTTTGTGTGTCTGTACACTAGGAGATTCATATATGCTGTCTCATTAATCCTCGGGTTATCTCTCTCTGGAAAGTCATATTATCACTTTTCAATTTGCAAAAACAAAAACAAAAAACTGAGACTCTGAATTAAATAACTGGGCCAAGTTCAACAAGAAAGTAGGAAAGCTGAGATTAGAACTCAGTTCTGTCTGGTTCCAAAAGTCTTTGCCCTCCCTGAGTAATAAAAACTGTGACCTCTCAAAATTTGAATGTAATAGAAATATAGAAATCAAATAATAGGTATTAAATAGTAAAAAGGACTCATCTTTACAATGAGTGAATAAAATAGATTCCTATGATGTGCTTGCTTCACATTAGAAAATGAAATAATCCCTTGAATAAAAACTAGTTTATAAATAGAAATATAATTTATCCATTGATAGCCTTTGAGAACCTAAGCATAATCATTTTAAAAAGAAACCCCATTTGAATCAAATGTATGATATGTCAAGATCATTGTAATGTTTTGAGCAACTAATTAAAAAAAAAGAAAGAAACACTCAGGATCTGGGTGCAATGGTGCACACCTGTAATCCCAGCAATTTGAGAATCTAAGTCAGGAGGATCACAAGTTCAAGATCAGCCTCAGCAACTTAGTGAGACCCTAAGCAATTTAGCAAGGCCCTTAGCAACCTAGCAAGACCCTTAAAAATAAATGAAGTATTGTTAAATAAAATAGCTCAGTGGTAAGGTACCCCTGGGTTCAGTCCCCAGCACCAAAAAAAGGGAAAAATAAAAGAGAGAGAGAGAGACTGATTTTCCAGTATAAAGTTTGATTTATACTGGCCAAACAATATGTGCAATACTTCATCAAAGAATATTCATTGGATATTCTAAAAATGGAATTTTACATATTATTAAAAGTAATGATTTTATTTTATTATGTTGTCATTATAAGGTGAAGAAATAAAATCTCAATATAAATTGTACATTAATTAGAATGTATATTGCACATAACAAATTCCCAGTTGAACTGGTTAAAACAATAAATGAAATGTGTTAGCTCACATGATGAAAAAGATCTGAAATAAAAACTGGCTTCAAGCAGGGTCAATCCAGGGGCTCAAAACATCACCCAGAAATCAGTTCCTAAGCATCTCTCTGCTCTGCTCCCTGCTTGCTCCTATCAGGCTCCCCTCGAAGGCTCTCCTACATGTCTCTGCAGCAGCAACGACTCCATAGATAGAGCCTTCATAGCCTCACCTCACACTCTTGTGGGGAAAACTAATGATCTCTTCTTAGGATTTCCACAGAGGAGAGACAGAACTATTTTTCTCTTTTAAAAAGCTCCTAAATTATCCCACATTTCATTAGCTCTGGTTGAACTCCCAGATCCACCACTATCAGGGAGATAAAATGTGGTAATTCACGAGACTCCAGGGGAGCTACCCTGTTACCGAGACACAGGGACACAGATTGGGAAGAGCTCATTGCTGGAAGGAGGACTCAGGATTTGATGAAGATGGGAAAGGGGCCTTGCTTGGCGTCCTCCCAATCGAAATGTCCAGTACCAATTCAAAGACTTCTGTGCAAGAGAATGACATGAACATAGTCAACCTCACAGGGTGAAGTAATGTAACAATGAAAAATACAGTAATTTTATTAGGTAATAGGTATTCATTGATTGCCAAGTCAGAAGCTGAGCACTTTACCTGTTCTCAATAAATCCTGATGGTACATATGAGGCGGGTGTTATTATTATACCCATACTCTGCAGATAAGAAAACTGAGACTCAGAATATTTAACTGTTTTCCAATATAATAGAGGATAAAAGTCTGTCTCCTCTGGAAACTACAGAGGACTGGAGTTTCAAAGGAAACTTCTAGCTGAACACCAAGGCTATGAACGTCATTCAATATATAGTTTGCACTCATCACATGTGAACATCAGGTTGCCTGATGCAGTGACTGTGCTGGGTGCTGAGTTGCAGAAAAGCTAATTTGTGACCTCAACATGCACAGGGCACCCACTCCCGACTTCTGCCTCAACCCTACCCAAGCCCTCCTGCGTCCAGGCATTTATACACGCTTTCTTCTGACTTCCTCTCCACCCATAAGTCTCCTCTCTTCATGCATCTCCTCATCCTTAACATCCACAACTCCTCACTGCCATCACCTTACACTTAAACCCCGGGCATCTCCATCAATTTGGAGACTGTGTCACCACAATTAAAGGTTGTTAATCCTAGCTGAGCTCTCAGTGCTACCTAGAGTCATACCGAGTCTTTTGCTGTTTCTTTCTTCCTGCAATTGCCCTTTCAAATCCTCACCACTCTCCTCAGATCTTTGGCTCCTCTGTCTCTATTACTGACAGCAATCTGCTTCATCCACTTCTTCACGAGAAAAATAGAAATCATCCGACAGCCATTTACTCAAGTATATTCCTAACCCAGCCCTGGCTCCAACCTGTGTGACTGGTCACAGAATGTCACATTGACTATAAGTCTTCCTTCTCAATCCACCTGTAAAGACAAATTGGGAAAACCTGGTTCATGCCCTTAAGAAATTAGAATTGAAATAAAGGAAATACAAACTTGCTTTTGCATGCCTTCCTCTAAATGGAAGAGGAGATCTTGGGACTTTGGAGAAATACTTTGGCCACTGTGGACTGTAGTACGGTACATATAACAGATTAAGCCAATATGCTTAAATAGAGAAGAAACCTGTGAAAATTTAGAGGGGTAAAAAAAAAAGATGAGAGTTAAAAGGAAGTTTCTGCAGGAGTTTTCTAGGACTTTCCATTTCTTGATTGCAAGCACTTTCTAAATTTCAGATAATGCCTTCATTTCCTTGGAGACATCCCTGTGATCTTATTAGATTTGCTCTGCTGGTTTGGTTTGTTTCTGTCATTTCTGCTAAAAATTGTAAATATAGAATATTTAGCTTATACTTGTTTCTGAAATTGTTTCTCTTCTTCCCGTCTCCAATGCCAGATTCTGGTTCAAACCATCATCATCGCTTATCTGAACAACTGTGCTGGCCTTCTAACTGGTTTCTTATACTTCCTGTGCTCTGTCAACATTTCATTCTACTCTACAAAAGTTTTCAATGGTTTCCTTTTGTTAAGAAGCAAAGGGTTTAACAAAGATCAAATTCACCCAGTTATCTAGCTAAATATGACAGGCTCCTTTTACAGTAGGCTTCCCACTAGTCCTGGCCCTTTTACCACTCCAGAACTCACTCAGTCTGTTCTGCTTGAGATCTTCATTCATTCTTCCCCCTCTGCCTGACATACTTTTCACTGACTAAATCTATTCGCCCTTCAAAATTTTCATCAAATGACATTTACAATCACAATAGTGTTCATTCAATTATTTTTTAAGATCTGGCTGTGTTAAGGTCTGTAAACAAGTCAAAATAACAGCTGGTATTTTGCCAGGGGAATGTTAGAGTTCGTAAACAAGTCTGGATGATGCCTGGCAAAATGCCAGAGGAAGTGGTTTGAAAAGTAACAAAAGCGAGTTATTAAGTGTGGAGATTCCTTATTGGTTGACTGATGTATCTAGTTTATGCTAATTAAGATAAGCTGTGCAAAATGTATAAATAGCTCTGTTGTCCTACAATAAAGGGCTCCCTCTCCTGCTGTATCAATCTACAGAAGTCATTCGTCACCCCCCCCTCCCCCCTGGCTACTCTGCTGCAGCCAGACCCCGGCATGGCTGCCCTAATGATAATGCCCTGTCTTCATCATCATTGTCTTCACAGTATCTGGTACATGGCAGGAAATCAATGTGTATTTGTTGTATCAAGGTAAGAGTGAAGTACAGATCCAAGATATGCTGCCTACATAATATTACTAACAGGAGACAATATCAGAGGAATAATGAAATGAATGAAATACTAGAAGATAACTTTCCAGATATGAATGAAAACCAAACACCCAGAAAATGTTTTACAAAATACAAGGCGCAGAGACAATAGCTTCATACTGTACCCAGACAATATTTAAGAAGCATTCTACCTTTCAAAGAAAATAAATGAGTGTCTCAGTGGTATCTTCAATAATTCAAAACACAAAAGATGAATTAGCATCATCAATATTTAAGAGACAACAATTTACAAATGACTATCTAATGGACCAAATGAGCTAATGATTATGAGTATAAACTTTAATTTAAAAAAAACTGCCTGGGTTTGAATTTTGATTTCACTTACCTGTTGTTTCCACCTTTGGCAAGTCACTTAAACAGCTTGTGCTTCAATAATGTCATCTTCAAAATGGGGATAATGATGCAAGGCATTTCACAGAAGCACTAAATGAATCAAAATGTGGTTAGTACTTAGAAAATTTCTAGATAAATATGCTGCTATCTAAAATGATAATTCTTTAACCCAAGAATTGTGTGTCCAGTTCAGTTGTACTTGGACTGCAAAAACTGCGAGGGATTTCTTCACATTCAAAGGCTCCTAAGGAAATACACAATTCACCTGAGTCTCCTGAAATGATTATTTGGGACTTTCAATATTTTAAATGTTATAATACTGAAATTTTTCTTTACTTATATAAATACACAAAATAAAATTATATTTATAATATAATGCACATATATAGACATGTGTAATAAATTTTTCAAAAACAAAATTTAGCACAAGAACATCTGCCATTTTCTCAATAACTAATATTATTTTGAAGGTTTAGAACAATGCAATATAACAAGGGAAAAAAAAAGGAAAATTCCCAAGAAATATCAGGAACAAATTATTAGTATTTGCAACATGCTATTGTCTGCCTACAATTTCAAAATAATTGATTTATAAGAGAAACTAGAACCAATGATAAATTTTAATAGAATAATCACATATCAAATATGTTATAAACAATGTTTTAGAAAATATTTTCACAATAGTAACCACAAAAAAATTTACTTAGAAAAAAAATTTCTCAAGAAAAAGTAGTATCTACATAAGGGAAAAGTTCACTTTACAAAGGGACTATAAAAATGAAAGTTAAGTAATATTGTGTTCTTGGTGGAGAGGAGAAGAACAACCACAACAATAAAAATAGTTTTGGATATTGTTTTGTTTTTGTTTTTTATTGCTTCCCATATGCCAGAATCTCCTAAAAACTTATAAATATTACATCATTTATTCCTCAAAAAAATCCCTTGAGGCAGTTCAATAATTATTTCCATTTTGCAGATGAGTAAAGACTTAATTTTTTCAAGTGGTGCACCAAAACATTGACCAAGACAGATCATTTTCTTACCCATGCAACAAATCTCATCAAATTTGAAATAATTAAATCATGCAAAATCCTCTGACCATACAGAGAATTAAACTAGAAATAAATAATACAGAACTACCTAGGAAATCCCCAAATATTTCAAAATTAAACAGCACTCTTCTAAATAGCCCATGGGTCAAAGCAGGACTCACAAGACAAATTATATATTTTAAATTGAGTGAATCTATCACATGTATGGGATTCAGCAGAACCAGCAAGTAGAGGAAAATACAAAGCATTAAATAATATATTAGAAAACAAAAAGGTTCTTAAATAACTAATTTAAACCTTACCTTAAAAATTTAGACATTGAGCCAGGCATGGTGGCACACACCTGTGATCCCAGCTGCTTGGGAGGCTGAGGCAGGAGGATCGGGAGTTCAAAGCCAGAATCAACAACTTAAAGATGTCCTAAGCAACTCAGTGAGATCCTATTTCTAAATAAAATATAAAGAAGGGCTGAGGATGTGGCTCAGTGGTTAAGCGCCCCTGAGTTTAATCCCCAGTATCAAAAAAAAAAAAAGAAAGAAAAATACCTAGAAATCGAGAGACAAAATAGGCCCCAAAATAGCAGATGTAAAGATAATAAATATTTTAAAAGTCACTATTAAAATTGAAAATAGAAAAAAATCAATGAGTCCAAAAGTTAGGTCTTTGAAAACATCAGTAATAATTATAGCAAGCAAGAATGTTCAATAAATACAAGAAAAAAACAATATCAATGTCAAAAGTGAAAGGGGAGGCACTACTACAGATCCTAGAGACATTTAAAGAAGAGTAAGGGAATATTAAGAACAATTTCTGTACATGAATTCAACAACTTAGATGGAATGGACAAATTCACTGAAAGACTTTGAACCAATGCTCTCTGAAGAAGAAACAAATAATGTGACTATTCCTATACTTAACTTTTAAAAATATATTTGTAATTTAAAATCTTTCCTTGAGAATACAACAGACACTAGTATGGCATTATGTATAAACGTGGAAATATAACCAATGTGATCCTGCAATTTGTGCACGTGGTAAAAATAAGAATTCATACCCCATTTGAATCAAATGTGTGATATATGATATGTCAAGGTCATTGTAATTTTTTGAGCAACCAATAAAAAAAAGAAATATATAAAAATATACTAATGAAAAAAGAAAATGAATCAACCTCATTACAACTGTGTCCCTGTGGTCCTTAAACTGAGAGGTCATGGTCTTTAGTCTCCTGAGACCAACCTCTGGGATCCATGTCTGCATCTGTATACAGGCTCGTGGTCAGTGCCCAGCGCATAGAATGAATTCATACCAATACACAATGCAAGCCCAGTATAGATCTTGGGTGTCAATACTTGGTGAAAGGACAACCAAAACCTGACAGAATCCAACCAAATGATAGCTGTAGGCGGCAATGTGTATTCTGGAAAAGACAAGTTTACAAAAGAAACAGCAGAGAAAATAGACTTTAAAGTACTTCCCCAAAGCAGGGACTCATTACACAGACAATATTACAGGAGATGGAAAACCCAACACAGAGTTTAGTGACTAGTGCAGTTTGGAGAAATTTCATGGTGATCTGAAATTAATGAGGGCAACAGCCTAGAGCCCTGGTTGTACACCAGCTGCTTCCTGCAGTATGCCAACACCTGGGAATACCTGCTGAGCACTGGACAAGGTGTTGTCTTGGAGGTGTCCCTCTACAGGGACTTATTTTCTTGTGAAACCAGGGCTTCATCTGAAAGCAGGGTGTGGATCACTATAAGAAACCATCTAGCAGTACCTGCCTCCTGTGTGGTGAGCTATATCACATGCTGTCACTAGAGATCCAGGGTTGGATTCAGAAGAAAGAAATCCACATGACATGGAGATCACCTCTGCCTGTCTTCAGAACATCAAGAAAACCCTTAGACCTGAGATGAGGGGGAAAATGTGAAGTTTTGTACTAGGACTCAAGAGAGGCTCAAGATACAGAAAGGGTGGTAGAGCATACGTATTGAACACCGCAAGTGTGGTTTGACAAAGGGCCTTGGCTCATTCAGGTGATCACCCTTGTTCACCTTCTACTAATGCTGGTTTAGAATAAGCTGGACTTACTGAATTTCACAACTATTCCTATCTGTATCAAAAATCAAAATTGGAGCTCACCAGAGTGAATGGGTCTTCCATAAATTCAGAGAGCTACTGATTTGCAAGTACTATTCAAAAAAAAAAAAAGTATGTGTAGACTGTGAATGACCAGCTCCCTCTAGAAGCACATTGTCCCATCAGGTGCTCTATATGATACAGCTTTCCTAGCTTATGTCCTCATACTTCAAGAAACAGCTGCTTCCACGGAAAAAGATAAATACATACATAAATCTTTCCTCAAAGAAAAGTCTTCACCCCATGTCCAATTATGGTACTTGCTCCCTTAACTGAGATTCGAAACTTGCCCACAGTGTCCAGTTCTTTTCTTGCCCCAAACTCCTCTTCCTCTGAGTCAAATCCCTGGATATCTGAGTAAGAAAATCAAATATGGAAGAAGGATTTTAGGATTACAATTAGTAAAATCATTGCCAAGCTTTGGGTGAAAATATGTGGCTGTGTTCATGGGAATGGATGTTGAAAGTATTCAAGGAGGAAGGAAAAAGTCATTTTTTTTTAATTTTGGCTGAACCTATAGTTATGAATGAATTTACCAGAGACTGAATTCAGTGTTCTAGTTTAGGCAGCTATGGGTGAGTAATGACTACGTGGACTCAGGGTCAACAAAAAGTTGAAATTGCTTGGTAGAATAAAAAGAAAGAAATTCTAATACTGAGAAAACAGAAATGCAGGAATGAACATATTATATGATACAACTCATCATCTCTACCAAAGACACTCTTCTCTCAATAAAAAAATTAAGACATTAATTTGGGGGGCTCACAGCAAGTATTTTTTATTTTTAAATGAAAAAGACTAAGACAGCAAATATCTGAACTCAAGGCACATAGTAAAAACACTTTGTTTGCTGACAGCTTTGTTCTAATTATATATTCATGCGTGTGTGATATGTATTATTTATAGAAATGTGGAGGCTGGAAAGTGTGCATGTGAATATAATTTATATATATTGATTTGTGTTATAAGCTGTGTATCTCAAAAATATTTGAGATCTTGTCACTTCTCTCGTTGGTTTACCTGTGACTTAGCACACACAAGTCAGCACCAGCAAGAAGACATTCTTCTGAAAACCAGCTCCACTCTGGAGATTTTCAATAGAAGAGGGTAAATGTTTGATTAGTCTATCTTGTGCACGTAACCTAGAGAGAAGGATGGCCTGAAGGAAGGACCTCTACTAATTCATGATTAATAACACAAGGAGGCCAAAATGGCCAGGAGTGGAGTTATGGTTTGGATGTGAGGTGTCTCCCAAAAGCTCATGTGTGAGACAATGCAAAAAGGTTCAGGGGAGAAATGATTGGGTTGTGAGAGTCTTAACTCAATCAGTGATTTAATTCCCTGATAGGGATTAACTGAGTGGTAATTGAAGTGGTAGGGTGTGGCTGGAGGAGGTGGGAATTAGGGCGTGGCTTTGGGGTATATATTTATATCTGGTGTGGAGTCTCTCTCTTGCTGCATCCTGGTTACCCTGATGTGAGCTGCTTCCCTCTGCCACCACGATGTTCAGCCTCACCTCCAGCCCTGAGAAATGGAGCTGGCCTTTATGGACTAAGACCTCTAAAACTATAAGCCCTCAAATAAACTCTTCCTCCTCTGTAGTTGTTCTGGTCAGAGCAGCAAAAAAGCTGGCTAAAACAAGTGGAGACCGACAGTGGGTCCCCTGTCGGGTAAATGCTGGGCAATTTCCAAAAAAAAATCCACCAAGGGAAGAAGGGGAGACTCCATGGAGAGGGGAGAGTGTGACTGCCTCCTCCTTGTGTGATCACAAAATGTGGGGTAGACAGAAGCATCAGACAATAATATCCAGATCTGAAGCCCATAAGAAAAGAACCAGGTAAATATAACAACTGAAAGTTCAGATTCCTCAGGCTGGAGTCGGGTTGAATCACTCTGACAAATCATTTTAACCATGCAAGGTATTGACTTTCAGGAAGCTGACCAAAAGTTACCCCATTATTATATATTGCTAGGAAAAAAAAGTAAATTGATACACAGTTTTAGAAAGCAAATTAGTAATTTTTATCCAAGACCATAAATTAGGAGCCAAGGATAGAGCTCTTGCCTAATACGTGCAAATCCCTGAGTTTAATTCTCAGCACCCAAAAAATAATAAATGTATAAATTACTCAAATCTTTGCCTAGATGGTTCTATTAATCTCAAAGAAAACTACTCAAAGAAAGCAATAAGAAAGAAAAATACAGCCCTGACTACTGATATCTATGGCCATCAGCTAAGTTGAGTTTCTCTGCTGTGAATTTACAGAACATCAACATCAGATAAAAACTCTCCATGATAAGAACACTCTATAATCAAGCCTGACAGAGATAAAAAATAAAATAAAGACACCCTGCAACCACAAAAATGACAAAATGTCCTCCATCTCAGCTTAACAAAAGAGAATATTGCCTTTTTTACAAATAAAAATTCTATCTGCAATTTGTTCATCCTGCCACGGCAATAAAGATAACTAAGATAAACAATCCTGGAATTGTTTTGCTTTCTTTCAGTGCTCAATCCAGAACAGAACCCAATTTCCAGGAAATATCTTCAGAATCATCTAATCCAGGCCCAAATCTTACAGCAAGTCCCTCCTGACTTCCTTTTTTCTGAAATATCCCTTAATTCCCTATAGGGTGTATCACGTGAAAGTGCTTGTCGAGATGCAGCAAAGAGAAATTGATTTATCCCAATGGGGATAAATAAATTAATTAATAGAAATTAATTTATCCTAATGCCTCAGAGCATTAGGTCTTAATTTTCTCATGGAACCTTGCTGAGAAGAGCTGTATTGTTTTTTTAAGCTTAGCAATAATCCTAGAAAGGGAGAATTGTTATCATTCCCATCTTACATGCAGAGAGACAGACTGAGGCACAGTGGTAAGGTAAGTAGGCTACAGTCTAAGGACTTGAACCCAAGCAGTCTGGCAGAGGTGTGCATCATCAATGCTATGCAGTTTCCAACAAAATGCTGCCATGATCAATTTAGTTATCTGGAGTCAAAAACTGGTTTTATTTATATAAATGCCACCATGACTTTTTGTGTTCAACCAGAGCACCAAGGAGAGCAAATCCTCTTTCCAGTCTCACTGGCACTGTGCTCATTCAAATCTTCATTATCTCCTCTCAACTCCTGTAGAAATAATTTACCTCCGATGCATAACAGAGTCACCTCCTATAATCCAGCAGAAATTCCTCAAGGAGGTGTTTCCTGTATACAGCCTTGATCATGCAGTTTCTGGCAGATAGATAGATAGATAGATAGATAGATAGATAGATAGATAGATAGATAGATAGATGATAGATAGATAGATAGATAGATAGATAGATTTTTAAAAACACTAATCTCTACAATTATTCATCGAATCTTCCAACTGTTGGCAGCTGCCATCTATTTTCCAACTCTATTTTCCATTAACCTTCCTCCTCCCAGACAACCCAAACCATTTATCATTTCCTGAACAAGTCCTAAATTTTCTTATCTTTATGCCTTTGTTCACATTCTCATAAATCTACTGCCTCTAATCAAAATCCTATCCAAGCTTGATCCAACTCAGTGTCAATCTCCAAGGCAATGTAGTTCCGCAAAAAGACAATGGACATGGCTTTATAGTTGTTCCCAAAACTCTCTCCACAGCCTCCAACATACTCCTCCTGCTCTCTCAGTTAAAAAAAAAAAAAAATCAAGTTAGCTTTCTTTATGCTCCTATGCTTCTTTACATAGGTTTATTTGCAGGAATTATCACACTCTATCTTACACAGTAGTTATTTTTGCTTCATTTTCCTATTAGGTCATAAAATCCTTTCGAACACAAAATGTTTTATTAATTTTGATTCATGCCATCAAGTATGAAATAGTTATCAACAAATGAATTGAACAGTGTGAACATTCATATGTCAAATATAACAAAGTCCAGGGGTCATGACTAAAGGCTAAGTCGTTTGCTGCTGAAAATTCAGAAATTGAATGAAAGAGACTGCATATGAAATTTTAGGCCCCAAGAGAAAATCTGGGGCTAGGATTTCTCTCAAAAAAAGAATAAAGATTGTTTTTCTTCTTTCTCTAGGGATGATAATTTCAAGTTAGTAAGTTGTCTATATTCAAATGATACTACTTCCCTTTTCTTCCCATACTTGGCCACAAGCATTTATGAGTTGGGGCCATTATCAACCAATATGGAGCACCCCAGACAGGCTATTGGCTCACCCAATATCCAGCCTATGTATATGTGCCTTTGTCTCCTTTGTATCAATTCTTGTTCTGAAGAGTTCTAGTCATGGTTGCAGGACTGGTTTCACTCTACCAAACTGTCATAGGTCATAAAGAATTCTAAGTGGCTCAAGGTCACTTACTTCAACTTGCCATAGGGAAGGATAGTGCTGGTGCCTAGGAGCTAGAAATTAGCCTGCATAAAAGTATGACAGACTCCTCTCCTGTTTGGAAACTTTTAAAAAAAATTATTTGCATTTCCTTATAAGGAAGTCCTTAGCTAATGAGAGAAATTAACTTGTTTCTCACATTTGTAGCTAATTTCTAGCTTGAAGTGCTATTTTCTTCATTTCCTGGATTTTTTCTTTAAGGAGTTCACTAAAATTTTTATTTTTTTAAAAAAAGTATAGGCAATAAGTAAATATTTCCAAAAGAGATAGCACTAACATTTTGTGCTCAATATTTTACCTCCCATTATCACTTCTCTGCCCTTTGTTTTTTCTGGAAAATCAAGAAGTCAGGGGATCTGTCAGAAAAGCAAGAGGGTGTGATTGAAATTAGCCATATAACTGGACACCACATATGGTTGGCCTGCCTAACATAAAATGGGAATTATTTTGTGTTCTACAAACTCCCTGGGCACCCAGAAAAGGGACATATGAAGGAAATTCAGAAAAGAGCTACAAAATTATTAAGGAGCTGTGAGGTTGATTTATGAGGCACATTATGAGGGCTAAGTACATGTGGCTTGACTAAACAATGACCGACTGAAGGCAAGATGAATATCTATGAGTTAGAGAGAACATAATCTCTAAGGAAAAGACAGGCAGGGTGCTATCCTGGAGGTGATAACATAGTCACTGCCTTTATTTGCCCCATTTTTAAATAAGGAGGGGCTTGCTTTATATTTCAATTTCATGTTACAGAAGTAAGCTCCAGCATTTTCTAGAATCTTTTAAAGGTATAAGAAAGATAAAACAATTGCAAACAACCTAAGGTTTCCCTTTATAAAATATAGACATTCTCCAACATGTTCTGGGGAGGTGTATTGACAGATAATAAGACTATAGATAAACTGACAGAGTATATGATAGAAAAGGCAGAAATCAGCCTCTAGTATCGTATCTGAGATTAGAGGAAGGAAGAGAGGACAAGTTGAAGGAAAAAAAATTATGTGGACCAAGTTCCTTGCAGCTCACTACCCCACACAGTTACCATCTTAGTTGGTTGCCAAGTCCAGCAATTTTTTTCCAATAAGGTCTCCCTGACTTTCCCAGATACCTCAACTGTCACAGAGTCTATTTCACAAAAGAAAAAATCACCATCTATATGGTAACTTTTTAACTCTGAGTACCAAGAAAGACTGAGAGAAGTTGGATGGCAGAAGCAGATGGGTGAGGCTGCTAGGACCAATCTAGCCTCTGCTATTGCTAAAGGACAAAGAGTCTCCAGTTCTTACCTCATCTTATGCAGGGCAGTGACAAGTGCCAAAGGTTAAAGTTAGGTCTGCAGTACCTCAAAAGGCCCAAGAACAACTGATCATTTGCCTGTCCCGAAACGAGGTGATGGGATATTATAATGGATACAGGCACACTACCTGTCCTCAAGGGACTCCCAGGCAGGAGAGGCAGGAAGATGCAGAAACAGAGCTGTAATGATTTAGTAATATCAGAGAGAAGCAAGCTGGGGCAGACAGGCCAGGAAGACCACATCCATGCCAGCATGGATGACTTTAGATGTCATGTGGTTATTTTCAGATGGTTTTACCCTCAATTTACAATTGTTTTAACATGGAGAACCTGATCCATCATTTATAGCAAATGATTGAATGGCTAAGTATTGTTTTGCTCAAAATCTTACTTTCTTCTGAAAGAGTAACCCCTGCTTTCCTAGAGAACTGTTCCACCTTCCCATTCCAACCAGGTGTGTTAGGGAATTCCCAAACCTCATCTTCCTCGACTCCATGGATCAGCCCAGGGTGGGTGCAAAAACTCCATTTTACATCATTCTACATTGTGTCTAAGGGAAAGGGACATCTTTCTGGGGTGGCAAGTCATAAAATAAGAAGTTTGAAAGGACCATCCTCCCTGGTATAGAAGAAGTAGTTTTGTGTTTTGACAACACAAAGAAACATCACAGAGGATTGATTCAGGGGGTCCTATCTGCCTTCAAGTCCCTGATCCTAGTGGCCTATGAGGCCAAGTGGCACCATTCCCATTCAGTTACTATGCAAAATACCACAGCATCCTTTCCATGAAGTCTTCCTTTAGCCAAAACTCATTTATGTTTGGTTTCCATCACTCATAGTCAAGAGTCCTGAGTGGCAGCTTGCTTTAGCAGTGACTTCTTGACATTTGCATCCCTGTCTTCAAATGACAACTTTCTTCTCATTCTTTCCCTTTCCAACACTAATGTTGTCAATTTCTCCTCATTCTGGTTTAGTCCACTCACACTCTGAAAACTTGGCCATGGCTCTTTGCCTTCCATCAGCCATGCTTGGACTTGCTTCCTGTCTAGTTTTCCAGAAAGCAGCTTCCATTGCACAGTACATTAAAGGGGCAGTCTACCAACAGCCACCACTGAATGGGTCGAAAGCAAGGCCTGGCAATCTATACTTTTAGAAACTATACATTCTGGTTGTTTCTGATGTACAATCAGGTGGAGGCCATCTCTGGGACAGATGCCCCATGAAGCCCTTTGACTTGATAAGTATATGAATGTCCCTCTCAGGCATGAAAATTAACTGTTCTACCTCTGGTTAAACTTTGAGTACTGCACAGTCTCATTTTCCTTGAAGAAAGAAGACTTCTTGGAAGCTTGAAAGTGCATAGAGCAGTTCCAAGCTGTAGAGAGCTATCCTGAAGGGGCTGGAGGTGACCTCATCCACTGGGGGCTTTGTGGGGACAGGCCTGGTCCTTTAACAAGCTGCCTTTGATTTCCTTTGTAGATAGATGATGTAGAGGCAATTTGTTTCTTTTAAAGTCTAGGTTTACATCACAGCTGTATATTTTTTCTTATAAGGAGTCTTCTTTGAGCTACCCTCAAAGAAGCTGGGCATAGTTTTGTTTTGTCCCACCCCCACCAGGGAAGCAGCAAAGTTGAAGTGGGGGGGGGGTTGTTTTTAATCCTCAAGCAATGTCACCTTTGGAGCAATAAAACTGCTCTCTCTTTCTCATGAGAGATGACAAGCATTTCACAGCAGCCAGTTTTTTGAAAGTGGTTGCCAGGTGGGAGAGGTATTCCATTGCTAAAGAATCTGCCAAGTCAAGCAAGTCCCTCCCTTTGCTCCTTTCCCCGCTTTGCTGAGGTTTTGACATTGGCTAAGTTGGACCAAACTTTCAAAGACTCTTGGACTTTTACATGTGCTGTTTTTCAATTGGCATAATCCAGCAGGTGTTTCCCTTGACCAAGAGGAAAGCTTCTTTCTGTCATTGATTTGTGTTTTATTGTGTTTTACTTTTATTTCTACCAAACCCATGGAACTTGGGGCTTAAGACTTAGTAAAACTTGGAATGACTAGAGTAAAAAGAATTTTGCCATTTGGCCAATAGCATCCATCCCCCACTCTTACAAAGAGATTTCTTTACTTTTCTGTTTTAACTTTTTCCCCTTCTCCTCTCCCCTTTCCTCCATCCCTCCACAACACATTCAAGGAGTGCCCTAAACGGTGACAAACTCGCATGTGCTTTCCTTATGACTAAACCCCTGGGCCTCTCGCCAATCCCCCACAGATGGCCCCAAACTTCAGGCATCCCGTTAAAAGGGCCCCACGTTTGCAGCCCTGGTTGGAACAGTCAGTCGGGGTGGAGGAGGGTGATGGGGAGTGGCGGTGTCTTCGTCCTGGGGGAAGGTGAAGCAACTTCCAGGAGGAAACGGGCGTTTCCTTCCCACGCGCTGGTGAGCCCTGGGTCTTGGCCTCGGGGTTCCACCCAGCCCCTCCCCGCGCTCTGGGAAAAGCCAGTCGCCACACACAGGCACACGCAGGCCCGGCGCCGCGCCCTAAGGAGAGCAGCCTTAAGGCCAATTGCCATGACAACCCCGCGGTTCCTTCCACTTCCCCACCCAACGGATTCCCCCCTCCTCCCTGCGCTGCAGCCAACCGGCTTGTGCGCGTCCCAGGAGCGCACTATAAAACCTGCGCCGGTGGCGCTTGCGGCTCAGCAGACCTGTCGAGAGGCGGGCAGTGCCAATCCACAGGCTGCAAAGTCTCCTCTTGGAAACGCGAGAGGAAAAATCCTGAGCATGCACAAGGTGCAGAGCATGAACCTCTTTGTGCAAAAGAGGTGCCTTTGCCTGGCCTTCCTACTCCAACTCCTGGGTCAGGTAGGTGGCACACCCCTAAAATGCCCCTGGTTACTTTACCCTCCTGGACAGCCTCTGCTCAGTCCCTGGGCTCGCTCTGCCTTCGGTTGTCCCTGCTGAAGGGTTTCTTTTTGTCTCATCACCTTCCCTAGGTCTCTGCGACTCAGCGCTGCCCTTCACCGTGCCCACGCCAGTGCCCCGAGACGCCTCCGACCTGCGCCCCAGGGGTGCGCGCGGTGCTGGACGGTTGCTCCTGCTGTCTAGTGTGCGCCCGCCAGCGCGGAGAGAGCTGCTCTGAGCTGAAGCCTTGCGATCAGAGCAGCGGACTGTATTGCGACCGTAGCGCCGACCCCAGCAACCAGACTGGCATCTGCATGGGTAACCTGCCCCCTCTGTCGCTTGACTTCTTCTCTCCCAAGCTAGCAGGAGCGGTTTCCCCACCTTCTCTCCTCTTATTCCCTTTCCCAAAGGGTGATAAGCAAATAATAATAATGCAATAAGTGATGTTTATGGAGCACTTAGTGCTTGCCATGCAAGGTCCGAGGGGGCTTGGGATTTGGAGAGCGCCAGAAGCTAGAGAGAAAACCTGCCCACGAAGGTGAGAAGCATTCATCACTTGCATCTCTAGAGAAGAATCTAAATGGACTGGAGACAGGGAGCGAAATAGGGTTAAGGACCAGTGAAATCATTTCCTTTGGACATTTCCAGAGGGACAATTTGGGGATGATGGAAAGCTGGGCTCACTCACGGGCTTACAGTTCCCCACCTGCAGCCCAGCAGGTTTGTTTTCACACCTGTAATTGTCCTATTAAAGCCACAGCAGCTTCTAGTCTCCTGGGAGGACGATGTAAACCCTGTCTGGGTTGTGTGTAAAGTAAAATTCAGGCAACTAGCCAATCCAGGCTTGTGAAATTTAATCAATTGGGGTTCAATTTCCCTCGTGGTGCACCACCATACTTGGAGGATGTCTCTGCCTTCCTGGATACCAGGGCTTGAAGTCCTTTACAGTTTTTTCTCTAAGCCAATGATTTATTGTGCTTCAATGTTAAGGAATCTTAATGCCCTTTATTTGACTAGTTAATAACCTCTTTGCAGTATATGAAGTGCATTTTCTTCCTTTTTAAGTCTAAAGTACTGAAGTAGAAAAATCAGAGATGTTTCTTGTAAAATGACTGTCATTGGGGACAACAGTGTGTCAAGAACAACTCACAATTGCTCTTCCTTTTGTTCTATCTTATAAATGAAAAAGTTGGGGGATGGCAGATAATCTCAAAAGGAAGCAGAGAATACTTCAGAAGCCATTTGTCAGCTTATTTATCTTGGCAGTACTGAGTTTACAGTTTCACACACCTCTTTCCCCATTCAAAAGGACTAGGTAAATGTAGCAGGACTAGATGGTCTTGGAGGTTTCCTCTTGCTCTGGGAGGACTCCATGAAGACATCTGTCTCCTGGAAATGCATCAGAAACCAGATCACCTGAAATAGAAAAGGAAAGACTTTGGAACATGTCCTCCAAATTTCACATAGCTCTCTCAGTGCACTGTTATTGTTTTTCTCTCTCTTCTTCCCTCTGTGTTGCTCCCGCAATATTCTAGTGCTAGAAGGAGACAACTGTGTGTTCGATGGGGTAATTTACCGCAGCGGAGAGAAGTTTGAGCCAAACTGCCAATACCACTGCACCTGTAGAGACGGACAGATTGGCTGTGTGCCCCGGTGTCAGCTGGATGTGCTACTGCCTGGTCCTGACTGCCCAGCTCCCAGAAAAGTTGCTGTGCCTGGAGAGTGCTGTGAAAAGTGGACCTGTGGCCCCAATGAGAAGGGGGCATTGGGAGGCCTTGCCCTTCCAGGTGAGCCATTCTGTATACTAAGGAATGGTCTCGGCACAGGGTGAATGCAAGCACAAATCACATGCATTGTTTGGGTTTGGGATGAGAAGCTGGCCTCCGTTTCTGGCCATTCTGCTATGGATTCCAGATTATCCATTGAGACTAAATGCACCATGTCTTTCAATCCAAACTAAGTTACTGAAGTGTACGCACAACTTTTCCTAAAGAGGACCTGAAAAATTCAGTCGCTATTTTTTTTTTTTTTGTCTTATGACTACTATTTGTATTTTAGTCCATTCATCCAACTTGACCCTTATTAGCACTATGAGGATAAAAGTAAGAATCCTCCTTTTCTGGATTCTGCATACCACCTGTGCTTTCTTGGAACTAGCCTCCCTAAGGAATGCTACTCCTCCTGATACAGTGGTCACAGAGAAATACCATCTTTCCAGATGCTGTAGAAAGGGCCAAGTGACACTTCAGGAACTTTGTTTTGCATTACTTTTTATTTCCTTATATATTACATAGTTTGAGGATGGAGAGATCTCAAGAGACAGTAGAGAATATTTTAGGAGCCATTAATCAACCACATTGTTTATATTGGCAGAATCCACAGTTTTTCAGTATTTCTGAGGTCAGAAATTATCAGACATGTCTTGCTGATAGGAAAACTGCCTTGCAGAACAGATATCCCCCAAGCCATGTATATTAAGTTTTGAGATGGAACTGTCTGTGATCAGAGTCCAGGGGTGTGTGTGTGTGTGTATCTCCCAGAACCCAAACAACCAGTTCTACCTACTAAAAGCATTGCTTTTATCACTATTTTGACTTGGCCAATTCTATTTACTCATCAAGATTAAAACTTTCTCACAATCCTTTTTATGTACAAAAACACATGGAAAACTATTATGGAATAGTCTCCAATGTTGTACTGTTCTATAGTCTTAAAACTGGTAAACTTTAAAAAGACAAGTTAGCCTAAGTTTCTTAAGGTCTCGTTGGACAGTTATTCTGCAGAGATTTCTGGAAGTCTTACAATGTAGCAGGCATGGTGCTACCTAGAAAGGTTTACAGATAATTTCATTTCTGTGCCTTCAGAGCACCTGTGTTCATTAGGTACAAAATTTAATGAGATCCACTTTGTAATGTTGGCTTAAAGGAGCACTCTTTGATCTCTACATTTTCCCCAAGATAGCTGTCTTTCTTTATCCACCCCCTAGCCTACAGGCCAGAAGCCACCGTAGGAGTCGAAGTCTCCGACTCGAGCATCAACTGCATTGAGCAGACCACAGAGTGGAGTGCATGTTCCAAGAGCTGTGGAATGGGTCTTTCCACCAGGGTCACCAACAGGAATCGTCAGTGTGAGATGGTGAAGCAGTCTCGGCTCTGCATGGTGCGGCCCTGTGAACAAGAGCCTGAGCAACCAACAGATAAGGTAGGAACCTGCCACTGTGAAAGCAGTGGCCTTGCCTTCTGGGAGCCTGGGCTCAGCAAGTCACTTGGAATACTAGTTGACTCAGGTTGTCTCTAGTTGGGCATTAATCCCAGAGAAAAGGCAGAGAGCTTCCTGAATGCAGACCAAGTAGCTTCTTTCTCCCCCTTTTTAAATGTATTCAAATACCCCCCCCCCAAGCAACCTACAGCAGATCTACAGGAAAAGAGGGAAGAGCTAGACAACTGTAATACTTTCACCAATAGAAAATGGACCCGCAGATCCCTTTCCATTCCTGGAGAAAATCCACTACCCTGTCATCAAACACAACTGATTTGAAAGAGGTCAGCTCTGACTGCAGTTTCCTTCACCCCTTAGGTTCAATCAGCATGAAACACATTGGTGGGGACTGTGTCTGCTTATTCTTCCCCAAAATGCCCAGCACCCTACCTGGAACACAGGGTGTGCGTTATCAACTATTGTTGATGAATACATGAATGAGTGTCTGGGAATTACTGTCGGTATTTGTTAAAGCCTAGTGGAAACAGTACACTTGCCATCATAAGGCAACATGTGAGCCAAGTGAAACAGTGTATTTCTTTCCTTTTTTTGTTGGAATTCTGTCAGCTCAGTGTGTTAACTCTGAGTGTAAGGCATGCAGATCCGAAGCTCTGATTGGTTCGTGATGACATCACAGCCCCTGTTACCAGAGCCCTACATCAGAAAAATGCAATACCTAAATTGAACCATTCTATGAACAAACCTAATGCCAAAATAAAACAGCCCTCAGAAATTCAAGATTGACATATCTCTACACAGAGGCAAGATCATCTAATGCTTAAGGCTACAACTCTACAGCCAGACAGCTTGGCTTTAAATCCCACTTTCAGCATGAACTAGCTGGGTGATCTTGGAAAATTTCCTTAACCTCTCAGCCTGAATTCCTTCCCCTGTATAATGGGGTCATTGAAAGTGTCTACCTCAAGGTTAGCAGAAGGATTAAGCAGAATGAATTTGCCAAGTGCTGAGCATAGATTAAATATTCTGTTAACAGTAGCCATCATTACTTAAAATTTCAACTTACTGATAAAATAAAAGAGTCCCTAGTGGTTGCATTAGTTATATGGCTATTTAGCCATAAGATTTTTTAAGGTCCATCCTAACATCATGTTGCTTCTATCACTTCAAAAGAACTCCTAAAAACATCTTTTCTAGAAAATTATACCCTAAAAGATGTATCTCCCCACACTTAGGAAACATACATGTAATAGCCATGTATATTTAACCCACACAAGCAGTCACACATTTATACACACATACTCACACATATACAAACACACATATACTGCCCCATGGGGATGCTTTGAGCCTCTTTTTGTAGATGTTGACAAAAATTTATGCTAGACATTAAAACTTTAAACATGCAAAAAAAGAGAAGCCTTTCAATACTTTCAAGGACATAATAGCTACTTTATTAAATAAGGTCTTTCCATCTTCTAAAATTTGACATTTTCAATTGTTTCTTTTTCACGAAATTAGTACTTTGAACCTCATTTAACATTGCAAGGTATTATATTTGAGATGTTTATTTATACTGTACATATGTCATAAAAGTTCTAGAAAGTTGTTTGAAACCTAGGGAAGTAAAAACATAATAATCATTTCTCCCTTATTCTTCAATGAGATGGTGGCTTTTAGAGTGTACTCCCCAGACGAGTAGCAGCATCTAAAAACTTGTTAGAAAGCAAATTTGTGGGCCCCACATCAGAGGTACTGAATCTGAAACTCTGGAAGTGAGACCCAACAGTCTGTGTGTTAACACTCCCAGGAAATGATTCTGTAGCACACTAGGTTTCAAGATCATCTAATCAAAGAGAATTTAGAGTCTATTCACCCCACAAGCTGTGCCTAGAAAAGTGATCAGGGGAGAACTCTGGAAAATCCACAGCTTAAGAATTGAAGTAGGAAATAAAACAGTCCATTCTCTGCTGAAAATCAACACCAGGGTTCCTCACTATCCAGTTTATTTAAGGAATCTTAAATTAATTTCCACTTACTTCACACTGATGAGAAAGTATCTTAAATCCCATCAACTTCAAGTTTCCTGAGGTCATCATATAGTGGAAAGAACTGGCTTTGTATACACTGTCCATCAGAGGTGTGGTCATCATTCCTCATATCACTCCTTTTCTTTTAGAAAGGAAAAAAATGTCTCCGCACCAAGAAATCACTCAAAGCCATCCACCTGCAGTTCAAGAACTGCACCAGCCTGCACACCTATAAGCCCAGGTTCTGTGGAGTCTGCAGCGATGGCCGATGCTGCACACCCCACAACACCAAAACCATCCAGGTGGAGTTCCAGTGCTCCCCAGGGCAAATCATCAAGAAACCAGTCATGGTCATCGGAACCTGCACCTGTCACACCAACTGTCCTCAGAACAATGAGGCCTTCCTCCAGGAGCTGGAGCTGAAGACCAGCAGAGGGGAAATGTAATGTGGCCCTCAAGAAGCCCACCTGCAGAGGCAAACTGTAGCTGCTGCATGACCCGTCATCAAATGAGTACAAGAAAAACATTGAAGAACCATTACTGCATCCTTGAGTCCTATGTATTTTTCTGTGATAATATGAGGTCATTTATGTCTGTCTTTTATAACGAAAATATTTCAGCTGTAAACTTGGAATCAAGGTAAGCTCAGGATATGGCTTAGGGATGACTTACTTTCCTGTGATGTTTATTACAAATGCAAATTTATATCAATTTAAGTCAGATACCTGATTTACCTTGTAGACTATACCATGTTCATTCATTTTACGTTGTCGTGTGCACTCTTGCAATTCCTAGAAAATGCCACTGTAGTGAATGACATAGTGAAGTCGAGGCTCATACTGAACATGCTGCCGTACAAGTATTTCACCATGTGTTGTAGTTTGACTTGAGGGTGCTCTATTGGGCTCCCTTTGGGGATAGGGCAACTCTGCACTTCCAAGCCCAAGAGCCAAGGAAAACTTCAACTCTTCAAAGTGAAGTCAGAGATTCTTAATTTCCTATTTAACTGTACACTAAGAAGCATGCTGTTATCTACAGTAATGAACTGTTTGTTAATGGAGTGGACTGGTGTCATGAACTTTCTCCATTTCCAACAAATTGACTCCTTTCTGTTTGAAAGAAGCTAAACAGAAAACTCCCAATATAGAGATGACTGAGCCTCAGCAGCCTTCATACATTTGCCTCCTGGAGGCTGCTGAGGCTCAATAACTTTTTCTAGAATTCAGCAGAGATGGAGGAGACCAGCAGGGAACCTCTCATCAGTAAGTAAACTGAGGCAACTCCTTCCCAAAGCACTTTATTACAACCTCTGATGATTTTCAGATGTCCTTTCAGGAACTTTGAAAAAGAACAAAATCAATGCAACTCTGTTGGTGAGAAACCACAGATTTTATGAGAGTTCACAATTATTATTGACATGCCCAACACACATCATTGGGTCATAATTATTCAAACTTATAAACAAGATACATGTGTATATATACATGCACCTAATAGGTCAGGTTTAATGAGACAGGCTTCAAAATTAAATCTTTATACATTTCTCTAATGTCACCATATGTGTTCCACTCTTCTCCTTTAAAATATTTATAAAAATGTAAATTATAGATTTTTGTAAAGTGTTCTTTTTCACTTCTCTACTTTTCAGACATGACTAAAAGTACATGTTATTGGTGTGTGATTCTGGTATGACTTTTGTGCTTAGAAATTTAACATTGTTGTTCATTGAAAATAAAAATTGATGAATTTAATAGGACATCAGTCAGAAGCATCTATTGAAAGCCAAATGGGTATTTTGGGGCAAGCTTATAACCTCTTATCTGAAGGGAACCAACTGCTCTAACAGGTTAGGCCTCAAGTATTCACCACACCCTTTACAAAAGCCATGATTTTTTTTTTCCTGGATATCCCACTAGATAACTGTCTCTCTATATATATTGAAATTTGAACTTGTCTGGCCAAACCCAATTCACCTCCTTGGCTTCCTTATCTAATTAAAAGTCTCTCCATCCTCCCAATTACCCAGCGGAAACTATTAGCATTCTCTTTCCACATGCCCAGAAAAGCAAAACAGCTGCTCATCCAGATTCACCAATGCTGTATCCATAAATTCAACCAGCCAAGAATAGAAAATATTAGGAAAAACAAATGTTATGTTGTTGCTGATGTGGACTGTGTGGCCTACAATGTTTACACCAGTACTGAACATGTACAGACATTTGTTGTCATTATTCCCTAAACAATACAATATAACAATTATTTACACAGGGTTCACATAGTGTTGGGCATTACAGGTAACCTAGAGATAACTTAAGATATGGAGAAGAAGGTGCATAAATTATGGGCAAATGCAATAGATTTTGTATAGGAGGCTTGAGCATCTGCAGATTATGACTTCCACAAGGGGCCCTGGGACCAATCTCCCTGGGAACTGAGACACAATTGTATTTCCAGTGATGATGCAGAGCAGAACGATGACCAGGGCTGCCATCTGGGAAACGTGAGACCCACACTCAGAGTTTTGTTTTCTGAAGTTTCTGAATGGTGCCATGAAAGTACCTTCATAATTAAACAACAACCAAAATAATGTTTTCCTTTTCCCAACTTTACTTCCTCTGTCTATAGGTTCCTCCCCATCCATCTCTATGGCTAGTTTTTGTTGTCTTTAAGATAAACAGGAAAGCAAATTGGACCAAAAGTTTATCCACAGGAAACTATCAAGGACACCTTGAATTTACTACACACCTATGTTGCTCTGAGCACTTCACTCATTTAATTTGTATAGTAGCCCTATGAAATAGATACTCTTTATAGCCCCAGGTTACTAATGAGAAAACTTTTAAAAGTTGAAAGGTATAGACTATGGCCAGGCCTGGTGGCGCATGCCTGTAATCCCAGTGGCTCAGGAGGCTGAAGCAGGAGGATCTTGAGTTCAAAGCCAGCCTTAGCAAAAGCAAGGCACTAAGCAACTCAGTGAGACCCTTTCTCTACATAAAAATACAAAATAGGGCTGGGGATGTGGCTCAGTGGTCAAGTGCCCCTGAGTTCAATTCCTGATACAAAAAAAAAAAAAAAAAAAGGTATAGACTATGAAAAGAGTAATTTATTTTTATTCAAAATTATCTGTTAACATCAATGAAAAGAGGCCCAGGAAAGAATGTACAAAATACTATTAATGATTATGGCAGGTCTCATACTATTTTCCTTTTCTTTCTTATGATTTCTTTTCTAACTTTCTTCAAAATGAACATACTATCTTTATAAGCAGAAAAAAAAAATTAAGGATGAATTGAGATGTCCTTTCAGGACTCATTTCCTTTGCAACTTTCCTCACTCATGTGGAGTTCACCACCCCTTGCAACATTGAAAATATTTACCAATACATTCATTTTATTCATGCCACAAATACTTGCTGGTTGCTTCTCTGCGCCCAGCGTTGTTTTAGGTACTAGGAACACAGCCAAGAAGAAATAAACTGAACACATTGTCCCCTTCTTTCTGTTATTTATACTATTGGAGAAGGAAGGCAAAAAGACATTAAATAAAAACATAAATATCAAATAGTGAATAAATGTATACTATGATCTAAATGAGGTGAGAGAACACTTCTGCGTGGCTAATTTAGCTTGTGACAGTCAAAAAAGCTGTTTCTAATGAGAAGACATTTTCTGTGAATAACAAAGAAGAAGAGAGAGCACCTTCCAGTTAGAGGTAACAGCTAGTGCAAAACAAATAAACCTGCAACATGGAAGACACATGTGGCTCAAGCACAGAGTCTAAGAGAGAGGGAGGCAATACTTTGCTGGGCTTAAGGAGGAGAGCTTGCTTCTGTCATCAAAGCTCTCACATTTTTTTCCCCAACTGATCATTTTATACTCTCCTTACAAGCATAATTGAGTCCAGTGTCTTGGTCTTCCTCCTATCTGCCCAAGTCCCTGATACACGGCATGAATGGTCTTTGCATTGATAAAAGACAGAATGTTCTTTGAAATAAATGTGAGGCTTTTAAACTTTCATTTGCATGATCACTGTTCCTCTCCAACATACACAAACACACACACACACACACACATGTATGCATTCCTGAAATTATAATTAAAGGCTGCTGTGTGGAGCCAGTTTTTTATTTCTGTGACCAAAATACCTGACAAGAACAACTTAGAGGAGGAAAGATTTACTTTGGCTCATGATTCCAGAGGTTCAGTCAGCTGGCTCTAAGGCAGAAATATCATGGCGGAAGGGTGTGGTGGAGGAAAACTGTTCAGCTCATGGCAGCCCAGAAGCAGAGGAAGAGGAGGGGCTAGGTAGAAGGTAAACCCTTCCAGGGCTTGACCCCCATGACCTACTTCCTCCAACGAGGTCCCACCTGCCAGCAGTCCATTCATCCATCAGTAGATTGACCCATCAAATGAGGTGGTCAGAGCCTCATGATCCAATCATTGCCTAAAAGGTCCACCTCTGAACACATGAGACTTTGGGGAACTTTTCAGATGAAAAACATAACCGTTGGAAAAATGTGGTCTGATGTACAAATATCTGCAAAGTTCAGAACATTCTAGTAATATAGCAAGGTCAGTGAAACTGACTAAGCAGAGTATAGGCTGTAAGAAGCATAGGTTGAGAGTTACTCAAGCTTAGGACGAAACACCAAGCTTACTCTTTGCCAACTGTGGGATATTGGGTGATGTTCCCAGTCCCTGAGTCTCAGTTTCCTCACCTGTAAGATGAGACCATATGTATTGATGTGGTGACCAACTGCTGTAATTTGTCCTCAACTGAGATGATCCTGGGGACTTAGGACTTCCATGTAGAAAGTCAGGACATTCCCAGGCAAACTGAGACAGACTGATCACTCTAAATACTAACTAGACAGTGCTATGACGTGTGCTCACAAGCACTTAACTCTGCCTGGCACATAGTAGGCCTGCTACAATTTCTGGCAGAACCAAGCACTGCCCCTCATTCAGTGCAGTTAGTATACAGAGGGAGATGCAGTTGACCTCATTTTTATTAGGAAAGATAAAGAGATGGGGAAAAGTTAATGACCTATTAAGGACACAAAGAGTGAAGGAACTAGGATTCAAACTCAGGGTCTGCTTAGCTCAGAGCCAAAGCTCTTTCCTTTTCACAGTGCCACAGCCACTGAGGCCAAGGATATTTTCAGCAACCAAAACAATTCCAACAGATCTCATTTTTGTGCTATTTTCCCAAACTATAAATGTTCTCTTTTAGAAACAGCATTGCAAAATAGTGAGACTGTTGAGCTCATTCTGTGAATGTGAAGTTTTGAGAGCATTTAATTGCTGGTGTGGTGATAAGGCACATTTCATTGAAAATTATCATCAAAAATTATGTGGCGATTTTTCTTTTCTTTTTCCACACAAGGATTCAATTAAACAATGAGGCAAGGACATCTTTGACTACACAAGGAGATAATTTGTCATATACATATCTTCACTCGATGAGATTATCAATGAAGCTTTTGATGGAGATTACTGGGCGGTATTCAATTTCTCTCTGAATGACTTCCTTGTAGGTACACGTTGTCATGCTTCTGAATGGGTTTCACTCCAAAATGCTCAATATCATAAGTCAAATCATCAAAACAGTATGTGCTTTTGGCTGTGTGCTATTGAGCTCGGTTTGAAGATCCATTATTGTTGGAAATGCATTCATCTTAACCACATCACATGATTCTTGCAGGCACTGCTATGCTGGCTTGACCACAGAGGGTTCACAAAATTCAATTACCACTTCAATAACACTGCTGGCACTTGCTGAACTCTGAATAATGAAGAATTCTCTGCCGCCTTCCAGCTGAGGACTGTAAATTACTGTTACATTAAGCCAGCTGTTCCAGGGATAATCAGGAGGTGCGAGGGGTAAGGATGGCAATGTTCTGCCAGTGTTTCTAAAAAATATGTGTCTTTCTCACTAGGACAAGAAAGCAAAGATCTGAATTTTAGCCCAGGGAACTGTGGAAAAGAATATACAGTTGCGTTCTAATGGCAGAATTTCACAGAAGAACAGCCCTCCAGTTCTACTGGAAGGAGCTTGGAAATAAATATTTTATAATCCAAGAAGAAGATGTTGCTTGGACTTATATTTTATTAGCAAAATATGAGAAGCAGGCTCTGCTTGTAACATAAATTCAGAAGTTTGGAAGAGGTTACAAAGTTCTTAACTTGGGTTAAATATGGGTCAATATGCTCCACACTGACCCAGATTTGTCCTGATGAAACAAGGCCACCCACAAGATCATTGGGGGCCCTTGGCCCAGGAGGGCCCAGTTAATGGACTTTCTAGTTCCTCTGAAAGTTCAGCAGAAGAGAATCTCCTCTGTTCATTTGTAGAGCATCACAGCCCCCAAGAAAGGGGACAAAACCTAAACAACAGAATCTCCCCAAATTTCACATCATTGCATTTCATTTCAGGGTTTATGAAACCACTTGAAGGCTTCCTGCCTGGAGCCCTTCTGCCCTCAACACAGCTGACCACTCCCTCTTTGTGCTCAACAATTTCTTCTTACAATTACCATCATAGTCTCTGAAACACCATATCTCTCTTATGTGCTTTCATGTCTTTCTCCCACAAGAGAGAAAAACAGAATCGCAGGGACCATGTTTGATTTTTTTTCCCCCCCACACTTCACACGGTGCTTCTCAAACTTTTCCAGCAGAACTTCACAGGTTCTCAGGGGAAGGTCGGCTGCTTCCACGAGTCCTTCTGTGGCAGGCACGTGGAAGGAGAGGCTGTTGTACCTACTAAACACATACTCAGAAGATTCCCAAATGCACAGAGCTAGAGGTCTCAGAAACCTCTCCTTAAGTCCTCATTTATTAAAGAGCCACCAAGTCCCTAAGCTGATGTTCAGGGGCTTATTCCCAGGCCTGATGTGGTGCTCTTTTTCCCCTTGCAGGAGACCTCAAGCCGTATTGTCCTCTGGCCTCCTTGTTGCTATCTTACCCAAATGTCCGCCCTTCCTTAACTTTGTTTTTGTCATCTTATTTATCATCCAAACCCTCCACAAAATGCCACTTGCCAAGCTTTCCACCATCCCCACCATTCCTCTTCCCTGGAGGTAAAAATATGGTAGAAGAACACTAGCAAACAAAGTACCTGGAGTGGCAAGTCCGAGCTGTGTCCTAGTTGCTTCTCTTTGGGGTTTCTCTGTTCACAAGATGAGGAGGTTCGATTCATCAACTTCTGTGGCCCCATCCACATTAACACTTATGGGGACACGCTGAGTGTCATGCACTTGCAAAGATTTTTATAATCTTATTTTTCCTCACAATAACCCTCCAAGATGAGAACTATTTTCCCATTTATAGGTGAGACTACTGAGGCTTCAAACCCAAAGGTGCCCAACGGCAGAGCCCAAACTCTCTGTAGCATGACATAGTGCCAGCATGCAAGTGTTGGAGGTGCCCTTCCTCCTTTATTATCTTTTATCATAACAAGAATATTAAAAACCTTATTATATAGAAGTGCTTCTGGGTTTTAGATTGACTTTCCCAATTATATCACTGTTAACAATGATGCCAGAGATAATATTGCCTCTTCCCTGGGAATCACCTACCTTTCTTCCAAATGTCTATTGAATTATGGGAGTAAATGAAGAGTCAAGTAGGGCAGCTCTCAAGACTAGAAGACAGAGTGATAGTAGAAAAGGCAAACTTCATCCAATATACTTAGGCCTTTGTGCCTCACCAAAGAAGAGGATTCTTGAAAGAAGGATACTTCCAATGAATTCTTTGTATTTTCTTAATATTCTCTTATTTCATCTGCAAAAGCTTTTTTAAGGCCTACATTCCAATGTCCAATCTGTTCTCTCAGATAACTCTACCCCTTGCCAGCAAAGCTCCTCCATCTCACTTTGATGTTTACAAACTCAAGCGTAACAGGCACTGGCCCAAGTTAGCAGAGCTTCACCTCTTCACGTGGTGCTGTCTGACTTATGAGACCAGGACTAGATCAGAGTCCAGAGAATGAGACACACAGAGAATGTTTCCTTTTTAGACCTGAGGAGGGTCAGCTGATATTGTCCTGAATTTACCTAAGAAGGGAGAATAATGATTTTATCAATCAGGGAAAAGATTGATTTTTTTTTTCCTCAAAAACAAGGCAAACCAAAACCAGTAAAATACAGCCTCTTCTGGTATCATGAAAAATGCTTTGTCTCCTTTTGGTATGACTTTGACCTCATTCTAGAATTATTGAAGGAAGAAATTTTGAGGCCTTCTTAGGTCTGATGTACATTCTGCCTTCCTGGTGGGGTAGCTCCAATTCTTATTAGATTGGTTTCCATCCCAAATGTCCATACACACTATCTCATTCAATGCTCATAACCACTTATTAATTTTTCTGCCCATTAGACTCCTTAAGATCACTGAAGCACTTTCCAATTATAATGATTCTGGCATTTGAGAGAAAAACACAATCTGTAAGCTCAAAAGAAATAATTTATAATAAAAGTTCACTTGCACTATCAGTCATGTCTCCCACAAATGTCTTACGCATTTAATTGCCTTGCTTTCCCAAAGAAATAGAAAGAATCACAGTGGCTGTGTGGCTTTTGTCCTTTTCCAGGAAGCTCTTCGGTCTCCATTAAAATATTTAGAAAAGACAATCTCCATGAAATGGATATCATGAATATCGTACATGGAGAGTATGCCTATTCCTCTGTATCGCAAGGGCATAACAAAGTGTGTTACACACTTTCACGGATTTTACAAATCATAACCCATTTTGCAGACATTTGGTTTATCCAAGACAAATGAAGAAGAGAGGGTGAGACTTCTATTTTCTGTAAGTCACGCTTCCTTCCAATTTATCCCCAATATCAGTGTAGGATAACTGATGCTATTTGGATGAGCTCATTTAAACATGTCAAACTCTTTTCATGAAGATGAATTAGAATATGTCAGCTATGTTGGTGGCAAAGCCATCTCATTTAAAGACTTCAAGAAGTAATATGCAAAGCAGAATTACAAGTGTTCAATCTTTAACATGACATGCATAAAATCAATATTTCAAGCTCCTTTGGGAGTTACAGCCCAACATGCTGCTGATGAATCGTCATAATGACCTCATTCAGCCCCTCCTGTCCAGTGGGGAAAGTGGAATTTCTCAGCCTTCAAAGAGAGACTTAAAGTCTGGGCAGTTTGCAGGGCTTGTGGACAGGCTGATGGTTTTCTAGAAGACAAATGTCAGATGTCGAACTTTCCTAGATGCCATGCCATAATTAGTCCCATCTGCTCCAAATTCAGAGAGCCAATCTTACTCACTGGAAAAACTGAGGGACAGCAAAGCTTGGGCATGTTCAGAGACCATCCTAAATGATGTTTGACTGTCCAAGAGAGCTCAAGCAGCAAGACTTCAAACATCCCATGTGTACAAGACCTCAAAACTTTGCCTGGGAGATCTTATCACATATCTCACTGAATAAAGGCAGTTCCTGTTGACTGATCTCTCAGAGTTTATGAATGTTCTTAATTTCTGGTCTTTCAAACTTTGTTTAAAAACTGAGGTTCTCCTTTGCAATTTAGATAGTCAAGTTTCCACCATTTTTTCCCACTGCTGTTTTGAGACCTTAGTACTAATTGAGGATGCTTTAAGGAGAATCCAATGAAGATATGGCTTACAATTGACTAGAACAGTATCCTCAACCAATGATAATTTTGCTTTCTAGAAAACATTTAGTTGTGTCTGGAAACATTATTTCATTGAAACAATGTAAACGAACTGTGACTGGCATCCAGTGAGTAGATGCCAAGGATGATTCTAAATACACTATATGGGAAAATCCTCCAAAGCAAGAAATTATCTGTCCCCAAATGTTAATAGTGTCACTGTTGAAAAGCTTTGCACTTGCATAATGGAAAGAGCCTAAGTTTAAAAAATGATAAAAGCTCAAATTTAACCATAGATAAAAATTCTCTCATATCATGTTCCAGGAGGCAAAGAAAAAGAGCAGGTTAATTCCTCCAATGTTGAATAATAAGAAATCTCCAAAACAAAACAAAAAAAAACTGTTCCAGAAACTACATATGTGACAAGATCAGGCAAGCCAAAAATCACATGTGGCCTTACAGTTGGTCATTACATTACAATATAATTTGGTAGAGTAAATTAAAGATGCAACTGGAAAAAAAGAATTGATACCCAAATAGATATGTCTCTTGTGATGTGTCTTAGCTGACTTAAGGGGTCCCAAGTCCCCAAAGTATTCATTTCTAGAACAATTGAAAGAGGAGGATAGAGGGGTTAAGATAAGCGTTGACTGTGAGTTACGCTCAAGCCACAGTCCAAGGAAGGTCTTGAAATACATGTTTTCATTCATTTTTCTCTTTTTGTGTCTCCCCTATGTGAGAAACATGGCACGCACAATTGGCGCCTATATTATCCTCTGGCCAATACTTTACCCCAGTTGCCTTAGTAACTGTCAATATTTGTCTGGTATGTCACAGACCCAGTTGGCTGAGGTTTGGTTCAACATCTACTTGTAAAGTTAAGGGAAGAGAGACACCCAGTGGTCTAAATTAACCGAGCTGCTGAAAAGCCATCTTCTGCTTCATTTCATTTACACTCGAGAAATGTTTCACAATTTTAAAATCTGATCCTCCTTTAATGATCAACAATCCCCATAATGAAAACTTATGGAAACAGAAGAGAACACGGCTTGGCACACTTACTTTTTCTGTAAAGGGCCTGACAGTAAATATTTTAGACTTGGTGGGCCATATGGTCCCTGATGAAACTACTTAACTCTGCTGTTACAGAGCAAAAGCAGCATTAAGACAATATGTAAACAAATGAGCATGGCTGAATTCCAATAAGATTTTATTTACAAAAACAGGCAGCAGGCCAGATTTGACCCGCAGGCAGTAGTTTGCCAACTCTAGAGATAGAATCTATACACTCTCCCAACCTGCACAGGCAGCTGCCCTTTCTGCTCCCCAAACTTTCAAGAGAACTAAATCTCTGCAGAGAGACAGAGCATCAACATTCGGTTAGCAACATTTATGCAACTAGTTATCATGTTCCAGGCAGTGATCTAAGCACTAGGTTCACAACCACGTACAGGACAGTGGCTATGAACTGAATTCTGGGTCCTCTCAAAGTTCAAATGTTGAAACTCTCAACTCCATGATGTGACGTGATGGTATTTGGAGAAGGGACCTTGGGAGGTAATTAGGTCATGAGGATGGAGTCATGGATAAGATTAGTGCCTTTATAAGAAGAGAGTCCGTTCCTTCTCTGCTCTCTCGGCCATGTGAGGATACTATGAAAGGTGCCTGTCTACAAATCAGAATGAGGAACTTCATCAGACACCATATCTGCTGGCACCTTGAACCTGGATTTCCTACCCTCTGAACTGTAAAATATAAATTTAGTTGTTTATATATAAATATAAAATTAGTTGTTTAAGCTTCCCAGTCTCTGGTATTCTGTTATAGTAGCCCAAACTAAGATAGTCATGAGATATATAAATAAAGTGTCTTACAAGTCAAATGATAGTAAATGACACTATCAGAAAATTTCAAGTGGAATCAGGACAAGGAACATTGAGTTGAGAAAACTTTAAAATTGAAAGACCACCTAATTCTGTTGTTGTTTTCTAATAATAGTTACTATTATTAATATTATCATTTTTATTATGCTTCTAAAATATTTGATCACTGTCTGCAGGCCAACTCTTGGACCTTAAATGCCAGTTAACATTAGAAAAAAATGTTCAAAATATATTCTGTAGGAAAATTGAATTTTTAAGTAAATAAAACATTTTTTTAATCATTCTGTGGCCAGTATGAGAAAAACCGCCATTATTCCTGCCTGGAGAAGAATTCCACATTTGAACCAGAGGCATCAGCCCTTCCAACCTTAAGCTCTTATACTCAAGTCTACTCAGGTTTATTCAGATCAATGGCTTATCAGTTCTGTACAAATTACTCCCTGGGTCTAGCACTGCACTAAGTCAAGGGCAGCAGATCCTTCACATTTTCAGATAAAAATGAAGTGACCTTTAAATACATAATCAAGATGTCTGTTCTTGACCTCTAATTACATCTCCAGGACATCCCCCCTAACCAACACACACACACACACTCTCTCTCTCTCTCTCTCACACACACACACACACACACACACACACTCTCTCTCTCACACACACACACACACACTCACACACACACACACACACACACACACACACACACCTCACTCATTCCCTTAAGCATTTTGAGAAACTTCCAAAAGAAGCATTCACATATTATCACAATTCAGTCTATGAGCTAACTGGCACCATTTGAAAACTCTTTACATTTATTCTATCTGATTCTGATTTACATGAGTCAATACTCATGTTTGAGAAGAGTTTCCTTTGTCATGATCAAAAACTCATATGATGTCCCAAAGCTGGCCAAGTTTAATGTGTCCGAGGTTCTGGGTTATGGGAAGAGGTGGAGAGAAGAGCCCAAACAAAACTCCATGACTCATTCATTTATTCAACATTAATTGAGCACCTGCTGCATACAGCAGTGGTTACAAGTAAGGACTTCAGTGTCAGACATCCCTGTGTTCAAGTCCTCATCTAGAAGCCGCAGGCTTTGTGACCTTGGGTGGGGCCCTTGTTCTCTCTGAGCCACAGTTTATTTTTTCTGTTTAGTGAAAATCGTAATAAACCTGTCTCGTGGAGTTGATGTGAGAATTATACAGGAAAATCTATGTAATATTAGAGCTCAGATCAAAATGCAGCAGTTTTCATCCAGCCTCAAGATTCCAGACTCTAGTTTGGCTCCAGGGATGCAGGTTTATTTTTCAGGATGCATTGTGTTGTTTGAAATAGTCCCTCTCAGATCCAGAGCAAGAGCAATCCCAGCAATCCCAAGGAAGATCCCAGAATGATTCTGAGAAATGTTCTTTCTGTTCACTTCAAACTACTTCAACTTCTGGCTTCAGAGGGTCTTGTCCTGTTTGTTCTGGTCCCTGGACCTCTTCTCTGCCTTGAGGTCAATATTTTAACCACTTCTTCAGTTCTCTTATTTTTGCTCCTTCCCCATTACCTCTATCCTGGCTCAAGAAACAAGCCTTTCTTCTCTGGGCTACTTCAAAAACTTTCTAACTAATATTAATGAATGAATGCTATGCATAAGCTAGGAATCTAATTAGAGCAGCCAACCCAAACTTTTCTGAAGAGTTACTAATCAAGCCAAGTCCTGATGTTAGGAAGGGGCAGCAGAGATAAAAGCATATGCGTAAGACGCTGAGACCTTGGGATGTTCTCTTATTTTTGCTCCTTCCCCATTTCTTCTCTAACCAGGCTCTGAAGTTTTCACAATAAACCAATCATGTTAATGGTCCATTCCTCTGTTTAAAATCATTCAGCAGATTGCTCTTACAATTTTATGAGAATACAAATTCATTACCATAGAGTGAAAAAGAAGACTCAACATTTAGTGCAATCTCTTCTCTCCTTCCATAGAAATAAAGATGTACCAGAGAAGCAACTTCTATGGCAGGAAGATAGCTTTCCTTTTAGCTGCAGGAGGCCTGTGTATTAGTTATCTATTGGCACATAACAAATCACCCTGAGGTGTAGTGATATATTTTTTATTGGTTCAATAATTATTGTTTGTTAATTCATTAAGCAGTTTCTGTGGATCATGTCAGGGGCAACTTAGTTTAGTGGTTCTGGTGTGGAGTCTTTCATAAGTTTACATTCAAGATATTGAATTATTGCGGTCATCAATTATTCAATTAGGGCTAAAAGATCCTCTTTCCACTTACTAATGTGGCTACTGGAAGAAGGACTCAATTCCTTTCTGTCTGATGACCACAGAATTTGCTCCTTTGTTATATGGTGAACATGTAATATGGTGAACATTGTTGATAGGTGAACTTGCTGATAACACAGCAACTGGCTTCCCCCAGAGTCAGTAATCCCAGAGAGAAAGCAAGCAGGACTCCACAGTGCCTTGAATAACCTAATCTCCAAAGGCACAAACTGTCTCTTCCCCTCTCGTCCATTCATTAAAAGTGAACAACTAAATTAAGTTCTCTTGCAATGGGTGGGCAATGTACCTCAATTTTTAAAGGATTCTCAAGAACATTTGTGGACATACTTTAAACCACCACCCTGGTGACTGGAGTCTCCACTAGACTGTGAGCAGAGGTGAGTTTTGCTATAGCTGGGTCAAGTCACTTAAGATTCAAGTGGCTTATTTCACGTATTAGTTTTCCTTTCACTGGCAAGATGCAAAAAAGTGACTAGACCCAGGAAATTGTAAGGCCAAAAGATTAGAGGATTCTGGGTTTCTGAATCGCCATATTGATGGGAGTTTCCCACCCACCAACCACCTTGGATATTAGCTTGAATGAACAATAAAATGCTTTTATGTCTGAGACTCTACTTTGGGTTCCATTTGTTACAGAGGTTTAGCCTGACCTAACTGATGCATATGACTTTCAAAGCCCTGTATTAACTAGCCCCCTCCCCATTCTCAGATCACTCTTCTTGAACCAATTGTGCCTTGCTAGACCAATATCCTTTCAGTTACACGAACATCTCAAGGTCTCAGGGTCTTATGCATCTGCTTTTATCTCTGCTGCCCCTTCCTAACATCAGGACTTGGCTTGATTAGTAACTCCTCAGAAAAGCTTGGACTGGCTGCTCTAATTAGATTCCTAGCTTATGCACAGCATTCACTTATAGCATTTGTTTTAGATTAAAATTTACTCAGTATCTTTTAATACCTGTCTCTTGCACTAGTCAGTCAGCTGCTCAGGCTAGAATCTACAGGCCATAGAGTGTTTTTCAAAATCATGTTCAAAACATTTGCTTCTGTGTCCTATTACACATCCCACCCTACTGAAGTCAGGTATGGTCGTGCCACTTTCTTTGCTCAATGAAATGTGAGTGTAAATTATATGTGTAACTTCTGAGCAGAAGCTGGAGAATCTATGTATATCTACCACAATTTCTGCTTAGGGAGAGGGGGGATTAGAAGGGGAAAGTCCTGAGTTGCTTTTTTTAAAAAATTGAGGTAAAGGTTCCATCCCATTGAATTAACCATTGGACAGTAAATAGGTGTGTGGCATTGAGTGCACGTATGAATCACTTTTGTTCCTATGTGACTCAGGACAGTGTGAAGCAATTGTCATAGAATATGGAAATTCCTCTGCTTGGTGGATTATATTGGTTGATGTTTACAATTCTTGACACCCTATCAGTTTAAAGAAAGAGAGAAGTAGGAATCCCTGATTCTTCCAAAAATAGTTGGGATACAAAGAAAACTATAAAATAAAATTAGAAAGAAGATGTACTATACAAGAGTAGGGTTTCTTTTTAAATTTCAGTAATCCCGAGGAAGGTAGGAATAACCAACTACTAAAGTTCTAGTTCTTAGAATTTTTCTATTGGATTAAAGAGATTTGGAATGATAGACCAGTTTCTTTTTTTGCACTCCTACACCCAAATAAAGAAGGGATGAGAAAAGCCACAAAAGACAGGAGATATGGAGGAAGAGATCATGTGTGCTGCCTGGGTCTCAACTTTAACTTTTGAGTCATCCTGTCAGGACAAAACTGGTTCCAGCTAAAGAATAATGATGTTGGGGAAATTTTTCCAACTGAGATAGCTTTTTTTCCTGAAATAAAGAACAAAAACACTAGCAACCCTTTCATCAAAATTTGGAGGAAATCACAACTTGAAGTCTAACAAAATTGATATAAATTACTGCCTAGAGTTATAATTTCTGTTTTGTTCAAGAAATATGCCCAGTGACTACATCAGTAGAGGTCTATGATTGGAAGTAAGCTTAAAGAATATCTGTTTCAACTTTGTAGTTAAGGACACTGAGAACCTGTGATCTCATGCAACAGAAATACATTTGATCCCGAGACAGAGTACATGTTACTGGGCTCACACTGCAATGGATCTTTTATTTAAACCTAACATTAAGCTAAGCCATTAATATAAATTAGCACTTCAGTCAGTTAAAAGAGGGAAAATGAGAAAGAAACATGGGTACAGACAATGTCTACTTCTTTACTCATGAGCTTTATAAATCATATTTGATTATTGAAACAGAAGTTATAAAACCACCTGATATTCAAGACAATGATATTTTAAAGTGAGGAAAGTAAAGGGGCCTAAATGGAAGTAAGTTTTCCACATTTTACTTGAGATGACAAAGTGTTGACGCACTGACTGCAGGAAGTCACTTGTGCACATTGTAATACCCAGAGCAGACCTCCAAGAGCACTGTATGGCAAGGTGGATTTCAAAATGCTATAAATATACCAAGAGGGGGGGGGCAGAGGAGAAACAGGAAATGAAATGAAAGACAAACCCTGAAATTTCAGTATATGTTAACTGTAAATAGTCCAAGTACACCAATTATAAGAGCAATTGGTAGCATGGATACAAAGAGAGAAAGAAAAGAGGTCAAAGAGGTCAGAGAAGTGAGGGTGAATTGAAGAAAGAAACGGAGGCATGGGAAGATGTCGACTTTGTTAATTTGCCTGTGTCTTGTCATCTAACCCTCTCAAAACCATGCAATGTGCAAGGGACAGACACATTCCCCCAATCTTCCTGATCCTTATTTGATCTATAGAATTCTCTTCTTCCTCTTTTATCTTCTGTTTCTTAAGCAAGGTTTATTTTTGCAAAAAAATTAGTGGATTAAAACTCCTGATTTTACTTTTTTCCCCTCTAAGAGATTAGTCTCCAGGGTTCATGCCCAAGCCTCCTCTTATCAGTACCCTTACTTTCTCAATCCTTCATTTTTCTACTCTGCTAATTGCTTAACCTCCATCTACTTTATCTTTCATTGGTACTATGGCTGTAAATATTTACTAAAAAGGGTGAAATGATACCACTATCCTTTTATAGTATTGGTTTTTAGCTAAGTCCACAAGATTCCTAAATAAAACATTTTATCTTCTCATGATCCATCCCCAATTTCATTCCCTGTAAATTTTATTCCAAACCCTCACTGCTTCTTCAAGTTGTTTATCACTTATATCAGGAAAATAAAAACTTGGGACAAGATTGCTTTTCAAAAATTCTCCTCCTCACACAATCCCAAACACACAAATATCTTCATCCAGCATTTATCTTCAATCTCTGTTAAGGACAAGGTATCCCTTTTGCCATTTGTGTTTTTAATCCCATTGCCTTCCTTCTTTTGGATTTTCTAACTATGCCCCTTCTGTTTAAGACTCTCCAACTTCCTTCCCTCCAAAAATTCCTCCAATTTTGTACAAGAATGTTTGAAAAGTAAACCATTGGCATCATCCCAGGTAGCCGTGTCACAACTGCCTCATTAACACCAAGACTTCTTCAAAGAATAGTTCATGCTCCCTTCTTCCATCACATAATGTGTCTCACCTATGGCTTCAAGAAACAGACTACACAACTAAATATTCCCCAAATAAATATTAAATCATTGATTCACATAAGAAGTTAGCAGATAGGTGGCCTCCAGGATTGCACAATAATACCTTTGAAGATGTAGGTTCTTTCCTTCCCTTTCCTAGCCCTCCTCAGACTGCTGGCTCTTGCCTTCAAGACCATCTTCCATGTTTCCAAGGTGGCCACCACAGCTCTGGAGACTGCATTTTCACACAGTTACTTCCAAGGACAAGAAGAGCAGGAGACAGATAAGAGGGCTTTTCTTAACATTGCTCCCACTCTCTTTTCATCCAAGAGCAATTGGTCATCTCTAAGTCACATGGCCACCCATTCCAACAAGAGAAGGCAGGAAAACATTTTCAGCCTGTGCTCCCAGAGGCAGACCCTGTGTATAGGGGAAAAGAAAGACGATGTCCCTTGATGAGGTGATGGACAGAATTGACGACAATCCCTTGCCTCCACTTTTCTCTACTGCCTTCCTGCTCTGTTTTCAATCTAAAATACACAATGGCCAACTGCTGGGAGGCACCATGCAAAGTTTTATTCCCTTTCAGATTGGTCTTTCTATGTAACATGTTAACCATGCCCTCTTCCTACTAATTTTTAGTAGTGGTTTCATATTGTCTCATTCTGCTGTCCCTGTATCTCTATGCCCTAAATCTCTTGGTCTTCTATATTGTTCTTCCTCCACTTGTGTAATAAATGTTGATGATCCTTTTTCGTTCTGCCCTTGTCCCTATTCTCTCGCCTTCTATCAGTCTGTCATCCTTTTGCCTTACAGAAATTTTTGAGAAAATGGAAGAAATTATCTTTAAAATGCACAGATACAGCTCTCCTGCTTCCTGTCATATCCTAATCTGTTTTCCTATTCCAAACCCTTCTACTGTGATATATTTTTTTAATTTTTCTCTTAGTTATAATGGACACAATATCTTTATTTTGTTTATTTATTTTCATGGAATGCTGAGGATTGAACCCAGTGCCTCATATGTGCAAGGCAACCACTCTGCCACTGAACCACAACTCCAGTCCTCTACTATGACATTTTTACCTACTTGTGTTGTTCTTGTCAGGTATTTTGGTCACAGTGATGCAAAAACTGACTGAAACAGAAATTGGTACCAAGAAGTGGGGTTGTTACTGTGATTAACCTGACCATGAGGTTCAGAAGCCTTTAAAGCTGGTTTGTAGGGGAGGAATTTTGAAAAGTTTAGAGATGCTAGCTGGAGAAGCTTTAGAATGGTGTAAGCAAAGATTAATGGGCGATTCTAGTTAGAGCTCAGATTCAAATTAGACCAGAATACTGATAGGATTTTGGAAAGTAAAGATTGGGCTCATGAGGTTTTTGAAGAGGAAGGACTCTATAGGAAATTAGACTAGAGCCCATTCACGTTACATTCTGTCAAAGAAGTTGTCGACATCCCGCTAATGTCCTGAGACTTTCTAAAAGGATGAATATAAAGGTGATGTACCAATGAATCTGATGGAGAAAAATTCAAGGCAGCACAGAATTCAGGCAGTGGCCTGGATATTGCTGGTGGCTTTTAGTCAAGTTTACTGGGATAATCAGTAGAAGAAAAAAAAAAAGCAGAAAATTTTGAAAAACTGGGAGTTAGGTAGGTCATCAAAGTGTGAGTTAAATGGGACTAAATAAATTGTGTGAAAGACATTTCAGATGCTAAGTACTTTGTACAGACACAGTAGCAAAGGTGACTTTAGGGCCTCTCCAGGATTGTCTGTGATGAGCAGAGCTCACTCTTTCTTTGCTTTCCAGTTGCCATGTCCTGAGCTGCTTTCCTCACACACACCCTTGTGCCATGATGGTTCTGTCTCACCTTGGATCCAGAGGTATGGAGTCAGTCAACCATGGACTGCACCTCTGAAGCTGAGTCAAAATAAATTTTCCTTCTCTAAAAAAACAAAATTCACAAATCCATAATATTTATGTGTGTGATAGATTGATTTCTCCTTTCTTTTTTTTTTTTTTTTTTTTTTGTGTGTGTGTGACTGCTGAGAGCAGAAAGGGCATTCTGAGGGTAAGTACTTCCTTAGGGTTTTTTTCTAATTTAATTTTTATTGGGGCATTACAATTAAACACAATAATTGCCTTCATTTTTACGTATATGTACGTGCACTAACATAGTCTGCCCAATTTCATTCCTAGGTACCTCCCTTTTCCCTCCCCTGATCCTCTTCCTCTAGTGTTCTCCCTTCCATTTCTATGAGCTCCTCCTCCAAATTTCTCCTTTATTCTCTCTCACTTCCACATGTGAGAGGAAACATGCAACCTTTGACTATGTGTGCCTGGCTTATTTAGCTTAACATAATGCTCTCAAGTTCCAAGTTTTTTTCTTGCAAATAACATGATTTTGTTTTGCTTCATGGCTGAACAAAATTCCGTTGTGTATATATACCACATTTTCCTTATCCATTCATCTGTTCACAGACACCTAGGCTGGTTCCATAACTTTGGCTATTGTGAATTTCACTGCTACAAATATGGGTATGCTTGTATTTCGATAGCATGCTAACTTTAAGAACTCTTTTGGATAAATACTAAGGAAGGGTATAGCTGGGTAGTGGTTGTATAATTTCAAGGCATTTAAAAACTCCCTAAAGTCCATTCATCAATCACTTTGGAGATTCCTGATCTATGACTTGAAAGTCTCTGCTCCAAACATTCTCCCTTTGTAGTTCACTTATGTCCTATTTTCAATACACCCAGTGCCCCTTACGTAAGTAGGACCACTTTAGACCTCTCTCTGGAGCTCCAGATTCATAATTCCAACTGTAACATTTGTTACAGATATCTCATACAGAAATTACTCCAAAATAGACTGTCTTTAGAATATATCTTATTCCTCTGCCTCAGTCTGTTTCTCCCATTATACTTTTTCTCTTGGTTATTAGTATTTTATCCAGGAAGATAGGTTCTAAATATCTTTTACTCCTCTCATTCTTTCTATCTTCTACACTTAGTTGATTACCAAGCTCATTCAACTGTATCACAAAGGCTCTCTGGAATTGTTCTCCTGTCCTCCATCTCTGCTGCAATAGTCTAGATAGGTTCCTCAGGATATTCTTCCTGAATTATCATAATAGACCTGTACTACTAATGCCCCTGAAGCCCCTCTTCCATACTAAATCAAGGGATCTCTCACTAAAACCAAATGTTTTCGCTTTACAAATTAAAATCTGGGATCCCAACTTACAACACTCAAACTTAATTATTTAGGACTAAAACCATGACTTTGCATTATCTGACTCTTGTATTCATCTCCTTCCAATATTTTCTTCCAAAGCCCCACATGTAGCCCTTGCTCATGTCACTATGTAAGAGACTTACTAGACATTTTAAGCCACTACCACAGATCCTGAATAGGCCATGACTTTCATCCTTCCAAACCTTTGTACCATGCATTTCATCCACATGGAAAGCCCATCCTTTCTGCTCTACTTAACCAATGTGTAGCCACCCTTCAAAGCATTAGTCAGAGTTCACCTCTTCTTTGCAATATTCTCTACTTGCTCTCTCTCTTTCTTTGGAGTTTATGCAAACTCATGTTATGGAATATATTCCAGTGAGTAATCGTTTTATTAATGAATATGTATTCCTCATAGTATTCTGACATCTTTGGGAGCATGGGTTATGAGTAATTCAGCTTTCTGACTGTCAGACATGAGACATCAACATACTGGTGAAAATAAAAAGATTTTAGTATGTGTGCATTTTAAAAGAAAGCAGACTTTATTTCTTCAGTCACTATTATGTATTTTTATGAGTTGTTAGAACATTTGGAGAAATTTTATGAGACGTCTTTATGGGCAAGGTTGACTTGAAAAACACTACAGTCTACTTTTTGGAATATCCAAAATATCTACTTTTTGAATACCACCTCAATTCTGTTCTTTGTGCTAGTAGAAAATAGCCACAAGGGGGCACCATAGTTACATGTTTTCTTGGAATTTATTTTAGGGCAGAAACTAGTTTTAAAAACACAACTATATCTACATTTGTTTAGCCATGTCTGATTTTTCAAAGCAAGTAGAATATGAATTTTCTGCTCTTTCCGTCCTTTCTTCACACTACTCAGAAATCTATCCACAAGTTGTCATAGTTAGGATATTTCCAAAAAAGAAATCAAACTTCCCATTTTTCCTCTGAATCTAGTGAATTCTTCATTTAACAACCCTTTATCTTTAGGTTTCCAACTTTGTACAGGCCACTGCCACATAAAATATAGAAGCTAGAAGTTTTTTAACCAACATCCATCAGGTGTCCTATACTGGAGTGAAGGTCCAGGAAAAGTAAGAGTTAGTATGAATCTACCATTAGTCTGTTCACACTATAGGATAAAAAAGACAAATAACTTCTTATATTTTTAAAGAAATAATTAATACAATAGAAAAATGCGTATGGGTTTCTTCTACTGTGAGCACAGCACCAAAGAAGAATTCTGGGAACAAATGGCTGAGTATTTGTCTCCACATATGTCTTCGAGGAGGGAAAAGACATTTTAGAAAGAGCACACACAAGGAAACTTAAAAGATTTAAAAAGACAAAGCATGAATTTCCTCTATCAAATGTATATCTCCTACCAAATTGTAAGTCTAGCATAAACATGTACTTTCTAAATTTGGGGAAAAGAGGGAAGGGAGAGGAAGAAAATTTCCAAGGTCTTCTTTAAAAACTACAAAGAAAAATGAAACATAACCTCTTAATGGTTGAGGAACAAGTAAGTAAAGGCAAAAATTGATGTTGTCTTAAGGACAGTGGTCCCCAGGTAGAAGCAATACCTGTCTTCAAAGACAAGCAAACCCACATCTTCTCTAGAAGAAATTGTCCTAGTTTGGACCCCAGCACCTCCCACAAATTAAAACCAACTCTATATGAGCTTATAGTCACAGATCACCAACTCATAAGATGATAAGTCACCATGAGAAGCCTTCAGGCAACAGCAGCCCAGTTGGGGTCTCAGTGCAACTTCATGGGAAACTCCCACTCAGGTCCTCCAAGCTGAGCCTTTCCTAACATTCCTACTCATGGAATTCTTGGTGCAAGAAATGGTTATTCTATTTCATCAAGTTTTATAGGTATTTTGCTGTGCACAAGTAGTGACTGGAATGAGAAGACATGTATTAAAATTACTGATCTAAGATTTCATCTTAAAAAAAACTAGGAAAAAAAATCAGTCACTCTTGAATAACCATAGCAAGATCAGGGCTCTTTTTAACTTTCTTTTCCTGGATTTTCTGTTGTCTGCCTCTGTATTACACTGAGCTCTTAGCCTCCACTCAAGGAGAATTTTTTAATTAGTCTTACCCTAAACCTCATTTCCAGTTAAATTTTTTTTCCTCCAAAATAAGTGAAATCAAAATAAAGTCATTTCCAGAGCAATGAAAACTGAGAGACTTTGTGCTAGTATGTTTAATATATAAGAAATCCTCATAGGTGTTTTTCAGGTTGAAAGCCAATGACCCCACACAGTAATTTGAACCCACTCAGTAAAACAGAACACTGAAAAAGGTAATATGTAATTACCAAAGATAAAACGAGTATATTTTTCTTTTCCTTTCTTATTTTAACTGACATCAGTTATGACTGTTAAGACACCATTTATCATGATATTTATGCTAGGCTTAAAACATATAGTAATGTAATATATTGAACAATAACAGAATCAAAGAAACAAGTAGGATTGAAGCTTTATTAGAATAAGGAAACAATACTCGATGAAAACATAAATCTACAAAAATGATAAATAAGAAGTTTAAGGAACTCTATAAACAGAATTTTTCTCCTTTTCTATTTCTTTGTAGATATAATATTATATAAACCAATTATTATAGCAACGTATTTTTCTATTACTGATATCAAAATATCAATAATAGTAAAAAAAGAGACAAACAAATAGATTTATACAGGAGTACTATTTCTGCATTTCATAGAATTAAACCAGCATAAACCAGAAGTGGCTTCTGATTCAAAATATATATAATAATCTTTAGAGCAAACACAAAGAAAATGGCTCAGAAAATACAGAGTGAAAAATCACTAACAGAATTAAAATATAAGACTGGGAGATATTCACTCAATTCAAAATAAAACAGTAAATGAGTAACACAAGAACAAGAAAAACACAAGACCTAGAGAAATCAAAAAGTGAATGGTAAGCATAGATCCACCTGTGCCATAAGAATATTAATTCTGAAGGGGTAAACAATTAAAAGGCAGAAGTCTCAGGAGGCTGAGACAGGAGGATCATAGGTTCAAAACCAGCCTCAGCAATTTAGCAAGGCCCTAAACTATTTGGTGAGACCCTATTTCAAAATAAAAATATTTTTTAAAAGGGGATTGTGGGGCTGGGATGTGGCTCTGTGGTTAAGTACCTGGGTTTAATTCCTGGTACAGAAAAAAAAAAAGGAAAAAGAAAAGAAAGGCAAGGTTTTCAGACTGAATAAGCAAAAATAAGATCCACCTATGCACTCCTATAGGAGGACAGGAGAGACAGAATAGATTCCAGTATACAAATAGATTGAAAGTAAAAGGATAGAAAAAGATCGTGCAAAGAGCAACCATAAGATAACTGAAGCTACTACAACAACAAAGTTGTAGTAGCTTCAGTTATCTTACACACACAAAACTCAATTGCATTTTTATATGCTAATAATGAACACATAGGAATCAAAATTTTAAATATAGTGTTATTTACATTTTCTCAGGGGAAAAAAACAAAATACCAAGGTGCAAATCTAACATAACAAGAACAGGATCTATACACTTCAAATTACCAAACCCTGTGAGAGCCAGGCATGGTAGTGCATGTCTATAATCCTAGGGATTCAGGAGGCTGAAGCAAGAGGAACTCTCGGGAAGTTGAAACCCAGCCTCAACAACTTAGCAAGACCCTGTCTCAAAATTAAGAAATGAAAAAGGGCTGGGAATGTAGCTTATAAGCAAAGTACTCCTGGGTTAAATTCCTATTATTATTATTATTATTATTATTATTATTATTCTATGAGATAAATCAAAGAATATCAAGATAAATATCAAAACAAATGAGATATATTCATATAAAAATGAATTCAGTTGAAAAGATGAAGACTCTACCCAAATTGAAATAAAGGCTTAATATAATCACTACAAAAATTCTAACAGATTTTTATAGATATAATTTTCATTATTCTTTAAGTTTACATAGAAAGACAGATGAATTAAAGTAGCTAAGACAGTTTTGAAAAAACATGAATATTATTTATTATTTAACTTTAGTAATCAATACTGTATGGTACTGGTAGAGGAGTAAACACATAGATCAGTAGAACAGAAGACAGAACCCATAAATATACCATATAAATGCACCAACTGATTTTTCATGAATGTGTAAAAACAATTCAGTAGAGGAAAGACAAGCTTTTCAATAAATGATGTTGGACCAAGTGGACATCAATAGGCAAAAGGATAAAAATATAACTAAACCTCACACCACATAAAAAAATTAACTCAAAATCTAACCCAAACTTATATGTTAAAAAAAAACTTACAAAATCTTTTCAAATTTCAGACTTGATACCAAAAGCATGATCCACTGGACGTCATCAAATTTTAAATATTTGATCTTTAAATGGTCTTTACAAGAAGAAGAAAAGGCAAGTTCTAGTATGGAATAAAATATTTGCAGATCACCCATCTGATAAAAAAAAACCTATAATTATCTACAATATATAAAGAACTCTAAATACTCAAAATTCAATAACAAATAATCCAGTTATAAAATAAGCAAGAGAAATGAAAAGACTATAGAGATGATAAGCAGTACACACAAAAAAATGTTCAACAGTAGCCATTAGGGAAATATAAATTAAAACCACAATGAAATATTGCTATATACCTATCATAATGTCTCATAAAAACTAGTAAGAACTTCATATGCTAAAGAAGATATGAGAAACAGGAGAAACAGGATCACTCACATATTGATGCTGAAAATGTAAAATGGTACAGCCATTGTGGAAAATAATTTGGAACTTTCTTTAAAAACTAAACACACAGCAAACATGCAACCAGTAATTTCAGTCTTGCTCATTTACCCCAAAGAAATAAAAACATGTTCACATAGCTATTTACACATGAATGCTCATAGAACCTTTATTCACAATAGCCCCAAACTAGAAATAACCCTAATGTCTTCTAACAAGTGAGTGGTTAACAAGCTGTGGTATGTTTATACCATATGTGTAGACAGAATAATGCCCCCCCCCAGAGATGCCATGGCCTCTCTCTACAACTTTTGAGCATGTTACCTTACATGGAAAAATGACTTTGCACATGTGATTGAGGGTGTGGACCGCCAATAAGCCATGAAAGCAAGCCCAACACCATCAGTCATCAGGAAATGTAAATTAAAACAATAGAATGAAATTTACAGTACCTACCGTAGATGAAGATGTGAAGCAACTGGAATGCTCATTCATTACTACTGGTAGTGTAAAATAGCATAATCACTTCTGAAAAGATTTTAGTAGAAACTTTTAAAAGACAAACATAGACCTGCTTTATGACCTGGCAATTATTTACCAAAGATAAATGAAAGCATGTGTCCACAAAAAGACAAAATGTGCATAGCAGTCAAATCTATAACAACCAAACATGGAAGCAATTCCAATGTCTAGCAAAAAATAAATGGATAAATAAATCACGGTATATTTTTATTCAATGGAATGCTATATAAACTTATAAACAAGGATGAAATTATTCTCTATGATACTATGGTGGTGGATACCTGACGGCATTTTTGAAAACACATAGAACTGTATCCGCCACAAGGACTGAATTTTACCACATACAACTTTTTATAGTTCAACTGGGATGGTGGGAAGATATGAGTACAGAATGAAGACTGTAACAACTAAATATAATCTCATTACAAGTGAATTCAAAACCCATCCAGAGAGGGTGGTAAGTAATAAGCTGACCTAAATATCTTTGATAAAATTTTTTTTAAAAAATTATTATGACGATTCATATGACTGAAGTCAAAAGTGAAAGGTCAACACCATATTCTAGTCAGAAAATTTGTTTTTCATAAGATATTTAACTCAGGGTTATTATTCTAAAACTACTTTCAGACCATATACAAGGGTTGAATAATTCAGTAAATAAAATGTAGACAGTAAGAATCAGGTTTCTCACTATCAGAAAAAGAAGTAACAAGTAAGCAAAGGGGAGATGTCACCATGAGTGCTGTGAGGCTACTGCATTGAGGTCCTGTTTATCTGTATGACCTCATGTTTATGCTATTATGTGTGTGTGTGTATGTGTGTGTGTTGTGGTGGTGGTGTGTATGCTACAATCTATATATCTGTATATCAACTTATCTATAGGTCTATCCTGTAGACAGAACATAAATAAATGCAGACATACACGTATACATATATTAGTAGACATACCCATGCACAGCACACAGACACCATTTCCTAACTCTCTATCAGAGAGTAAAGATAGTGACACCCCATGACAACAAATACATTTGTTGCCCAGATTTTGGCTTCTAAATACCATTTTCCCATAAAAAGGAACTAGGACTCCTTGGAAAAATGATCAATTCTAGGACTTGAAAGTGAAAATAAAATTTACATGGCTTGAGCATAGAGCATATTGTGATGCTCAAAAGTAAGGAAGTGATAAAAATATATAAAAAATAAAAGGATAGGGCCACCAGCAACCACCCCCAATGATCATAGCAGGAGCAATGAGTCACCCTACAAATAATAATGGTTTGTATTATAACCCAAAGAATAAAATACAAATAGCCATGAGTCAATACTTATGTAAGTAAATGAATGAATAAATGGGGGAAAGGGATGACTCTTCCTTATAGGAGAATTATAAGTAATAAATGAAGAATAAGTGAGAAAAAAAATTAAAGGTGATTCTTAGAACACTGAAGTAATCATTTCTAAAAGTAAATTTTACTGACAAATGCTAAAATTAGTGGCCCATGCCTTAAAAAGAGGTGGCCTATCTGCGTAGCTTCAAATTATCTCCCCAGAAATATTTGTTAATTACTGTAGTATTTTTTTTAAAAAAAAAAATGTAGTTGTAGATGGATAGAATGTCTTTGCTTTATTTGTTTACTTTTGTATGGTGCTGAGAATGGAACCCAGTGCCTCATGCATGCTAGGCAGGAACTCTACCACTGAGCTACAGTCCCAGCCCTACTGTAGTGTTTTTAACATATGTTCAAAAATTCTTAACACCCCTTCAAAAGTAGTTTAATTTTTCTTACCTTGAGTATGGGCTGGATTTGCTACTAAAATAGAATATGAAAATGGAAAAATGAAAATTTACAGTGAAGAAATCTGTCAGAAATCACCTAAATCAGTGATCAAAATTAGCATGTCAATAAGACATACTGAAATCCCTTTACCCTGCTATGATACCACCTCTGTGATAGTCTTTCCCCAAATCTATAACTTCAATTCAGTCATGAGGAAACATTATCAGAGACCAAATATGGGGGCATTTTACAAAATAGCTAATGGATGCTTTTTAGAAGTATCAAGGTCCAGAGGTGCCAAAAACATACACTGGAGAAAAGACAGCTTTTTAACAATCGGTGCTGGGAAACCTGGTTATCCATATGGAGAAGACAGACACTAGACTCTTATCTCTCACAAAAGTCAACTCAAAATGGAACAAAGCTCTTGGAACTAAACCAGAAACTATGCAACTCCTGGAAAAAAATGTAGGGTCCACACTCCAACATTTAGACACAGGCAACAACTTTCTCAGTAGGACCCTCTAAAGCTCAGGAAATAATGCCGAGAGTTCACAAATGAGATGGCAACAAGTTAAAAAGCTGCTTCACAGCAAATGAAACAATTGGGAATGTAAAGAGAGAACCTACAGAAAGGGAGAAAATCTTTGCTCACTACTCTTCTGACGGAGGACTAAAATCTAGAATACATAAAGAACTCTGCCAGTGTGGTGGAGCACGCCTGTGATCCCAGCAACTTGGGAACACAAGTTCAAAGCCAGCTTCAGCAACTTAGTGAGGCCCTAAGCAACTTAGCAAAACCTTGTCTCAAAATAAAAAGGGCTGGGAATGTGGCTCAGTGGTAAAGCACCCCTGGGTTCAATCCCTGGTAAAAAAAAAAAAAAAAAAAAAAAAAAAAAACTATACTTGATATCTCATGTCCCATCAGCCAGAATAGAAGTCATCAAGAATACAAATAATTATAAATGCTGAAGAGGATGTGAAGAAAAATGAACACTTTAATACTGTTGGTGGGATTGTAAATTAGTATAATCACTATGAAAATCAGTATTGAGTTTCCTCAAAAGACTCGACCTGAATGAGATGAGAAGACTGTCAACCTCACCTGTCGTGTTCCTCATGATTGTTTCCTCCCATATTTGATACTTCTATAATTTATCAATAAATTTATAAAGTTTATCAATAAATTTATAGACAATCTTAAAAAAAAAAGACTAGATCTGGAACCACCATATGACTCAGCTATAACACTCCTCGGTATTTATTTTAAAGAATTAAAGTCAGCATACTATAGCCGCACAGCATATCCATGTTTATAGCAGCACAATTCACAACAGCCAAAACTAGGTGTCCATCATTAGATGAATGGATAAAGAAAATGGGGTATATATACCGGATAGAATTTTATTCTGTCATAAAACTTGAAATTATGTCATTTGCTGGAAAATGGATGGAACTAGAAACCACTGTATTAAGTAAAATAAACCAAAGTCAGAAGATCAAGGTCATATGTTTTCTCTGTTTGGTGGAAGCTAAAGAGGAAAAACGAAAAGAAAAGTGGGGGTGGGGGCAGAGATCTCATGAAAATCAAAATGAGGTCAGCAGAGCAAGGGCTGGGGTTGGGAAATGGAGAGGCAGAGGGAAGTGCTAGGAGTGATATTGGCCAGATCATATTGTTCTATTGTGTGCATGTACAAATAGGTAACAGCAAATCCCACCATTATGTACAACTATAACACACCAATATAAAAAATGTGGAAAGTGGGCAGGGGACCAAGTGTCAAGGTCACAAAAGACAAGGAAAACCAGGGAAACTACAGTGGATTGGAGGAGGCTGAGGAAACATGGTAACTGCCATGGAGTGCCCTGGCTTGGACTCTGCAACAGAAAGGAAGCGGGGTAATTAGTGAAAACATTTGGAAGATATAAAGCCTGTAGTTCAGTTAATGATATATTATCAATGTTTAATTCTATGTTTTAACAATTTTACTGGGTTTATATAAAATCTTAACGTAAAAGATGGATACAGATTATATAAGAATTCTTTGTAACTGTTTAAATGTAAGTTGTGTTCAAAATTAAAAGTGGGAAATACAAATAAATTATGGAGACTTACAACTAAATAAATTAGACTAAAATTGAGACATTAATAATTGACGATACAAAATCCTGCATAGCTCTCCAAAACATTATGCTCAGCAAAAGAAGCCCGACTAGAAGCGTTACCCCGCATGATTCTGTCTACAGGAACTTCCAGAACAGGCAAGGACAATAATAATAGAAATCTTGTTCGTGAATGTCACCAGATAATGTCCTTGGATAATAAGGAGGGACTGAATGTAGGACAGAAGGCAACTTTCTGTGGTAATGGAAATAGTCCACATCCTAATTGAAGTGATGGATACAAGACTGCTTAGATTTGCAAATTTCAAGTAACAGTATACTTAAAAGGTGCATTTATTATATGTGAATTATACCCCAATAAAACTGCTTTCAAAAAAGATTATGGACTGGAGAGATGAATTTTAAAAGACGTATTTATAAAACATACAGGGCATAAATAAAAGAGCACTAACTTCATCAGGAAAAAAAAAAAAGACCCAAGAACAGGCTTAGGTCTGTTTAAAACTTTGAAAATAACCATAACCCCCAAATTGACCTTAACATTCTGAGTACTAAAACTGGGAAATGTTCTAAATTTCCAGGAAACAGGGGTAAAAGCAGGCTGTTCCCACACCTTTAGCTAGTTCTGGCCTCCTTGTATATTTGAGATGAATTTACAACTATTAAAACATTAATAAATGATCAGAAGTCATGGCACCATGTAAGGGCTCCCTTTGAAGTTCAAGCTGTTTCCTTCCTCTGCTTGGAAGCACTTGAGGCCAAAGGCTTCTGTGTTATCCCAGGAGTCTGCAGAACTGACCTGACATGAGACTGGGCAGGACATCCAAAGAGTTAAGAGTTAATCCAAGCACAGCCTGGTGTCGCCATCACCCACACCTCAGCCCCAAACAGGGGCTGCCAAGTCTGGTAAGCCATGAAGAGGGAAAAACTAGTTTAGGGGGGGGAAAACAGAGAGAAGATGTGAAAAAAGATTGACTTTGAAACCTGTTTTCTTGGATCATTAGTAATAAAAGGGATGGGGTGTGGGGAAGAGATGAATCTGACTTGGATTTAGGTGTCAGAGGGACCAGCAATCTAGAAAATGCACTCTTGGGAAACTTGTAACTCTCTGGACTTCACTTTCCTCATCTACAAAAGTGAATGTAGTGATGTTATAAGGAAAATGCTCATGTCAAGCAGCCCTCCCTGCAGGTCTGTCAAGTATGATGAATCGAAGCAAAAGGCTCAGTTTTTCATGACTACTGCTCCAGTGGTTGGATTGAAATGGGATTGATCTGTGCATCTATCTGTGATTGACCATTTCCTTTTTGGTTTGTATTATTTACCCCATTATTTCCCAAAGTAGCAAACTTTGGGAAATAATGGGGTAAATAATACAAACCAAAGATAAGGGGTAAGATACAAATGTGTCTTATATTATTTCTTTCCAGAAATAATATAAGACACATTTCAGGAGCCCAACAGACTCCCTGGAGAATTTGGAGGTGACACAGAGAAATGTGCTATTTTAAAAAGACATTGCTTTTAATTTGGAATAATTACAAATTCACAGAAAAGTTCCAGATACAATACAAAAACTTTCTTTCATAAGCCACTTAAGGTTTGAGTATAAGCATGGAGCTCCAACCTCCCAAGTTTGAAACCCTACAAGCAAAGGCTTCTGCATAACTTCAATGCAACAGTCAAGAGCAAGATGATAATGCTGCAGCTTCCTACCAAACACTTTCAGGTTTCCATCAACTTTCACCAAGTGTCCTTATAATGTTCTTTCTACCACTGCGAATCACATTCTCTTATCACATGTAGTTGTCTCTTGAGACATCTGTTGTGAAACAGTTTCTCTGCTTTTTTTTTTTTTTTTTTTTTTTGCCTGACTTGCATAACCTTAACTCCTGGTTCCTTCATGACCTTAATTCTGTGGGCTTCCCATCTTCATCCAAGTGGCTGCCCTGCCCTCTTTACCCTGACTGCTCCCTAGGTCACCCCATCTCGGGATGCACTCCCCACTCCAGCATCCAGCACTCTGCCCTTGCATGGATGATGTTTTTGTCAGCTCTGTGTCATGGTGACCTCAAGAGCTGGCAGGAACAATTAGAGGAGGAAAAGTTTATTTTGGCCCACAGTTTCAGAAGTTCAGTCCTAGATGGCCAACTCCACAGCTCTGAGCCCAAGGTGAGGCAGAACAGGATGATGGAAGGGCGTGGCAGAGGAAAGCAGTTCAGAGAATGGCAACAGAAAACAGAGAGAACAAGAGCTCAGCTCACTAGGGACCAAATATAAACCCCAAAGGCACACCCCCAGTGATCTACCTCCTCCAGCCACACCTCCTACTTTTCTACAGTTACTACTCAGCTCATCCATATCACTAGATTAATCCACTCATTAGGCTATGACTACCATAATCTAATCATTTCTCCCCTGAACATTCTTGGATTGTCTCACACGTTAGCTTTTGGGGGACACTTCACTTCTAAACCACAAAAGATGCCCTCTTCACCTTGCTTTAGTTTGGGGAACCACACTTTGATTAAAAAAAAAAAAACTTCATTAGGATTTCCATGTCTGGTCTGAATTAGACTGGGGATGGGAATCAGAATTCCATAGATAGTAGTTAAAACGTTTTCAGCATGAAACCACCCCAGAGTTCCTACTCCTGAACTATGCAAATGAGAACTGTAAAAAAAAAAATAAACTATAATGGAGCTTGGTGAACCAGCTTTCAATACTTGAGCAAATCACATGGTTCTCTGACCTCTTTTCCCTTTAGAGAACCCTGGTCACACAGGAATTGCATTTCAATTTACAATTTCATTAAAGTCACAATGACAGCTGAGAGGCACAGTTAGTGCTACCATTCTTAGTATCAGTGGCCTGGCACCAGGCTCCTATTGCATTTGCTGACTTGATGCCTTTGAGAAAAATACAAAGTCCTTAATATTTTATCTTCTTATGGAAAGCTCCCATTTGCTCCTATTTCTTAAGTAGCAGTCCCTTGTATGGAAACATGAGAGTGTCTGCCTGTCCTACCCTTGCAGGCACTCCTAGGTACCACCGTGACTGGAGACACTGTCTAAAGATGCCATTAAACATGTCACAGGAGCAAAGGAGGCAAGAAGCAGGGGCACCTAGCATGATGATTTGGGGGCAAGGGGATAGATAATAGACAGTAGGTAGAATGTGTGGTGAGACACCAAGCTCACCACCAGTCATTCTCTCCTTTATCTCTTTGTCTCTCACTTCCTTCACAGCCAAACTACTTTTCCAGAGGGGATTCCATTTTCTCACCTCCATCCACTGGTCCCAATTCTGAGCCAGTTTCCTTTCTCACCATCCCTGTTCAAATAACAGTTGTCATTTGCATAGTTCAAGCTGTGGTTGCCAAGATCAGGATGCCCATGACGAAGACTTACGGATCTCTACATGTTCGCCTTCTCAACAGTGCTTGGCTCTGGACAGTCTTCCCTCCTCCTTAAGATTCTGCAGTGTGCAGAGCATCACTGCCTCTGGCTTTCCTGGTATTTCTCTGGCCTCCCATCCCCAGGCAGTGTTCACCAGAGTTCTATCCTCCACCCTCTAAGTGACCACGTGCACTCACTCTCTGCCTCCAACAAACCCAAATCTACATCTGCCTGGAGCTGCCTCCTGAAACCTCTTTCTGGGGATTTCTATTCCACTGCTGAGCACTGGGTTGCTCATGTTCCTAACTGAATTCCTGAGCTTCCAGTAGCTTCCACACTCTCCTCCTGGGAGCCCCCCCAGTGCCAGCCGCCATGCCAGAACCCCGGGGGTCTTTCTGAACTCAGCCTCCCACAGAGCCACTTTCTGAATACCGCTTAAGGCTCTCCTCTGTGTTTCTGTTGTTTTCTGTTTAATTCTAGCTCACATCTTCCCTGACTGGCATCACAAAAAGAGCCTAAAACAACATCTTATTGGTCCTTTATTTGTCTATTTTCCCATCAGTATGGTCTTATTTGTTGAGAGCCACAGCCAAAGGGGCCCCAGCAAACTTCTAGCTGCCAGCAAATTTCCAGCTGCCGGCTCATGATCCAGCTGCCAACAAACTTCCAGCTGCCGACTGATGATTGGCTCACAGTGGCCCCAGCAACATCTAGCTGATTGGCTCCTCTGCGGTGATGTTCATTGGGCTGTTTCCCTGCCCTTCAGACTGCCAGCTGATGATTGGCTCACAGCGGCCCCAGCAACATCTAGCTGATTGGCTCCTCCAAGGAGCTGCTCATTGGGGGACTTCTTTGGCTCTGCCCACGCAACCCAGCCAATCGGCCTAAAGAGCAGGAGGATTGTGGGAGGTTGAGAGGCTGGTGTGGGGGTGAGAGGCTTGTGGAAGCCGGTGGTGGCAGTTGGGCTCTGAGGGTTTTTTCCCTGAGGAGCTGTTTTGTTTGGCGTTTGTAGTTCTAAAAATAAAGTTAGTTTCTTTTGACAAGTGGCTCCTGAATTGTGCCCAGCCAGACTGCGGTATTATTAACCTCAGATTTGATCATGCTAATCTTCTGCCTAAGCTTTCTTAAAAATATCCTACTGCCTGCAGAATGAACTGCAAAGTCCTTGGCAGAAGATTCAAGGTCCTTTACCATCAGATGCCAATCTAACTCTCAAGATTCCTCCCTCAAGACTCCCTACCCTCCATGCATTGCTTCCGTCCCTCTAAACCACTTCCAGTGACCTCAGAAAATCATGCTCTCCATGAGAACCTGCTCTTGAGCATGCAGTTTTCTTAATCAGGAATGTGTCCCTTGCTACACCCCCTTCTAGTCATCCAGTGCAATGCAGACATGGTCCAGTCACAAGCCACCTCATCTAGAAAGCCTATTTCCACCTCCCTCTCCTGGCCTTCCTCCTCTAACCTCCCTCACCTGGCCTCTATCACCTAGCCTCCTTTTCTTGGCCTTCTTCACCTGGCCTTACCTCTGAGATCACACTACACTAAGGTCTCCCCTATCATAACATGCCCCCCCAAAACTGTTTTGTGGTCATTATTCTTCTTATCTGTCTCCCCCTGGAGTTCATAGAGTAATATTCCATAGAATGTGTCCTATCCAAATAATAGATGCCTTTTATATACCCAAACAAGTTAGCTGCCAACATTAAAAATCTGTAATTGTAATAGCAAAAAAAAAAAAAAAAGTCTGCATTTCTATTATCTCTTGACACATCAGGCCACACTGAATACAGTAGTTTTCTAGAGTGGAGTGGAGCATGTCCCAGTAGATAGAGGAGTCTGTCCCCTGTGCAAATTGCAGCCCTACTTGACCCTCTTGCTTCACTGACCTTCTTGCCCGATGTCTATGTAGACATTGGACTTTGTCATCACTCCAACAGACCGTGTGCTGCCTAAACCCAGGAATGGCATTCTCTTTATTTTTCCAGGGCAGTTTAATAATTTCACTTTGTTCTCCCCCCCACCCCTTGCCATGATAAACCCAACAGGGCACTCTGCAGTCAGTGGGTACTAACCAAAAAGCACACCTCCTTGAAGTGGAATCCTTCAACCACAACTTCATGAAAGGCACTAAGAGGACTGGACCTGGGCCTCTGCATGCGCGGCCAAGTGGGAAAGAGGATGGAGCTGGAGTCATTTGAAAGAACCAAGGAGGAGAAAGGTGGCAAGCCATTGCATTCCTGCTGCTGTGCCTCTGGAAATCCTGTTCTGGTAACGGTAGATATTTGGTGAAAGAAAGGTTGGAGTTCTAAACACAATCTAGACAAGGAAAATACATCCAACTTTCCCTGTTCCCAAGAGATGGCATTTCCCTTCCTCTTTGGAGAAAGGATCGAATTTAAAGATCATAGAGGAAGGGCCCGTTTAAGAATCAGTTTCCTCAAGCAACTGAAGTTTTTTGTGTTTTTTTTTAATTACATTTTCATATTGAATCTGTAACAGCAGTCTGCCTGAGTTCATTGCCAAGTTCAGTCGGTATTATTGAAGAATAATACTCAAGATTGTGGTTTTCTGGGAGAGAGAAAAAAAAACTCTAAAGAATAACAGAATAACAGTTGAAAGGAACAAATGTTATTTCAAAAGCATTCCACCTCACCTACCATTCATCCCAGGTGAGCGCATTGCTCTTTCGATCAGCCTGGGCACTAACAAGCCATCGTCTCCCTTATTTGTGTAAGGGGAGGAGGCTCCTGAACCTAGAGCTACAGCTGCACTAAAGCCTCAGCTCCGGAGGAAGGCCTTCTCCTGCTCCATCTTTCCTACTCATCTGGTCCAGGCAGAACCTGGTTTTGAATTTTTTTATTTTTTCCCCATAACCAACACTCATACATGGACACATTTTCCTTCTTTCTCTACCTGAGAATATTCACAGTTTTAGATTTATGCCCCATCCTTACAGAATTACCTTTCAATCTTTATTTTTTATGGCTCAGAGATAAGATATTTGGCACAACTAAAGCTCAGTTCTTTTCATTTCTAGGCAACACTGTGTTAATGGCATAAGCTTTGAAGCCTAAGGTTATGGTTTGGATGTGAGGTGTACCCAAAAAAACTCACATGTGAGACAACGCAAGAAGGTTCAGAGGAGAAATGATTGGGATGCAAGAGTCTTAACCCAGTCAGTGAATTAATCCCTTGATAGGGATTAACTGAGTGCTAACTGAAGTGGTAGGTTGTGGCTGGAGAGGTGGAATTGGGGGCATAGCTTTGGAGTATATATTTGTATATGGCCAGTGGAGTCTCTCTCTCCGTGCTTCTTGATCACCATGTGAGTCACTTCCCTCCGCTACACTCTCCCGCCATGATGTTCTGCCTCACCTCAAGTCCCAAGGAATGGAGCTGGCCTTCTATGGACTAAGACCTCTGAAACTGTGAGCCCTCAAATGACATTTTCCTCCTCTATAATTGTTCTGATCTGGGCTTTTATTGTAGCAGTAGAAAAGCTATCTAAAACACCCAAGAACTGTACTTCTTATCTTGGTGCTGACACTTCCTCGGAAGCCTAAATCAAATCACTTAATTTTTCATCAAAAGTGAATCCTTGGGGCTGGGGTTGTGGCTCAGTGATAGAGTGCTTGCCTGGCACATGTGAGGCACTGGGTTCAATCCTCAGCACCACATAAACATAAATAAATAAAATAATGTCCATATGCAATTAAAAAAATTTTTTTAAAGTGAATCCTGTTAAAACAGTTTGGGAGAAGATTGCATATTAGAATAAATATGAAAATTATTAAATAAGAATATTTACAATATTTACAATGCTATATAAACACAAATTGTCTTTGATTATAAGAGAAATGAATATTTGCTGAATGCTTTTTAACTTGCAAAGTTCTTCTCGCCTACATTATTCAAATAAAGTAACTCCTCATAATGACCTCAAGTGGATGATATTATCACATGTTCTTTTATACATCAAGAACCCCAGGTAGTCAACAGACACTTGACAAGGGTCACAAACTTTGTTAAACCGGTCAAAACTTAAGCCTGTGGAACTTGTATGATAGTTTTCATTTTAAAGATGATAGTTTTAATGACAAAAATAAATGCAAGTGCATTTCATAAAGGTTAGAAGATTCAGAGAAATTAACCCAAATCCTGTCAAAAAAATAAATAAATAGGAACTTTGGATGGGACAAAGGGGAGTGGGGAGGGGGCAGGGGAGTAGGAAAGATGGTGGGATGAGACGGACATCATGACCCTAGGTACATGTATGATTGCATGAATGGTGTGACTCTACTTCATGTACAACCAGAGAAGTGAAAAATTGTGCTCCGTTTGTGTACAATGAAATGAAGAGCTTTCTACTGTCATATATAACTGATTAGAACCAATAAAAATACATATATACATACATACATACATACATACATACAAACATACATACATACATACATATATACATACATACATACATACATACATATGTAAATGGAACTTTCTTTACTCACCTCCCCACCCACCTCCTCTACTTCATGGAGTGGAAAGCCATTCTGCTCTCCTCCCATGGCCATCTAACAATTTGCCAAGGGCACTATTGTTAGGAAGTGCCATGAATTATTGTCTTCCTTTTGGACATCAGTAGGATCACCAGCTTTTATCTCATTTCCATTAAGGAATAAATATTTATTTGCACAAATGATGATAACATGATACAGATGGTTAAGTCCCTAATGAAGCTGACTCCTGATTTTCTTCTCTCCCCTTTGTCTGCCAAGTTATGACCACCTGCACATCTGCAGGCTCAGCTTTGCTCATCGTTTCTAACTCCTGCGATGTGCATGCTATTCCATTGTAATAAAGAACATTCCCTGATCTGAATTCTCATTTGGAACTCTCCCACGGGGCAGTAGAAAACTCAGAACCTATGGAGTCCAGTGGATCTGAGTTAAACCCTTGGGTCTATCACATACCAGTATTGTTTCATGGAACTAATTAGCCAATAGCTGCAATCTTTGGTTTCTGTCTCTGAATCGGAGGATGACTGTAATTAATATTTGTTCCTCAATGACCCATGTGAAGTCAATTCAATGATAAAATGTCGGCATCCTGAATAAATCTCAAGATTTAATGTGGGCCATCCTCGACTAAATGTGGCTACAAAAGAAATAATTCTATTAGAAGAATCGTTAGTAAAACAATTGAGTGTATTACTTCCTTCTCTTGGAGAAAATCTAGTCAATAATGCAAGCCAAACCTTTTTAAAATCCTCTTTATTCTTCTCTTATATCGTCCCATCCCATGGCTGCCAGAAGCATGCTTGCTCTGTCTCTGTCTCTCTCTCCCATTTGGCCAGATTTTCTGCTTCATATGTCTCTCTCAACTCTTTAATATACATGTTGGCTTAGTTTCACTATATTTCCTTTTTGATTCCACTCTGCATTATCTGTTGCTCAGATTCTCCACAACAAAGGACAGCCTAAGGAATGATGTTTTTCTATTCCCCCTCCTTCCAGTCCTGTCTATTCCTCTTCTGTTTTTCTAACTATACTTTTTCTTCTTAATGCAAGAAAAATAACTCAGGAACCAGCTCAACTAGGACAGAGTAATCCTCCCTGAACAAGGGAGGAGTGAAATTGATGAGCACATACAAAATTCTGTTTTGGTTAGGGCAGAGAAGGTTTGAAATACTCAAATATGCCACAGGGCTTTTCTAAACTTCAATCATCTATATTCAGGGTAGCAAACTGTGCAATAACCCTCTCTGTTCCTGACTTCCTGTCTTGGCAACTCTTTCTGTTTTCCACCCAGCGTAACCCTTAGCCCCCATCTTCTTCCTGTTGTCTTTATGTTTTAACCTTCTTCTGGCCTCACTGGTCTCTTAACCCAGCTTCTCCCCAGTAGCCTAGAATCTTTATTCCCTTGACTTTTTACTTCTCTTTCTTATTAACTTTGAAGCCAAAGACACAACAGTTTGTAGGTTTTTTTAATTATAATAAAAACATATAACATCTGATCTATTCTCTTAATAAGTCTTTAAGTATACAATATAATATTGTTATCTCTAAGCATGATGTTGTACAGCAGATCTCCAGAACTTTTTTATTTCGTATATTCAAAACTTTAACGCAGTTAAACAACTCTCCTGATTCCTCCTCTGCTCAGATCCTGACAACCACCATTCTACTTTCTTTCTGGTGAAGCCTGACTATTTAACATCCTTCATATAAGCAGAAACAACTCAAATATCACTGATGATTAAATAAAGAAGATGCATACAGTGGAATATCATTTGGCTATAAAAAAAGAAGGGAGTCATGCCTTATGCAGCAATATGGATAAATGTTAAGGATTGCTAGGGTCTGAACATACCTCCAAGATTTCATATGTTGAAACCTACTGGCCAATGTGATAGTATTAAGAGGTGGAACCTTTGGAAGGAAATTAAATCCTGAAGGTACAGACCTATGGATGGGATTATGGCTTTTATAAAAAGGCTCAAGGGAGTGGGTTCACACTTCTGTTCTTCCTCCATCTTAGGACACAGCATCTTTCCTCTTTTCATTTCTGCCATGTGGGGGCCACAGCCAGAAGTACCATCTTGGAAGCAGACAGCAGCCCTTATCAGATACCAAATCCACCAGTACCTTGATCTTAAATTTCCCAGCTTCCAGAACTACGAGAAAATTAATTTCTGCTCTTTATAAATTACCCAGTCTAACATATTTTGTTATAGCAGCACAAGCATAATAATACACAAACGTCACACTAATAAAAATAGCAAGATTTCATTCCTAAAGCTGCCAGGGGCCTTTGAGTGTAGAAACCCCCCGAAGGGGTCTTACTCATAAAAAAAATGGATATTATTGAAGGCACGCATGACAGAATGAATAAATTTGACCCGTTACTGTTGGATCTGGAATGTACCCCAAAGGCTCATGTGTCAAAAGCTCCAAAACAGCAATGTTCAGAATTGGTCTTTTGGGAAGTGATTGGATCATGAGGGCTCTGACTTCATCGGTGAATTAATCCATTGGTGGACGAATAATTGGATGGCATTCTTGGGAATTGGTGGAAACTGAAAGAGGTGGGACCTCTAGGTAGAGGAGGAGTGGGCCACCAGAGGTGTGCCCTGGAACGGTATATCTATTGCCTGGCCCCTTCTCTTTCTCTGTTTCCCAGCTGCCATGAGCTGACCAGTTTTCCTCTGCCACACCCATCTGCCATGATGTTCTGCCTTATCTCAGGCCCAGAGCAATGGAGTCAGCCAAAAATGGATTAAAAAATCTGAAACCATGAGCCCGAATAAATCCTTCCTCCTTGAAATTGTTTTCCTAGGTATTTTGCCATATCGATGAAAAGCTGACTGACACACTGGCCTGACTCAAGTCCCTGCCACCAATCTCTGGGAGACACTGCCGCATGCTGACAACCCCATGTCCATCCACAGATGAATCTTTATTAAATGTTCATAACATCTATTCCAAATCTTTTGCATACCACTCACACCCACTTTACCACTATCAACACCCCCCCCCATTTGATTCAACCCGTTCTCTCCTTTGAAGCTACCTATTGAGATCAATCTTCACACGTGATCATTGAAGGTTGCACCTCATAATCCCCGGCTACTCCTCGGAGTTTTCTGCTGACAGAAACCTTTTCCCAATCACGCTATTATGATTAAGTCCACACTTTTTCCTACTAAATGTCTAAAACATATTTCAACCACATGGAAAAGTTTTTAAACCCAATGTTTTCTCACAGAAGTCTTTCTTTTTCTCCAAGTTACCAGCCACCAGAACGTGCTTTATGAGAAACCAGAGAAAAAAGAAAAAGAAAAAAAACCCTGTGGAAATCTGTCAATCACTTTCACTCTGAAAATATATTCTTCTTGAAGCCCATCCATTTCAAAATGAGGCTACTCCACATCTCCACAAATATCACACATATTTTAAGGCTTGAGATAGCCTCCATTTTCCTAATGAACTATGGAAGGGTAGAGGCAGCGTGGCATCATTATTGGGCACACGTCAGTCCTTTCAACAGATATAAGACTGCATGTTTTGGATGGAAGCTCCCTGGTAATCAATGTCAGAAGGGAAGAGGTTTGAACTGACCCAAGAAAGAAAAAGAACTTTAACCAGTTTCTGCAGGAATGGATGTCAAAAAAAAATTGAGAAGAATTATTTTATCTTGGGCCCTTTGATAAAGCCTTAGACCTGGTTTCCAGAAGCAGGGATTGGATTTGCCAATAAAAGTGATTTATTGAAGGCAAGCTCTTAGGAAGAAGCTTTTAGGAATCAAGGAAAGTAGGAAGAGAATGATCAGGAGTGTCCAGGTAGGGTCTTAGTCTACCCACTGATTCCCTGCGGCACATCATCTCAAAGTTATCCCACATTAAAGACAGGGCCAGTCTCTTGCACCCCTGAATCAAAGAGTCATTGGTTCTAGTGGTGTGAGCCTCCTGGGAGAAAGGACTCTCCTAGTCTGAGAAGGGAGCTGGCGACTGTGTGAGTCGTTAAGGGTGAATCCCCACAACCCCTGGGATGAGTACACCAAGACCAGAAGTGAACGTGTGCTGATCCCTCTCTGCAGGCACTGCACTGAGAGCTTGGCAAGTGTGCTCTTGTGCATCTTCCAAACCCACCAGGAGAACATCATGTCTCTGTTCTATAAATGAGCAAACTCAGAAAGCTTAGGTAAACAGCTGAACATTGTCTAAGTAGTAGGAATATCTGCACTGAACTAGATTTTAGGACCCAATCCAGTCCCTGGAGACCCCCAACAGGACTGAAATATTCTCTTAAGAGTGAGCCAATCATATCTTAACCCACATCTCGGAGCTACCTGAAACTCAGTATTCAAGAGATGGGGGTCCGAATATCCCAACAGTAAGTGGAGGGCTGGATTTCTCTCTAGAAATGGAACCTCACTTTCTCAACAACAGGAGAAGGGTGAGAACCCCATCTCAGTAAGGGTTTTTTTTTTTAATATTTTTAGTTGTAGATGGACACAATATCTTTATTTTTATTTATTTATTTTTATGTAGTGCTGAGGATTGAACCCAGGGCCTCATGCATGCAAGGCAAGCACTCTACCACTTAGCTACAACCCAGCCCCTCAGTAAGGGTTTTGAGACTGAAACTTGTGAGCAAGAAGTTTAAAAAGTTAGCTTGATTCCCCTGTGTGAGGATGGCCTTAGGCTTGAGCCTAAGTAACTCCATTTTAAAAACTCCAGTGTGAAAACTCCAGTCTCATACTTTATATACAGAGATACGAAAAACTGTGCTCTATATGTGTAATAAGGATTGTAATGCATTCCACTGTTGTCGTGTATTTAAAAAAATAATAATAAAATCAAAAAGAAAGAAAGAAAGAAAATAAAAATAAAATTTAGAAAAAAAGATGAAAAAGAGAACTCCAGTCTCACCAGGCACACCCACAGAGCCCTCCAGTATGGCCTCAGACAAGTTACTTCCCCTTACCCTGCTAAACAGAATGAAGCCTCTATCTAGCAGGCTGTCCTTGCCTGATAAGAGGGAAAGCAGAGAAGATCAGGGTGGAGACCATCAGACCAGATGTTTCTAACCCCAGGGTAAATGATGTCATGGAGAAATACAGTGATAGATGATAAAGATTGAAGGGGGGGTCAAAGCCCCCAAAATTGGTGAAAATAATGGAGCTAATGAACAGGGATTCAGCCAGACAAAACAAGGATGCACTCCAGCTGAAGGGCCTGATGAGGACCTGGACCTCATCCCAACTCTTCTCGTCTGCCTGATCCTCTGCATCTTCCTTCACCGCTCTCAAACTCTACCGCCTCATCTGGACCTTGATGAGAGCCGCAACTTCTCCCTACGACCCTCTCCTCAGCGGGCTGTCCACTCCACACCAGGAAAAGCCTGCCTTGGTTCCAGATCTGATCACCGTGGTCTGAGTGAGTATGCATCTGCTGGACACAAAGCCTAAGGCTTAAGACTTTAGAACTTAGCATGCAGGCAATGTCTGTCATTAGCCTGTCATGATTCAGTGTGTTTGCAGTGCTTAGAACTAATCTAGAATTGTTGGCTATGAATTGATTATGTCTATTGCAGTGCCTAGCATTAAGGATTGCCATTTTCTTGACTAAGAAACTATAGAGTAAAGTTGTATTGAGTAATTTGAGTGAATAAAGCATTGAAGGGGGCAGAAGCACGTAAACATTCTTTATTTCTCCCCCTTGACTGCATATGTCGCAATTTTGCCCCCTCATGACACCCTGAAGGTAACAATGACTAAATGCCTTTGTCTGTTAATTATATTCCTATTCTTAATCGACAAACCTGCACTGAAGGATTTCTACCAGCTAAGCACTATGCTAAGGGGCCACATACAATATTTTATTAATCCTCACAGTAAGCCTATAAAATCGCTGCTAATATTAGCCTAATAATTAGCAATAAGGAAGTTACAGCCCAGAGAAGGTTGGGTGAGTTGCCCAGAATCCACACACACACACACACACACAAATAATGGGGGTGTTGATTAGCAACAGCAACAAAAACTCCATTGAAATTACAACATCTGAGAACATCCTTGCTGGCCTGCCCAACTCAAGGACTAAGTAAAACTGTAAATTCCTGGTTCGTATTGGCCATGTAGGGTTAGGAAGTGAGCACCTTTGCTTGCTGCTCTGAGAAGTGGTGTAGTGCAAATGATGATCCCCAACCATTAAAACCCTGACTCCATTAGTTCCTACACTCCTACATTTCTGCTTTCTATTAACAGCTTGGCCCGACTTAGGTTTTTTTATAGATCTAGACTGTGCAGAGGTTAGCCAAATGTTAAGCATGAATTTTGTGGAGTGGGGTGATGTTCATCGTTGACTACAACCAAACCACACAGAATTTTCCACATTTAAGTTCTGAAGTTGATATCCATGACTGACATTCCTATTCCATCATCCTCCCTTCTGGGTTCCAAGGTATTTGTGTCAGAAACATTGTCAACGCATTGAGGAAAAGGTCCCAAATGCATCATTAAAGATACACCTGCCTTGAAAAAATCTAACCTCTGACTCAATAATGTGGCTGTGTCTTTGGTTTTCAGAGGTTTTGTTTTCCATCTCCTTCACAGGACTCTTCCCTTGACCCCTTAACTACCCTGTGTCCCATCATCATCAGAGGTGCCAGGAGGCTATGACACAAAAGGCATTCAAGGAGCAAATGTCACCCTCCACTCAAGGCAATTTATAACTTAAAAATGCAAAATCTGGTAAAGAACATGTCATGTAGTGGTTAAAATGTTGAGTGGGAATCCTTTTGCTTGTCCTTGACCTCGTCTAAGCCTTAGTTTTTCATTTGAAAAATGGGGACAATTGTACCTGCTGCCCTGTTCACCCTCCTGGTCACAGGGCAAGAAGCCATACATGCAGTCACTTAAAATTTGTAAAGAGCTGTGGAAACCCAGCGGAGGATGTTTGCAATGAGATGATGGTATTGTGGAGAAACACTTTCCTTAGAAGCAGGAGAGATGGGCTGCAGTCCTCTTTTCCCATGAATACAGAAACCCAGAGAACAGTGATGGCTGTTAACATTTATTAGGGGCCTTATTTGCCTGGTTCTGTCTTAAGAGCTTTAACATATGTTATCCATGAAGTAAGCACAATTATCCCTGTTTAGAGATGAGGCTTCTCTGTGGCCGGCTGGCACTCACACAGGTGGGAAGCAGCCAGGATTCCCAGTCAGGCCCTGATTCTTCAACATCCTAAGAGATACCAGCCAGACTCAGCCTCCTAAGTCCCGAGGTTCTTAATAGTAAAATAAAGACAGTGGTGCTTATGGGGGTGTATGTGAGGGGGTAAAATCAAATCAGCCAATACCTATGCAAGTGCCTGATAACTTTAATGCCTAATCACAAGGCGAAATCATCATTACAATTTTCTCTATTGAACAGGTTGTGATTTCATCACACAAAACATCTTGAAAGAAACACAAATGGAACTCTAATGCTATATAATAATGTATCAGTCAAGTTGTAGTTGTATTCGTAGTTAATACGTATTTTAAATGACAATTTTCTTTCCAAAGTAATCATTCTTCAAAATAAGGTCAGCATGTTGGAACCACCCTCTATATATCATGTTCTGCAAAAAAAAAGGTGTGCATTTATTTTTTATTTGTTCTCTTTAGATAGAGATGACAGTAGAATGTATTTTGACATATCATACATACATGGAGTATAACTTCCCATTCTGTGGTTGTACATGATGTGGAGTTACACTGCTTGTGTATTTATATATGAACAGAGGAAAGTTATGTCCAGTTCATTCTACTGACATTCCTATTCCCATCCCCCCTGCCTTCCCTTCCTTTCCCTTTGTACTTCTATCTCTCAAAGTATTCCCAAAGTACTTCTATTCCCACCCCACCCCATTGTGAATCAGCATCCGCATCCCAGAGAGGACAATTTGGCCTTAGGTGTTTTTGGATTGGCTTATTTCACTTAGCACAGTACTCTCCAGTTTCTTCTTTATGGTGAGTAGTATTCCATTGTGTATATATACCATATATTCCTTATCCACTCATCTGTTGAAAGGCACTTAGATTGATTCCATATATATAATAGTTTAGTTATTGTGAATTGTGCTGCCATAAACATTGATGTGGCTATGACCCTGTAGTGTGCTGATTCTAAGTCCTTTGGGTATAGACTGAGGAGTGGGATAACTGGGTCAAATGGTGGTCGTCCCATTCCAAGTTTTCTGAGAAATCCCTGTATTTATAAAGAAAAAAGCAACTGATCCCTGGAGAGAGCCTCAGCCTGCAGGTTCCCTTTCTTTCTGGGTAGTTTTGTCCAGTGGAAAATAATAGCAAGAGTTGTTCATCAGGCTTAAGGGTGAGGGAAGGGCTCCTTCTAACTCCAAGCTGCTTCATTAAGCCTCATCATTCCCCCTTTGATCCCTCCTTTCATCAGCCCCCATTTGATTTTTTTCTTCCAAACCCTGACTGATAAAAAGCCATGTTAAGAATTTGAAATCTTATAAATGCCTTGGAAAGTACCCCTCATGAATCACTCACTACTTTGATGAATGTTTTAAGTCCATGTTATGAAAGGAAATTAATTGAATAAGTAATAATTTAGTTGATACTAGGTGCCAAGAACAAAACCAAGCTCTGAGATTTGGGCTCATTGATAAAGAATATGCTATTTCTTAATTTGGGGAGAAGCACCCATTATACCAGGTTAAATAAAGTGAAATAACATGTCTATGGTAGCAAACAGGTAAATATTACTTGAATGTCTACCAGTAATGGAATACTTGGATACATTTCTGGATCATCCATAACAGGGGTCTACAGAAGATATGGAATCATATCATGATGTATTACTAAATGAGAAAAGGTATTTATAAAGTGACCTCAATTTTATAAAAATAAGCAACCCAAATCGCTCTATAATTGTGCATACATGATTTCCCCATAAACATGGAAAATTATAGGAACTACATATTAAATTACTAACATAAATTATCTCTAGGTCATTGGAACAGAGAAAAATGTTAATATTTACCCTGCAATATAACTTTGCCGTTGTGCAGGGAACATGGCATGAACCTTTAAATTGTTTTGCAATTTTAAAGAGAAATTCAATAAAGGAAATTTAAAGGAAAATAAAATATATCCCCAACCCTGAAGATGCTCCTGACATCTCTTGACCCAAAGTGATGCCTCTACCAGCTTCCATAAGTGACCTCAATGCTACCTAGAACATGAATTAAGAAATTCTAATTCTTTTGGGGGGAAGTAGGGACAGAATTAGCATGAAAACAGGATTAGATTGGTTTAAGTAGTGTAACTAATCTTCTTATATATAAACACTTCTCTCAATGACCAACAACTTAAGTAGTGCTAACTAGATGACGGAATTTTGATCTTCACTCCTGAAGTGGAGGACGGTACAGTTACATAGCCCAGATTCAAATCAACCTGAACCCACTCCGAGAGCTGGTGGAGTCAACCTCTTCCAAATCAGAGGACAATAGTGGTTGACTCATGGATATCCCCTGTTGATCATACTTAAGAAAAGGACTGTAGTTTGACAGTGGAAAGAAGATTCCCTTTCGCTCTGGACATAAGCCAACCATTTGGTCTCAACTGCTGTTCATAACCAAATTAATTCATAAATATGTCAAATCCTTATAAGGAAACGCAAATCCATAACAACAAAAATGCCTTGAATCTGCCAGGGAGCCACTGGACCAAACATGACCTAAAGTCCAACCTAACATTGATCTTTATGTACATCCCTATGTTTTCTTTATTTATTTCATTAACTTAAGTTCTTTTTTCTACTCTGTGCCACCAAAAAAACTCCTTAAAAAGTAACCCCCCTCCCAATCTATATTGGCCAGATCTTTTTAAAATGTCAAATTTATATTTCCTTCTATATGTTAAATTACTGGGAAAAAAATGGCATTTTCCAAATCACCTTAATAAAAGTGCCCCCCTCAGGGGAAGCATAAAACCAAACTCTGGAGCATCAAAAGACCAATATGAATGGTGATTATGAAGTGGTGGTGGAAGGAGGCTAACCGCCAAAAATAAGTGTATGAGATAACATATATCAATCAATTAGTCTGACTTAGTCATTGCAATGTGTACAGATTTCAAAATGTCCTACTGTGCATTATAAACATATACAATTTTATTTTTCAGTAAAAAATATTTTAAAGTCAAAAATAACAGTTAATTTAAATAAATATTAAAGAGACCCATATGCACTTTCTTGCTGCTAACATTGGGCATTAGTCTGGCTAGGGTGTGCACAACATCAGACTTCATATTGTACTTGTTCTCATCCTGTTGTCCTGCATTGCTTGTAGGAAAGGCCACAGACACAATTCTTTAAATAGGTCATAAAACTCTTTTCAGTAGAGCAGATTCTTGTCTCCACTGCTAATAAACTGGACGGCCTTTAGCCAGCAGCAGCATTCTGAGGGACGGAAAGAGAGTTGTTAAACTCATCTTCTCTTTGGCTCCCCATTCTTGAGGTTTCACCCAGATTTGGTCTGAGAAACACACAGGCACCTCCTGAGTTCTCTGGAAAGGAGAGGGGCCATGGCTGAAGGTTGGAATCTGGAGACAGTTTGGAAAGTTCTCAGCAAGTAAGCACCTTCAGCAGCTGTGGGTGGAGACAGCCTGGCTCACTGGGTCCAAGTGCAGCCTGTGGAGTCAGATGCCTGGGTTTGTCCCAGCCAAGCTCTGCAGCACTGGACATATACTTTTTGACCTGCATATACTTCAGCACCCTCATCTGTGAAATGAAGCTGACAATTAACACCCACCTCTTAGGATTGCAAGTCTTTGGCTAAGTGATGTCCAGAAATATTTTAAACAGTACTGTGGGTAACGAGAGCTCGGGACGTATTTGCTGTAAAGATATAGGAAAAGCAGAAGCCATGACAACCTAGCTCCCCTGAAAGAGTTAAAAATGCGGGTCAGAGTGATTTTCAGGTAACAGACAAGGAAGCAAGGAGAGTAGTTATTTAAGAAGTATTATTCAGCCTTCATAAGGGGTCTGCTCTGTTGCATTTTCTCATCTAAGACTTTGCCAGTTTTTGCACATTATCAATAATGAGTTTGTCCATCACATCTGTGAACAATCAGACCAATAGCAAAATTTTCAGCCCAAGACTCGGGCACTTTCCTCTCCCCATCTTCAATAAGTTGAAATTATTTTTCCAGTCTCCAAACACCATCAACATACATTCATACATACACACACACTCACACACACACACACACACACACACACACACACAAACACGGCAGCCTATGGAGATGTATTTTGGGCCTAAGTATGAGCAAAAAAAGAAAAGACATTGTTACTTAAGATCAAACATTGTTTTCAAGTCTATGAGTTCCTGGAAAATCCATCCACAGTGGTGTTTTTCAGGCAGGTTAAAATCTCTGAGCTGTGATCAGACAGTGTGCCAAGAACATGGCCAGACAGACAGGCTTGGAAAACTGGAGAGAAACGTTTGTTTCCAAATGAAAAGTATAGCCGAGTCGCAGCTGGTACCCAGCAGGAAGGGCTCAGTGTGCAAGGTTGTGCTTGGGAGATGGGTTCTGCCCTGGGGCTGGGTCACTGGCAAGAAGCAACTGGGTTCTTCTCATAAGAAGAGATCACTTTTCTCCTATCTTTATTTAGGAAAAAAAAAAAAGATTCTATGGTATTTCTGTCCCTACTGAAATTTGCATAGATTCTGCCTGGGAAGCTGGGCCGGGTTCTGACAACTCGGTTATCAGAGATCCTCACAGACTGGGTTTACCCAGAAGTGAACTCTGAGATAGAGAACCGCATGCAGAGGTATTTAAAGGAGTTTGTTTTTTTAATTAATTAATTTATTTGTTCTAATTTTTATTCATGCATTTCGATTCATAGTACACAAATGGAACACAATGTTTCATTTATCTGGTTGTAGACAAAGTGGAGTCATGCCATTGGTGTCTTCATACATGTACCTAGGGTAATGATGTCCATCTCATTCCACCATCTTTCCTACCCTGCTCCCAAAGTTCCTCCATTCCTCCCAGGCTCCCCACCACCACCCCCATTATGGCTCGGCATTCACTTATCAGAGAAAACATTCAGCTTTCAGATTTTTAGATTGGCATACTTCACTTACCATGATATTCTCCAACTCCATCCATTTACCTGCAAATGCCATGATTTTATTCTCTTTTAATGCTGAGTAATATTCCATTGTGTATGTATACCACAGTTTCTTTATCCATTCATCTACTGAAGGGCATCTAGGTTGGTTCCACAATTTAGCTATTGTGAATTGTGCTGTTATAAACATTAATGTGGCTGCGTCACTGTAGTATGCTGTTTTTGAGTCCTTTGGGTATAAACCAAGGAATGCTGGTTCCATTCCAAGTTTTCCAAGGAATCTCCATACTGCTTTTCAGACTGGTTGCACAAATTTGTAGTCCCACCAGCAATGTATGAGTGTGCCTTTCTCCCTCCATCCTCACCAACACTTATTGTTGCTTATTTAGGCCCAGACTTCCTTAACAAGACCCCTAAAGTGTAAGAAATAAAATCAAGAATCAATAAATGGGATGGATTCAAACTAAAAAGCTTATTCTCAGAAAAATAAAATAATCAGTGAGTGAAGAGAGGATAATATGTACATATTCCACAGAATGGGAGCAAATTTTTATCACACACACATCAGAGCACTAATCTCCAGGATATATAAAGAACTCACAAAACTTAACACCAAAAAGCAAATAACCCAATCAATAAATGGACTAAGGAGCTGAACAGACACTTCTCAAAAGAAGATATACAATGGATCAACAAATATATGAAAAAAAAAATGTTCAACATCTGTAGCAATTAGAGAAATACAAATCAAAACTACTCTAAGATTTCATCTCACTGCAGTTAGAAGGGCAGCTGTTAAGAATGGAAGCAACAACAAGTGTTTGTTTAAGATCAACACCTGCTGAAGTGAGAAGCAGGAAGCAGGACTGAGCAGGGGGAAGGATGGACAAACTGCCATGCAGCCACAGCAAATCCCAGAGGGAGCTCTGAACTAGAATGGCCCTTCAGAGTTGTCCCCACCGAGGCTGAGGTGGCCACAACAACCAGTCACTGGATGGAGCCTCCCTGGGGCATGTTCTTGGGCATCGTGACTGTCTGTGGATGAGGCAGCCAAGCAGAGGCTGATGAGCAGAACACCTCCCAACAGCACTCCCAGCATCTGGGGGAATAAGTGCTTCATTGACAGGAAATTTGGGGCATATCCCAGGGCTTACCTCCAAGAAGAACAGGATCCCTGCTTCCTAGAGGCCATGATCTCGCCCGACATGCAGACATTAAACAACTATCCAGCAGGTGGCAGCAGCATGATTCAGGTTGGTCAGCATGGATTAAAGTAGGACTGGTTGAGTCAGGGTCCTTGGAGGCAAATAACCACCTCACCTAGAGCATAAAAGGATTTATGGAAGGGGAGATAGATAAGCTCAAGGAGATTGATGGGAAGGCCCAAGAAACTAGTTTTTTAAAAAAATGGGCAAGAATAGCAAAAAGAAGGCCGTCATCTAGAACTTCAAAGGAGATCCTAGCATAGGAGCAGTCTGCACTGAATGTCTTTTCTGACCCCAAGAAACACTGGGTGCCTGCACTTCCATCTCTGGAGTAAATTCTGACACATTTCACTGCTCCTCTGCATGTGGAGACTGCAAATGTGGAGACTCAGGCCTAGGGCAGCAGGTGCCCGTGCAGCAGCTGCCAGCCCTGGGGGCAAGAAAACATCTGCATTTCAGGGTTCATCCAAAGGAAACAGGCTCCTGGCTCCCACATCACTGTGCCAAGGAGGATCCTCAAAATCGAAAAGGGTTAGACACTGAGCTAAGAGCAACAACATAAATAAGTAGCAAAAAACTAACCATCCACCCGGCTCAGCACTTTGGGAAATGGTTTAGTAAGAGTTATGCAGATGCTGGGGTCCCTAGGCACAGGAATGGGGTTCAAACAGTGGGCTGATGGAATCAAAGAAGACAAACATGAAAGAGCAGACCATCACTTGGACTCAGCACCTATGAGAAGGGATTAATGAAAGTTATGCAGATGCTGGGCCCAGCTGGATCGACATGGTGTTGACAGAAATCTCTGCAAAGAAACTGAAATGTACTCAGGAAACCAAGGCTGAGCCCCAGTCAAAAAATGGAGATTAGAGGGGAGAACTGAACTCAAGAGAGTGGGCAAATACCCATGGCTCAGCACAATATTGGCAACCAGACTAATCCCGAGTTCTTTCCAGTGGTAAGGAAAGGCCCTGAAAACACAGCCACATTTGGCCAGAACCAACCAGCTTAGGCTCTGAATGGAGGTTGAGTTAAAGTTCTTTGCTTCTGCAAGCAAGTGGGGCTGCAGCAGGTAACTCCAGGAAAACAAATGACCCCGGCAGAGACTTGAATAGCTTTCTTCTCTTTATCTCTATTGTCTCCACAGCTCTGCCCCAAATAAAGGAAAAGATGAGCAACATTAATTTGGTGCCAACATATTAAACACTGTGTTACTTCAAAACCTCAAAAAGAGATCTGTTATCCTCATTTTCCCACTGCAGATGCTTCGGGTCGTAGATGCTAAATAACTTGTCCTGAGTCATACAGATTCAGGATTCAAACTCTAGTCTACCCTCAAACAAAGCATACCCATTTTTGTTATCTATTCTATTCTCAGTTCTTCCCCTCCACCTTATTCTGAAAGCTACTTTGTACTTACATCTCAAATGGAATTTATATTTTCATGATAAGTCAGGGTATTTGCGGTGACAGGCTTAGACTAAGGCACATTTTGCTTGATGACTTCACTTGAGGGTTTTGCAGAACTAGGGTTGCAGGTTGGGGAGATTGGAGGTTAACTTAATTGGTTTGGTGTTTAAAATAGTTTTTGCATTAAAACAAACAGATGCACTTAAGATAGGAATAACTAGGACAAAAATGTGTAATGTCAAGAAAAATCTCACGCTGTGCTACCCGACAAATCCCTGAGACATATGTTCACACTTCTTGGTCATTGGGACATATTCAAAACAGCTTTTAAGATCCACTAATTGTGAGGAAGAAAACTCAGGGTCAGTCTCAGGCACCAGACACTAGTCTTCATTCTGGAGGGTCCCCATCTTGGCACAGTGTAATGCCAAAGGTCACTCAGAAAAGCCTAGGCACTGGGGAAACTCCAACAGGAGAAGTCCCTAAACTTCCAGTATTTGGAAAGAGTGGAAACTTCTAAAGACAAAAGAATGAGTCATGAGTCCCAATGGTATAAAGGAAGAATAAGGAGACGAAAAGGAGCAAAGGAAAGCTTTGGCTTAGAGTCAGGAAAATTCCCAGGCAGTCAGAGTGGCTGGGTGACCATCTCCTCGAGGAGGGAAGTGAGGAGTCCTCCGACACTTAGCATCCAACCCAGGAGGCTCCAGCAGTGCAGCCGCATCCACAGGAGCAGCTGTGGGGACACGGGAAGGGAGAGGTGGCCAAACAGGTGGTTTTCAGCTCCTGTTTCAGTTACTGTCAGAACCCGGGTGATTCAAACCGTATGTCCTAAAAAAAACCACTCTCCTTTCAGTGGTTTGGGTTCTTTCAAAGAACCATGTGACTGAGGCTCTTGTGACAAAACAAAGTGCTGTCTCGAACAAAGCCAATTTCAACCCCTTATCGCTATGTAATGTGCTTTCTGTTAGAACTCATTCCAGGATAAACTGGACTGAAGTGGTGCTTTTTGTAAACTGTGAGGCCAAAGAACAGAAGAACATGCAAGATACCACACTGGGTGGGATCAACTTTCAGGGCAGCCCCGGGTTCTGAATTTGACAGGGGTACCCAGGGACATGTGGTAGAAAAAAAAATGGGTATTGCTAACCTCAAAAGACAGGGCTGAGCCCTGAGAGGACAAGCATGTCTATTTTGTGGGCAGATCTTTCATGGATGTCTTGCTTCATCTCTGGAGTGAAGAAACAGCAGCCTGGACCTCAGCATCACACAAAGTCGGGTGGTGACTTACCCGGTCACACAGAAAAGAGACTTTGAGGAAGGACTTTATCTTCTTTGAGCCTCATCTTTAAAATGGATACAAAATCTACTTCAAAACATAGCAGAGAATGAAAAGAGAAAATCCATGTGCAGTAGCTATCATGCAGCAAATGCTTACTACATGTGCATGCAATACAGCAGGTGCTTATTGCATGTATCAAAGAATGTGGTAGAGGTTCTGCCTCACGGTATCATTTCCTGGTGCATGAGTACAGTAATTCAGGTGCACAGGAGAGCCAAGCCATTCTTATGTTTATATTCCTCTAATGGATGATTCACACCTAACCCAAAGACACTGGTTCCTTCCTGATTGAAAGAAAATGTTGGTATTTTGCTAACAGTACCCCAAGTCCAGATTGCAAGGGAAGCTCTGCTCTGTTTATTCTTGATCCCTGGGACCAAGCTCAGACTTCCTTTTTCAACCGATTCCTGGCTCCAAAGGCATTAACCTATTCCATAGCTTCCAGATGCTATGGGTTTACCTAAACAAACCCAATACTAACATTTGCTAAGAAGAGATTTATTACTTACTTGTTGCAGTGAGAAAGTTAGAAGCATCAAGAAGAAACGTAACGGCTTGTGGTTGCCTTGGCAATGGGTCAGGGTCTGCCAAGCAACCTCTTTTCTTACCATGCTATGGTATTTACAGATCTCACATTTAGCTTTGAAAAGGCAACTGCATGAATAAATTGGGGGTGGGGGAAGCTGCTCTGACCAAGAGAAGATCTGCACTCTGTGGCTTCAGACCTGGAGAAGCCAAACAGATTCTTTATCTCTGCTGGTTTTGTAGCTACTGCAGCATTGAGAGGGGGATCTTCAAATTGGCCCTCCACCAATTGCTCAGTGATCAGTCCAAGTCTATGCTATGGCTGTTCCTCCACTCATTAGTAATCTCTCATGAATAAAATCAGATTTTTGTTCACTTACAGGCAGTGGGCAACGTCCGTGCTGATTCCTAACATAAAATGTTGTAACCTCACAAGTAAATATGGGAAACTAGAGAAAGGACTACAAGAAACAAAGTCAGGGCCACAGAATAGTAAGTCTTGGTTGCTTGTATTTTCTGGGCCATCACAGGCTATTTCTTTTACTGCAAAGACCCAGGCTTGTTTAATCTTAGGAGGGGTCTCCCTGGTGGAGGGGTGTCCATTCCCTTTAGTTTCCATCTACCTTGCACTGATTTGCCCTGGAATTTAACGCCTGAGCTCTGCCTCATCCCCACGAGGTGTCTGTGCAGCTAGGACTTATGAGTATCCTGGAGGATTTGTAAACCACATAAGAGTGGGCATGCAAATTGCAAAACCAGACTCTGGCTCACTGAAGCAGAAAATGAATTGACTGCACAGGTATTGGATAGCTTACAGAACTGGCAAGACAATGTGACAACCAGGCTTGGCAGAAACCAAAGGAAATCCTGCCAAACTCCTTCCTAGAAATGGTCTGCCTAGAATGCCACCACCATTCTCCAGCCACCATATTCTTGATATAGCAGCACGTTTCCTATGACTCTATATCCTGCAGAAATCATTTTTAGCTGACGGTGCTAACAACGTTCCCCTTCAACAATCAAATATTGATGCTAGAGACTGTCTGTACCTGGGTCATGTAATGACACTCCAGCTACCAGATGACTGAGTTGGGGGATGATAGCCCACTTCTTCAGTATTTTGTGGAGAGAAAAGCCTCCTAGGATTGTAGAGAAAATAATCCTATTTTAGGATTTTCTCCAGGATACAAAAGACACGTCTAATTTTCTAGACGGCCAAGATGACCACTGTCCATCACTGTTCACTACTTTGGCTAAAATTTCCCCAGATCCTTCTTCCCTTCTTGAGACTTCCAAAACTATTTCTCCTGTTTAACACAATGACACCATCCCCAGGAAAAATATAGCTTGTTACCTCCCAAATTGGAGACAAAACGAAGCCTCATCTGGTACTGTAGCCAGCTCCAGGTGAGATATCTGTTCTCCTTTCTGGTATCCTCTCACTTCAACCAAGCAGAAAGCCAGTCCCCAACAGCACATGATATGTGCCTACATATAAACATGCAATAGAGCAAGGTAGCAGAAAAAGAAATTGAGGGCACACATGTGCCCCTGCAGGCACACAAACCTCCACCACGACCACCTTCATCACCAAGGAAAGAAATGTTGCTTGAGGCCATATTTCTCATTTCTGTAATTGAGACAAGATAGCAACTGGTGTTACAGCTTAGGTTCTTTAGAATGCAGATTCTGAGATGACATTTATATTTCAGGGTATTATTGAGGAGAGCTTTTAGGATTAATATCTGTTGGACAAATAGGGAAGGGATCAAAGGAAACCAAGGGAGTAGTCAATACAAAATGTTGGCCCAACACTCAGTCCCATGGTGACCTTGAGAGCTAGAATGACCTTTCAGAGTTGTCCTAAGTTGGACTGAGATGACCAAAGTTTTCAAATCCCATATTGACCAGTTATTAGAGGTGGGCTACCCCTCAAAAGTGGCGAGAACTTGGGATAAACAGCTTCCTGTAGCTGAGCTGATCTATGAAGGGGTTGAAAATAGTCTCCCATCTGGTGTGGCAACGAGTCTTTCAATGAACAGTCATCTGGGTGGTGCACCACGGTGTCCACCAGAGCCAGTGTTTGTTTTTCTTTGTCTTCTTCCTTCTATGTTACTTTTGCCTTCAAAAACACCTCAGCTAATTGGGATTCTTAATCCATTTGGGTAATCCAAAACTTTACTTCTCAGGAGAAGTCCAAACTCAAAATGCATTTTTTTCTTCTAGCTGTAATTGAAACTTCATAAAATAATCCACTATTCTATCAAGACTAGTGACTCGAGGAGGTAAGATTTGGCCAGTTAAATGCATCTATTCTGTAAGATCCTTACAATAAGTGAGTGTCTTGGTAAAAAGCAATATTGTTGGAAACCATGACGTTGTCATCCATAGCTTTGTAAATGGCATCTCTGGAACAATGTAGTGAGGACAAATCATGCCCTCTCCATGAATATGAGTCTAATTTAATCAATCTGCCATCAGAGCTCAGGGAATGGTCACTGACATCAGTGACCAATTATAATTAGCTGTAGTTGCTGGATTATAAATGGTAGAGATGCAGATCCTATTAATCCTAAACCTAACCAAGAAGAATCATGGCTTCTTGTGCATGAGTCAGTAAATAAGTATCAGCACAGATCAGGAAAGAGATTGACATCTTAGAGTCCTGTTTTAAAAGCTTTCTCCATAAAGGAATTCTTATTGATAGTTCACAAGGTACACAACTATTTTTAAATCGATAGACTTAATTTTTATAGCAGTGTTACATTCAAAGCAAAATTGAGTAGGAAATACTGAGTTCCCTCATGCCCTACACTATATAAATTCTAAGATACAGAATAATTATTAGAATAATAATTCTAAGGGGACTATATCACCATGACTAAGGTCAAATCTTCCCTAATTTTTAATCCTTGCTTTATCACTTATTAGCAAATGTGACTTTTGAGCAAGTTATTTAACTTTTTTTGTGTCTTAGTATCTTCATATGCAAAATAGGAATAATAGTAATAACACAAATATCAACAATTTTAAGAAACAGAATCACTTCTCAAGAAAGGAGGAAAAAAAATGAATGCTTCCAAATAAACTTTGAGGTGCCATCCATTACAGACACATCATGAGTTCAAAAGTATTCAGATGTGACAAATGAATGTGGTCTTAGCATCAGTGAAATCCAGTACACATTAAATGCTCTCATTAATACCCACATTTATAGCTTAAAGTGTCAGATAACAATCCACTCAGAGTGTTGCTGGTGTCTGCTACAGGCAAGCCAAGACTTTTCTCAACCATTAATTGCTTAAGAGGGTATAAGCTTATGTCAAAATCTGGAAACTTCACTGTCAGTTTCTATGAAGTCTTATCACAATCCCAGATTCATAGAATACCAGACACTTTGGGCACCATTGACACTGCTGGTTACTTATTCATCCAACACCTATCTATCTGCATGCTGACTCCAGGAAGTTATTGATAAGCAAGCTGGAGATGAGGTTTCTATAATTTTCCTGGAGTTCACATTTTATTTCATTAAGAGTTGTTTGTCCTACATTCTGACCACCTGTAAATACTTTGGACCCTACACTATTAACCTTTGGAGTCTCTCAGAAAATGAAATGAAACACAGCCAGATGTGAAACATATTTCTTCCAAATACAAAGAAGCTTCTTCATCCCTTTCTGAAAGGCAGAAGAGGCACTGCCCAGTCAGTGTGAAGGGATTATAGTGTATTCCCTGCATCACTGGGATGCTGCACTGCAGTGGAATTGCCCCATATATTGCTGGGGTTTGCACCTTCCACTCTCACATGTATGCCTTGCTAACCACCAGTCATATGGATGCCTTCTTCTGCTTTGCAAGCCTTATCAGCATGCTGGCCTCAATACCATGATGAGCAAAATGTCCTCAGGTGGTCATGGTTACAGTCTAAATTATGCCCAGAGCCAGAGACTTCACACGATCCTATGGCGATTCTCACACAGGTGTGTGCCACTGCACCCAGCTGGGAATTGAGAACTATTTCCACTCCTCCTCATTCAAGCCATTGACAGTGAAACCAATCCCTTTGGTTCCCCCCAGGAAACAGTTGCTCTTTGCTATTTCAGCAGGTCCATTGACTTCCAGCATCTTCTACTTATTAATGGCCCTTACTATGAGTCAGGAAGATGTTATAAGGATTGCACGTTCTTGGAGATGTGTACTTCAACTATTCATTCATAACCTTAATATGACAAATGAATAACAAAACATGGGAGTAGCCAAAGTCCCAGAACTCCTACTGTGAGGTGGACTTATCAGAGCCCCACCTGCCACTTCATTGGTTGTGCTGAGTCCACAGCCAACATGTTACACCACAGCCACAGCTGGGTGACATCATGCACTCCACGTCTATTCTAAACTCAGAGGAGCCTCAACAAATGATCAGGGGCCTTTTAGGAAACTGGGGATTGGTGGAGGGGCCAGTACTCTGTTTTAATGGCTCATATTCAGTCTCTGTTTAGTAGTTTTTAAATTATTCACATCAAGTAGCCCCTTGCTCAATAGATTTCATGATGAGTCGGAGCCCACGAAAGGATCATGCCAGTCCTATTCTGACAACACCACCTTGTTAAGTGGTATTGCTTACACTCTGCCGTTCCAGGAGTTCCCAGACTGTGCAGATCATGAGAAGCTTATTTTTTTTTTCACCTTCATGAAGATGCATGTCAGCCTTCTTTACTTAAAGAGACAACTTTTAAAAGATGCTCCCATTCTCCTTGCTAATATATATTTCAAGGCCTTATAAATATGTTTCTGAGTCCATTGAAAAGACCTGGTTAGGCAATGCACGAGCAGGAATTTGAGTTAGTCAACTTTAGGGTTTGGCAAGTCATACATGATTAATTCATTTCGATCTTCTTATCTCTGCAAGCCTTTGGATTCTGTGTCTATAATGAAACTCACATACTTCTCACACAGGCCCTTATTTCAGCCGACCAACTGAGCAATTAGAATCACTCCTAGCTGTTCAATCTTGTGCACTAAACCCAAAGTAACCAGAAAATGGGCCAGTATCAACACATTCAACCTAAAATAAAATTAGCTTCTTCCTTTCTTAATCCAACACTCTCAGAATCCATTCTTACACACATATCTTAAATATTTTTAAAATATTTTTTAGTTGTAGTTGGACATAATACCTTTATTTTATTTATTTATTTTTATGTGGTGCTGAAGATGGAACCCAGGGCCTTGCATGTACTAGGCAAGCACTCTACCACTGAGCCACAACTCCAGCTCACGTGTCTTAAGTTTTGTCCACATAAATTAATGAAGTTTATAACACTTTGGGCCAAAATATTTCTCATTTTACATTCAACTTTTTAAATGTCTCTATCCCAGGTATTCTAGGAGCAATCTTCATAAATCTAGAGTCAAGGAAGTTGGTGGGAAGAAGACAGAAAGAGAATCGCTTTTGCTTGGCAAAAGTTTAAGGTAGTAACAGTATCTTCTAGCAAGTGCCCAACATTTCATTAAAAATGTCCCCACTATTTCAAGTGGCTATAGATGTTCAATGGGATTACGAGGGTAGACAGTGTATTATTCTACATATTCCCATTCTAATCCATGGGGTTTTATCCCATTTCACGGTTCCAGCTATAAGAGAGGCTAATGAGATTTTAAATTCAACTGATACCGTAATTTGGCAAACCACAGAATCAAAATATTTGTCTGATTTTTTGGCTACTCTAGCTTTGAGGCTCCAAGAGATAAGATATTCTTTTTCCATAGTTAGAGAAAATACCTCTATTTCAGGCTGTTCCTTGAGCCAAGAATGTAGGAATTTGAATTAGCCAATCTCCTTAAAGGTATCTAGTACCTTTAAAAGTAGCCACCCTCTGATGGAGAGCTTTCTTTTCCCACTCTAATCTACACTCTGTTCCTTTCCATCTTGTTCTTTGCACCAGAAAGCTTACCTCTGTGTACCTCCAGCTTCAGAGTGGGATGCACTAGGAAGAGATCACATGGAGGAAGAGGAATTTATTTCCCGGCCCCTCCCTCTCAGGCATGGAGTTAGCAGTGGCTGGATTCTTTTTCCAGTCCATGTAAAATTCTCTTCTGTAGTTACAGTTGCAGCTACACCTCTCTGGGTTCTGGTCACTGCTCCTTCCCCTTGCTTTTTCGGGAGGTGATACGGGATCTTGTTCCTTATTCTTTGTAATCTGAATCCCCCCAAATAACTCACTATCTGTTGTTGATCTCTCTTAACTTTGCTCACAATGTTGTGAACAGGCCTTTTGCTAAATCGTCTTCAAACACCCCTCATGAGTACAACATCATCTCTTTCCTGACGAGACCCCAAATAATACACTCAGTCCATAGTTCTCAAATCCCTGGTCCTCTTTATTCTATGCTAATGCATTAACTACTCAGTCTACCAAAGACTGGCCTTTAATGCACATCTCATCCAAATAACCAAGGATGGTCAGCAAACTTCCAACTATGTGCCTCAGGCTCCTACATTCCCATCCCTGAAAAGGGGACACAACTTAATCATAGCACCACCATAACTGCCACTGATGTCATCACCCCAGAATACTCAGTGCATCACTGATGGGACCAACACCACTAACCTGAGCCCCTCTGCCACTGGCGACTCAAGTCCACTGAAGTTGTCCCTAGTAACCTTTAAGTTCCTGGCAGCTCTTTCTCCAGACCACTGGTTCCAACATTATCATATCCATCATAGATGAACCTGAAATTAGTGTTACCATGAAGCTCAGGCTCCTTGCCCTTTATGGATTCAGAGCTCACTTACTTTTCCTATCATTCCTTCTTTCCATCACCCTCCTTTCAGGCATTCTAACATAATTAATTAATTCTTCTCTCTCTGACAAACATGCATAACATATTTTGAGTAGGGATTTACAAGGAATTAATTCATTCTTCTCAATAACTTTTTAGAATTCTTTTATCTATGTAATATTCAAATGGCAGGACAAAGGTCTGCTCCAGTACAGATGGCTGATTCAAATATTTATGTCACACTAAAGCTATAGATGTTTTCAGTAACCAGAGACACTGATTTATCAAGTTGCCTGAATAGGCAACACACTAATGTGTTTCGTTTTCCTACGTTAAAGATGTTGGAAACATATGCTCCCTGTTGACTTTTTGGTTCCAGGAAGAACTGTTAAAATGTTTCTCCTATATATGTAAATAAATTGGAAGTGGACATAAATTGAAAGTGGATATAAAATGAAATAATTTGGGGACATTCATTTGCTAAAACTGCCCCTCTTTATATTCTTTACTGTAAACCAAAGATTGTTTCAGTGATTAGATGGGAAAGTTTTCATAGAGATCAAGAAACTTTGGTAGATCTAGATATCTAGATATCTAGGTGGTAGAAGTTTCTGCAACTTCCATTCTGATATTCATTGTTACACCATCTTCAATAGATTGCCTTGATCTTAAAGACTTAAATCCACCAGACTTTCAAAAAGGGGATCACAATGAATAAAGATGGAGCCTAGACAGAAGATGTAGGTTCAAAGCCAAATTCTCCTGTTTATAGAAAGAAGACTGATTCCAGCTGAGCTGACGTTGAAGTTCTTCCTGATGAAATAGCCACTGTGGGCCCTTTGAGAATGTCTATTCAAGGGAACAAACCAAAGAGTTATAACAAATGGAAGGTCACCCAATGTGCACCTTCGGCCCCAAATAACAATGAGGATTTAAGCTCTCCCCACCTTGAAGGATGACTAAGGCAAGTCCTCTGAGAATACAGATGGCTCTGGGAATATAAAGATGGGTTCGACGTGAGTGTTGGCATTATAGGAACCCGAACCATTAGCACCAATCTGCCAAAGTAATTTGGGATGTAATCTATTTGAATATTTAAAAAATTAAAGAGGGAATTTTATTGTACCACAAAATCATGAGACAGATCATCTTCGTTAAATGGAACTGCTAACCTTAAAATATATGCAATATGGTGACTTCCTATTTTTTACAAAGTTCTCTATGCATATCTCAGGAAGAGACATATGGTATATGTATGAAGAGGTATCAGATGTGGAGCTAGTGGATCAGCCAGGCCACCATTGTGCTGACAGGAAGGAGCAGCAGAGTTGAAGCCTTGAAGAGCAAAGCCATTTCCCTTTTCTATCTCCGTTATGCCTGCCTGCCTAAATCTGTAACAGGAACATTGTCATGGAAAGATGAATTGTCATTCATTCAATGAGTATGTTTAAAAGTTTTACCAGTAAGACCTCATGATTAAATATAATAAGCAGTAGACCAGGAATGAGTAGACCAAGTTGATTCCAGGACCTCATAAAATATTTAATTATCTGTGCAACGATGGACAAACAAGTCACCTTCTTTAAACCTAGTCTCCATCAGTAAAATTCATAAAATGGAAAAAGCAAGACCATTCTTGACTACAACCCAGGGTTACGATGAAGTCAAATGGGATAATGCATGGAATACTGCATTGCAAATTGGATTAAACAATATATAAATATGAGGGATGACCTAATTCATCTTCGAATTTTAACTGGTGAATTTGAAATTGGCAAGAGCTCATTTGAAATAACATTTCTCTGAGGAGTTCAGGGCCTCTGGATCATCAGTTCCCAAAGGCTTTTTAAGAGAAGAATCACAAGGCTAAACCTCCACTGCCACATTCAGAGTATGAAAAGCCCATTTAGCTGTCATCCCCTGCTCTTGGCAGACTCTCAGGGAATGCCAGCAAAATGTCTGAAATTGGAACAGCAACCCACCAAATACATCCAAATCTTTCATCAAACTGTGCTTAGTTTAGAAGCAATATTATGTTAACATTACCCCCACTGTGGATTATTTCTAATGAAACCAATCTGCCAAGGTGAAATGAGAGCATGTGTCATAAGGCATAATTAGGTTGACCTGAAAACGCAGTTTAAAAGTAAATATCCTGTCAATTAAAGATGAGCAAAAAGATTCCAGAAAATATCAAGACTCCTGATTTTTTAAAATCTGTGCCTTGTCCCTTTGACCAAAATATAATCAAATCTTTCAAGTTTCTGAATGTAATTAGAATAGAAATTTGCAATTTGGTTTATTGAGTCAGATTCTCCCGATGGATAAACTCCCCTAATTGTAAGCCAGCAAACTTCAAAGGCAGAATCAACTCTTTGGGGCAAACATGACACCATTTAGGATATAGAAGACACCAAAGCCATCCTCAAGTTTAACTTCAGAAGAGCACAATTTCCTCCTTCTCCTTCTTTTCTTCATCATCCTACTTCAACCTCTCTCTGTAGCCACCTCTTAATGGCTCCCAGAATTTTATTGCACTTCTATTTTCTGGGTACCATGCTGGACTCTGGGAATACAAAGATGGTTCAAAATGAGTGTTGGCATCATAGACCTGGCTTTGGTTCCAACTCATCCCTTTGCTCATTCTTTCATTACTAAGTCCAGTACCTCCTCTGTGATATTTATCTTTCAGTACAATGTACAGTGTCTCCTCTGTGATGCTTATTCTTATTCACTTAGGAAGGCTCAAATGTTCTTTCTTGAAGATCTAACTCCCTCTTGAACACATGCCCGTTCTAGTACTTATGCTATAGGTGTTGTAATTCCTAGTTTCCATTATTCCTTGAAATCAGTGATCAAGTCTTTTCATCTTTACGCCCTAAGAATCCTCGTAGTATTTGGTACAAAAAATGGGTGTTAAAAATATTTGTTGAGTTACCAACTCCCCAATCCAGTCATTTTTCTTTCACTAAAACTTTCATTTCTATGACTTAGTATTTAACCTCCCCAGTACCCATTCTTTACTACCTGACTTTGATCCTCATCACCTCTTGCTGTATTTGTTTCAAATGTTTCTTATATTCTCATCTCATCCCTCTCAGATCTAATCCCTGTTCTAATCAGGGTTATTAGAAGTGTCAGACCACCTTACACTCTTCATCAAGTATTCTTTCCTAGATAGACAGTAAAAGGTCTCTTCAATTTACCTTCCCAAGCCTGTTTCTGCCCCCTGCAGCCAAGTTGCCTGTGCTCCTAAATAATTTATGTATTTTTACTATCTCAGTGATCTTACTCATGTATTCTTTAAGCTTAGAAGGCCCTTCTGCCATGTCTGCCTATCAAAAACCTACCTATCCTTAATATTTTAGCTTAAAGACACCACACACACACACACACACACACACACACACACACACACACATACACACACACAAATCATGAAAGCATTAGGTGTTTCAGTCAATGTTTTTGCTGCTGTAACTACAGGACCCAACTAGAACAACTGTGGAGAAGGAAAAGTTTATTTGCAGGCTCACTGTTTCTTAGTCAACAGAAGATGAGCTCCATGTCTCTGGGCTCCAGGTGAGTCTGAACATCATGGCAGAAGAGTACAGTAGAGGAAAGTGGCCCATATGATGATCAGAAGCAGAGACAGAGGACCTCAGTTGCCAGACACAAGTATATACCTCAAAGCCACACCCCCAATGAACCACTTCCTCCAGCCACACCTTACCTGCATCCAGTTACCAGTTAATTCCATCGGGGATTGGTTCACTGATTAGTTTAAGGCTATAGCCCAATCATTTCTCCTCCAAACCTTCTTGCATTGTCTCACACATGAGCTTTTGGGGGGATACTTCACATCCAAACCATAACAATAGGGTAATAAGAACCTAGTCTTCCAAGTATATTAAGCTACAATCTACTCCAAAGGTAGAGCTAGAAAAAAATCTAAGGCTATTAACTTAGACCTCTTTACACTGATGCCTCACCTGTAAATAAACAGGATGACCACATCACTTATAGCCCAATATAGAACACTTTTAAGAATTAAAGAGGGCATTACTAATAATGATGCTTGGACAATAAATGTTAATCAAGACATATAGTCAACCTACCTGACCACAAGCTCCCTAAAGCTGGGATAAAACAATGTGAATCCTGTGTAACAAATAACCCTATAGCATCCAGATCTTTCTCTCAGTAATAGCACATAGAATAATGAAGGCCATCTGAGACATTAACAAATCATTTTGTGCTCGGTTCCCTATTTTAAAACAATAGCAACAATAAACACAGAGACGCACACACACAGCACTGTGTAAATAGAGTTTCATTAGTTTTCTGCATAAGCTATTGTAATGTGCTATTCTTTGGGTTCTGGTACTAGATACATCTGTATTAGCCACACAACTCCATCACTTGTTTTCTAAGCCTCTCTTTCTTCATAAAATAGGACAATAGGGCCTAACAGGACTTTTGATTTATTCACTCAACAAATATTTGAACTGGAGTTTTGTACTGGATAATGTAGATATGATGCTGAGGGGGGCTCTGCATTCCACCTAAGAGCCAAGGCATACAGTATTAAGCCCCAGTGCATGAGGGTTGTGATCCTACACTTCCATATAACAAAAGAACCTGGTTCAGATTGAAGGGACAAAACACTTTTCAAAAGTTCTTGGTCTTTATGGACTTGGCCTAGTCAAGAAAGATAGGAAAGTCCTGTGTGACCGGAATGCATAAACTGAGGGAGAGAATGGTAGAAAAAAAGGGAGTCAGGGACAGTATAAAAAAAATGACTCTGAAGCTCATTTGTAGGGTCTCTTCATTGGTATTTTGTTTTGTTTGCAAAGAGTAATGGGGCATTAGAGACTCTTTAAAAAGATAACTGATGATGGTGACCATAGAGAAGGATATTAGCTCCTATAATTAGATTTGCACTTGGAAAGATCTTTCTTATTATAGAATGAGGAGTGGAAAAGATAAGGGTCAGAACAGATGTGGGAAGACCAGATAGGAAACTCCTGGAGTGGTTCAGGTAAGAAGCAAGGGTTGTTTGGATAAGGGTCAAGGTAGGCAAGGTGTGAGAAGGTAAAAGAGGTAAAACTGACAGATTGAGTGATGGTGGAGTGAACAGAAAATAATAGTAGAAGTGTCTATACATTTCTGGCTAGATGATGAGCCATTCATTGAAGTAGAGCGCACAAGAAGAAAAGTGGGTTTAGGGGAAGCTTACACACTTCTTGGATACACCGAGTGTGAATAGCTTTGAGATATGCAAGCATTGCTTTGAGTAAGAATTCAAACGTGCAGGTGTGGGACTCTGAGTTGAAGTTGGGACAGAAACTGAGCAGGCAGTCAACCCTGACGAGGTGGCAAAGGCTGCCATGTACAGGAGAGATTCCTGAGGGAGACCACAATGGAGAGAAAAGGGAAGGGAAGAGGAACCAAGGCCAAGCCTTGAGCAATGACTTTCATGTTGATGGCAGGTAAGAGAAGATGCTGCAGAGAAAGGCTCATGCCAAAAGAAGAGGAAGCAATACAGGAGGATAGGTGTATTGGTCAGGAAAACTTAAGCTGAAAAGTTCTCCGGAATTTAAACCGTGGTGGTAGCAGTGAGGGATTAAGGGCTGTGTTGGAGGAGTGATAGAGCAGAAGCCAGATGTGGAATGGAGGCCAGCTTTGTTGAGACGTCTATATCTGAAAATTGGAAGGGATCAGAGTATTAGAAGAACAGTTACAGGAAGCCAGAAGAGGACAGAGGTGTGATTTAAAGAGAGTCAAGCATGTTTAACTGTTTATGTAAAGATCTAATAGAGGGGATGAATTGATAGTATAAGATCCCTGTGAAGGCAAAAGAAAGTGGGACCTAAAGCACATGGAAAAGGGTGGGCATTTGGAGGAAGGACCCGTTAGTCTGGGTTGAGGAAGTTCCAGTGTGAGGGCGTCAGTTGTCTCTGAAAGTAAGAGGGTCAGAGCTCGGAATGATGGGCATGAAGCCTGGCCCCTTGTTGGGACAAGATGAAGGTGTTGGTGGAGGAGGGTATGAGAGAGCTAGAGGGCTGTACAGAGGTGTGATCCTGGATTTATGGTGATCCCACTATGTCCTACTGTGTGGCTTTCTCCAGTATCAGCACCCGGCTCAGACATGATAGATCTTGAGCATAGAAAATAAGGTCAGGATTTTCCCATGTCAATGTGAGAAAAGATCAGGCAAATAATATTTTCAAGGAGAGGAAAAGATAAAGAGATATGAATAGCAGCACTAAAACTCACTCTTTATACACTGGTGTGACAGGACACCAAGGGACCCTTTACTCACAGCCCAGCATTGCAACTAAGGCTCGAAGCTGAGGACCAGGTGCCAAGGATGAGTCACGTTCTGCAGAGGAACTCCAAAACTGGCTGCCCACAACTGGGGCCACACTGCTGCCTCCCTTCTTTTCCCTCACTTCCCCCACCAGGGTTTACCAAGGAGAGATGGGACAGGCCTGATGACCCTAAGATTATTCCCAAACCTCTCTGGTGGCACCAAACACAGGCAAGCATCTGCACACACTTTGTCATCATTTGAAAAAAGAAGGCTGCGCAGGAGAGTGGTAGACATTCCAGGAGAGGCAGAAGTGGTCAGTAAGTCAGGGTCTTTGCTCAAGATTCCTGTAGGGACAAAAAAGGGAATAGTCATAATATGTGTCTTATCCTCAATGTGTTGTCTCCACGTTGACATCAGCTGCACGTGGGACCTGTGTTATGACTTCATGTGAGGTAAGTGCTACATAAGGAACTGTGTGGCTCTAGAGCCCCGTTCCAATCTTCTTACTTCCCCTTGGGCTTTGATCCCTCACTCATGTTTCTGAATCAATAATTGTTCTTTTGCTCTCCCTAAAATCAGTAAGCAGGGCCAAGATAAGGGACTAGGGTGGAAAAGTCTGACTAGAGTGTCTAATGTAGCTGCTTTTCTTCTGTAGCTCGTATTTGCCCTGAGTAACCAAGCAACAGATCTCTCCTGACCTCACTTTTGCCAGTGTTGTGGGACAGAGGCAAGGGTTGTCTCCTCGATGTCCTAAGGGACTTGAGGCTCCACTTCACTGTCTGGGGGACATGGCACCTCTCCCAGCCTTGGCAAAGAGCAAGGGATTACTGCCAACATTTCAGACCCTCTGGTGAGATGAGATCTTACCTTAGTGCAAATCCATCGCTGAGCTCCAAAGCAGTGACTTCCTTTTGCTTTTCCAAAACCAACACTCCACTATTTGATGAGTCATTGGTTCCCTGACATTTGTAGAATACACTTGAAAAGTTCCCAGAGGGAGGAAAATTATACCGCAATCAAACCAGGCCCTCCTCCCCCTGGCCCTCCCCCCCCCCCAGTCTTTACTAGTAAAGACCCACCAAGCTTAGCAGTCAAAGACCCTGGAGCTATGGCCCTTTCTCATCTAGCTCAGCTGAATGAGCTGTGCCTGCGTTTCCACAAAAGAAATGAACCAGGTCATTGTTTGGTTATTTTGAGTTGTGCTGCTATAAACATGAGTATACGTTATTGCTTACTATAAAAATTATTGCTTTACTATAAAATCATTATAGTATGATTTTTATTCTTTAGGATAAATTCCAAGGAGTAGTGGAGTTTTATTCAACCATAAAGAAAAATGAAATTATGTCATTTGCACGAAAATGGATGGAACTTGAAAACACTGTTAAGTAAAATAAGTCAAACTCTGAAGGTCAAGGGTCTTGTGTTTCTTTTCATATGTGGAAGCCAAAGAGGAAAAAGGAAAAGAAAGGGGGGGGGGGGCAGGAGGAAACTCATGAAAATCAAAAGGAGAGCAGTAGAGCAGAGGGAAGGGACCAGAGAGGAGGAAGGAAGGAGAAGTACTGGGGAGTGATATTAGCCAAAGTATATTGTTATATTGTGTGCATGTAGGAATATGTAAGAGCAAATCACACCTCTATGTACAACTGTAATGCACCAATAAAAATCTTCTTAAAAAAATGAATCAAGTCTCTCCCCTGACTCCAACAGGATCAGGATCCTGGTGTTTTTCCTTGTAACTGAGAAAGCTCAGTCGGAATAAGATGGGATGGAGTTGCTGGGTTAATATCATCTGTGTGTGCGCTCACTGAAGCACGTGAAAGGTGTCCAGGCCTCACTGGGAACAAGGTATTAGGTGAAAGCTAGCAAGATTACAGGGACTAGATAGATGAACAGGTCTGTAACCAGGCAGAACACAGAAAAGATGAATTCGTGGAAGTGATTATGTGGCATGAACTTCAAAGCTGCAGCCAGAGTTTTGAAACAGAACAGATGATTATGACAAACTAGAAGTGATGGGTGAGAATAGAGTATTTTCTGAGTCTTGATTGTTTCATAGACTTTAATCTGCAAAAAAGAAGTCATAGCCAGCTTCTATGTGAGTTAGGATTTTTTCAGTTGTGGGTCAAAACCCAACTCAAACTAATTTAAGCAAAAAAAAAAAAGACATTTGTTGAGAAGCTTAGTGGGGGTACCACTGATGGAACCAGGCATAATAGAAGGCATTTGTCATCTCTAATTCTCACAAATATCTAGAGTAGTGGATATGACCATCATTACTTGTTAGTGAGCTGACCACAAGGTAAGAAACACGTCCAGGAACGAGTAATGGTGGAACCTAGACTTGAACACAGTCCCAGAGACTTTTCTCATGTGACAAATTTAAGCTGTTTAGGGGAAGAAAAGAGATTGAACTCATTTGACCAAGTAGTCAACTGAGTTTTAGCATCATCGGGAACAGTATAAAAAAATTCCAGGTCTCCAGGTGGGGTGTTCCCATGACCCAGAGAGGGTGCCATCGGCACACAGAAGAGAAGCAGGTGCCTCTCATTCCAGAAGCCAGGGTTATGAGTAAGATAGAGGTCTCTGGCTTGCTATTTTGTCTTCACTCAGCCTCAGGACTTTCATCCATAAGGATTTTAACTATCTTAAAGGACAAAGAGAGACTTAGGTTGTCCAGTCATTCAATTGTGTTTTAATGGCAATCAAATCTGCAGGCACTAAGCTCTGTGAGTAATGATTAACCGGGCAAGGCCCTCCACTGTTGTGGTGGAGCTGATAAATTATTCAAAGACAAGGCTGGTGCTAGACAGTACTGTGATGACAAACCAAGCTGTAAGAATGAAACAGCTGAAAGATTTAAATTAGTTAATTAATGTGATGATGCTTTTTTGATGAAGTACTAATAAAAATGTAAAATAAAGTGAACCTTGGGCAGGACGACCAGCTCATCCTGGTTTACCCAAGACATTGCCCTTTTTAGCCCTGAAAATCCTCTAGTCCAGGCTGATCCAGATACCTGGTCACTCTACAAAAGAATCAAAATCAAATACCTACAGATGGTAAAGTACATGAATGAAGAAGAGGGTGTGTGGGGGGGGGGAAAAACAAAGCACAAAATGAAAATGGAGACTTGCCTGCCGCCTGGGGGAAAAGAGGGGGCAAAGAGACTTGAAGAAGGAACACAGTCAGGGTTTCAGTGTCTCCTGAACTGCAATTCCAAACCAGTCTTTTATCTTACTAGAAGAAGGAAAAGTAAGAGAAGGGGGAGGAGGAGGAGGAGGAGGAGGAGGAGGAGGAGGAGGAGGAGGAGGAGGAGGAGGAGGAGGAGGAGGAGAGGAAGGAGGTCGAGGAGAAGGAGAGGAAGGAGGAGGAGGAGAAGGAAAAAGGAGGAGGAGGAGAAGGAGAAGAGGAGGAGAGGAGAAAGAGAAGGAAGAGGAGGAGGAGGAAGAAAAGGAGGAGGAAGAGATGATGACGACAACATCCAAAGCAGCAGACACAAACAGTGACCCACAGAAAATCCAGCTGGTCATCTGTTTCTGTCTGGCCAAAAAAACTAAGAGTTGTCATTTTTTTTTTTTAATCATTGGAAAAAACCTTAAAGGACAGCAATATTTTTTGATTCATGAATACTTTATGAAATTCAAATTTTTTCCAAGATAAAGCTTATTGGAACATGGCAAAGCCCATTCATTTACCTATTGTTTATAGTTGCTTCTAAACTTCTACAGTAGGACTGAGCAGTTAGAGACCACGTGACAAAGCCTGAGATATTTACTATCCAATCCTTTACTGACTGAACTAAAAAAACAGGCAAATAGATTCCTGCTGATGGTTGACAGGAAAAATAGCCAACAAACAATTAAAATATCTTTTAACATTGCAAAAAAAATCAAAAGCTGGATTTTTACATGAAATTTATTGAATGTTAAATATTGATATCTAATTCAATTGTAATAATAAATGAGCTCAATAAAGCAAATTGCAGCCTGTATCTAGCCTGCAGGTCACCATTTTATGAAGTCTGATGCACATCCTGCATTAATAAACACTGACCCCGTGATATTTATACTAGTTCCTTAATTTGAAAGCAAAATTTATTACAGCTGACTATTCATCAGATTACTTTCAATTTCATATTTGTTTATGATTCAATTTCTCCACCCATCAGTCCCTTTCCAGGATCTCCAAGTCTTAGCAACAGCCCATAAGGCCTTTTTTTCCATCCTAAATTAAATAAAATCCACCTTCAAGGCTACTTCTCTATTTCCTCCTCAGATTTCTTCAAAGGACAGTCTATACTCACCTCCTCCAATGCAGCCTCCCATTCTCTCTTCAGAACACCTCATTGAATGTACTTTCAAGAAAGACACCCCATTGCAAAACTTTCAAACTATCTGACTTAACTTCTCTCTAGTGTTGACATCACTGAACAATTCTTTTAAAAGTGATTCTACCTTTGGACTATTTACAGTCTCTCTCCCTCCTTCCCTTCCTCCCTCTCTCCCTCCCTTCCCCCACTTCTCCTCCCTCTCCCCTCCCCCTTCTGGGCTCTATTTCACTTAGCTAATATTCATTGAACACCTGACTTGTAAAAGCAGGGTACATGGTGCTAAAGCATTTCCCAAATGTAGCTGGAATGTATCTTATGTCACCAGAAATAAAACTTTCTTTATATCCTTAAAATAAAGAAACTAAACATCGGGCTTGCATGACTGATATGATGTTTAATTCAGTTTTTATTGAGGTCTCCACATTTTCCTTAGAGTCATATCAGATCTGGTAAATGGAAAATGATGGGAGAAGCACATCTTCATCAAGCACATCCAGTCCCTTGATGTTTGCCAGCCTTCTGTCCCCAAGCCATGGCCAGGACACAGGGTTTAGGATTCCCCCGCTGTAAAGATCACACAGCACATCCCAGAATGAACCACCTGCTTAGATCTACAGATTTCTCTCCATTTCTGAATCCCAGGAAATCTCCCCTTCTCGCTGGCTTTCTGAATACTATTTCTTTTTGCCTCTGGAATAAGTTTGAGCTTTCACAAAAGTCATGCAGTTCAGTTATTTCAGATTGTTCCCACTTCACTCCACTCTGAGGATGGGGGGCAGAGGGACAACCAAAGCCAGGAAATCACTCTAAAAGAGTATGCCTTCTTTGGTGGGAAGTGGAGATAAAATTACAGAAGACTGGCCAACTTACATTTCAAAGAAGTCTCCTCTCTTAATTATGATGCTATCTCTGAGAAGTGAGTATTATCATCCCTTTAAGGGTGAAAAAATTTAAAGGAGCTCAAAGCCACAGAGCTACAAAGGTTCAGCTTTTACCCTTTCTAAGAGAGCTGGTCTCCTTGCTTCTACCCTGAGATGCTGGTGTACTTTCTCCAGCAAGGGTTTCCTCACTCCATATGTTTTCCAAGGCAATGTCGCCCAGAGACATCGGATCAACTGTCACCTACATGCCAGGTGTGCAGTTTCCTCCTTAGCTCCAATCTCCTCCTTCACTTGATTCCTGGTCATCTTCTCAGTGTGCTTTGTTCATACTTTAAATTCTGCCCTTTCAAAACTGATTTATTATCTCCTTGTCACCCCCATCTTCTTCCACTTGTTCCTGCCTGGAAGTCTCCGTGAGTGGCCGCATCATCTCCCTAAGTGTCCAAATTAAAAATCTCTGAATTATCCTCCGTTCTTTCTGCCATTGAATCTCCTGTTTCTCTCTCAGATTTTTCCCTCTTTTCCATCCACAAGGCTACTGACATTGTTTGGAACTTCATCCCCACAACCAAGGACAGCCCAATTCTTTCCCAGAAACCTGAAATTACGCTCGGCCTTGAAGACTTGAAGTTTCTAAGTTATAACACTGATCATCTGTCTCCAACATTAAAATATCTGGGAGTAGCCAAGTGCCATCAGAATGAAACTTATATTATTTCAGCAAATTCTTTTGTTATTTGTTCTCAGACTCTCCAGTCTGACTTTTGGCCCCAACATCCCAATTCCAAACCCAGCATGAACATGCTACACGAAACTAATTTCCAACTCCGTTCCCTGTGCATCTGAGAGCTCTTAAAACCCCAAGTTTTGCAAGTGTTGGCTAGAACTGGTTTGATTTTCTCCAGGAAAGACACTTCCTAATCCTTCATGTACCTTGTTGGCTTAAACTCCATTTTCTGATACCTCTTCTGATCAAGGAAGCTTGGCATGTTGTCCAGAATGGGTTTTAGAGTTAGAACTGTTGCCTTTCTGCTCTCTACCTATGTGATCTTAGCAAATAAATTTACATCGACGACACTAATTTTTCACAGGTACAAAGTAAGTAGCTCAATATGAACCTCAGAATTGTGATTAGTGAAACAGACCACTGATTCTTTCAGTATAAGGTCACTTTGGCATACTGTAGTTGCTTAGTAAATGCTAATTTCCACATCAAAAACAAACCATTCTTCTTTTCTTGCTAAGTGCATTCTGTAATATAAATATATTTTAACATATATACATGACCCACTGTATTGTGAAATGTTTAAAGTTAAACATCATTTTAGGCATTTTCATATTTGCGGTATCCTCATCTCAGTCTTATTCATTAAATTAAATATTAAATTTTATTAAATGCCAAATAAATTCAATTTTGCAAAGAAAAAGTATACCTAATATGTAGTGAGTAAATTCTTGCCTTTAAAGATCAAGAAAAACATTTCTACTTCTGATCAAGATGACATAAGAAAAACTAGATTTTTTCCACTTACCTGAAACAACAAAAAGCTTGGAAAAATATATATATATATATGTATGTGTGTGTGTGTGTGTGTGTGTGTATATATATATATATATATATATATATATATATATATATATGTAAAACAATGACACTTAAGACATTGACATCAAGCAAGAAAGGACAATGATTTCTGAGAAATGGGAAACAAATGAGATGACCTTATGGTTGTCCAAGTTTGCTGCTGAGAGGAAGTCTTGTGACCACAAGGCAGGGAGGGACAGCCCAGGGACAGCCCAGTCATCTGGCACTGAGGAGATGAAGCCAGGGTTCAAGATGGCGAGACAGGCATATTTCACAGGACAGAATACCAGGGTTAAGAGAACTGCACAGAAAGAACTCCAGAGGGCTGCAGAGGCCCCCTCAAGCATTCAGCTGCAGTGCAAAATTTCACATGGGCATGGTTATCATTTAGAATACTACAAAAGTTCTTGTCTCAGTAGTAGGAATGAAATAGACTGTCATTCTGGCCACACCTAATGCAGCTGTTATCATATATAACAAGGCTTAACAGCAAACACAAGTTTGTTTGTTTTCCTGAGAAAAATTTCCAAGATTTCCCTCCCTTCAAATATAACTTCCTCACAGAATAAAGCTCAAGAATAGTTAAAGGAATGCAGAAATCCTGTACCCAAAATCATAAGATTTGCAATGCCTAACACATGATAAAAAATTACCAGATAACAGAAAGATACAACCAGTGTAAAAAGAAAACTCAATCAATTAAAATGGACCGAGAAATAACATAGATAATATTTCATAGACTAAGACATTGTAAGTATTGTTATAATCACATTCCACGTGTTACTAATATTAATATTATTAATATGCCAGTTTTAAATTGAATTTTGATAAGTAAAAATTATGAAGTTTGTGATGAAAGATGAAAAATACCAAACAGAATTAAAAGGTTAGGCTTTTCTATAAGAAAAAAAAATAGTGAACTTGAAAACAAAACAATAAAAATATGGAATGAAATTCATAAAGGAAAAAAAAGCCTAAACATAAACAGTGGAATTCGATAAACCAAATACACATGTAATTTGAGTCCTTCAAAAAATCCAAAACAATACTTGAAGAAATAATAGTCTTACATATTCTAAGTTTGATGAAAACTATGAACTCACTGAGCCCAACCACAAGAAACATGCACAAGATAAATCAAGGAACCTCAAAATCACATTGCTAAAAACTGTGACAGAAAGAATATCTTATGAGCAGCTAAAGAAAAAAGAACAAAGATAAGAAAGACAGAGTTTCCTTAAGAAATAATGCACACTAGAAGACAATGAACCCATACATTTGAAGCACTGAAAGAAACAATTGTCAAGTGAGAATCCTTCACCTATGGAAAATATCTTTGGAAGTCAGAAGTGAAATAAAGACCATTCAGATATACAAATGCTGGCCTATTTAAGTTAGGAGAGACACTAAGCACATAGGTCAGGGAGACTCAATAATTATTAACATGCCAATTCTAAATGATTTCAAGAGAGAGCTAATAAAATCCCAATGGAGATTTTTCTAAAAATTATAAGGTGATCTTAAAATTTACATGGAAATGCAAAGAATCTACAATAGACTGAATTACCCAAGAAGAAGAAGAAGAAAAGAAGAAGGAGGAGGAGGAGGAGGAGGAGGAGGAGGAGGAGGAGGAGGAGGAGGAGGAGGTTGGAAGGCTGATAATGTTTGAATTTTAAAATTATTAAAAAATAATAGTAATTAAAATGGTACTGTGTTGGTATAAAAATAGACATGTAAATTAGTGAACTAGAAAAAGAGCCCAGAAGCAAACTCACACCTACCTGCATAGCTGATCTATGGAATTGGGAAAGTGAAATAGAAGATAAAACAAATTGCTTTTTAAAAAAAAATAGTGCTGGAAAAATTGTATATTTTTATACAGAAAAAAATAATGGTTGAATACCGTATACCACATACAAATCTAATACAAAATGAATCATAAACCTAAACCTAAAGGTAAACCTTCTAAAGTTTAAACTTCAAGAACAAAATGAAAAAATAAAAAATGTTGTCTTGAATTAGGAGAAGATTTCTTAGATACCATACCAAATGTATAATTTACTAAAGAACAAATTAATGAATTGGACTTCATCAAAAATTTTAAAAATTCGTCTTCAAAGGACACCATAGACAAGTCTCAGACTGAGAAAAAGTTGTCACAAGATACATTTGAGAGATTTGAATCTAGAATATGTAAATACCTCTTAAAATCATTAGGAAACAAATAAGTCAAGTTTTTTTTTATAATTTGACATTTTTAAATGACTAAAATATTTTAACAGAAATTTCCTAAATAAAATATATGGATGGCAAATAATCACATGAGAACACTGGGAAGTGCAGATAAAAAAAGTAAAATACCACTACTGCACCTATTGGTGGAACTCTCACACACTACTTGTAGGAATGTAAAACACAACAACCACTTTGGGAAACAGTTTAACAGTTATTTAAGAAGGTAAATATATGCCTACCTACCACAGGGTCAAGCCATCCCACCCGAAGGTGTTTACCAAAGAGAAAAGAAAGTGTATGTCCACGGAAAGACTTGTACACACAAATCCCTAACAGTTTTTTGTTTGCAATAGCTAAAAGCTGAAAATAACTCAAAGGTCCACCAGCAGATGAATAAGCAAACATGCCATATGTATACAATGGGATACTACTACTCAATAATTTGAAAGGAATGGATTATTGATTCAGACTCCCAACTAAATGAGCCTCAGAATAACTATGCTGAGTCAAAGAGCCAGACACAAGAAGCACATGCTGTACTGTTCCATTAGTGGGAAACTCTGTAAAATGCCAGCTATAGTAACAGAAAGCAGATCAGGGCTGAGGGTGAGTGGGAGGGGTGGTATGGTTTAGGAATAAAAGAGAGTACTAAGGGACGTGAGGAAACACTTGGGTGAATGGATGTACTCACTATTATGATCATAAGAATTGTTCCATAGTGTATGCGTATGTCAAAGTTATCAAATTGTGTATTTTAAATATATGCAGTTGATTATGTCAGTTTATTTCATAAGGCTGGAAGGAGGAGAGGAGGAAGAGAAAGAGGAGGAGGACGAGGAAGAGGAGGAGAAGGAGGGGAAGCATCTGCCAGAGCTCATCCTGTCTACTTCTGCATTCCAGCCAGACCTTGACATCCTTGCCAAGGGGGTCAAGGATATGTGCTTCCTAGAAATGCCGCCCAAACAGGAACCACCAGCACTCTAGGCTGGACCTCCAGCAATGCTCTTCTCTCCAGCTCATAAACGTGAACATCTGAGTTTTGTTCATTGCTGTCCCAAACCATCCTTCTCCAAGCCATGGGAGAGTTTCCAACGCCTTTACCACTTCCCACCCACAGGGCAGCCCAGTCCTGACTCAGCAGGGAGATAGTAAGGGAAAGTTGAAGGAAGAGAAATATAAACAGGAGGGGTCATCTGGACCCACCCACAGACACCCGATTCCCAACTACCACAGGGATAAAGGGCACGGGAAGCTGGGAGCTGTGGCCCTTGGGAAGAGTTGAGCAAACCAAGTTGGCACCAAATACTGCCTTTGTTCAGAGATTTTTGTTGTTGTTGTTGTTAAAGTCAACCCTCTTATAAACAATTCAGAATGTTTTCACCCTTGGGAAACCATGTGGCTGCTTTCCTGGTTTATCCCATTACAATGAGCTCATTTTAGAGAGGCAGTTTCTGAATCCATCCGCTAGAGCAGGACCACCATGCTAGCGGGTGGCTTGCAACTTGCTCAATGAAAGCATGAATGGACCAAGGTCTCTGTATTTAAAAAAAAAAAAAAAATTGTACCCCAACTTAAAATAGTCTTCCAGACCTCATTTTAATAGAGTCCCTGTCCATTCAGGGACTTTAATAAATAACCCCACAATTAATGACGTGTTTATCGGCAAAGCCACTTACCTGAAATACACAGTGGTTGATGTTCTCTCTGGGCATTAAGTTTATTTATGAGAGAGAAACACTTGGCCTAAGGATAGAAATAGAGCAGCAGTATTCAACTAAATTTGCAACTGTTCTCCCCCAGGAACCTCAGGTATAACCTATTTTGGGAAGAGTTCGAGTTGAGGTGATATGGAAATCTAGCCCAGTATGGAAGTTGCAACTATTTAAAAATAATTTTTTTAAAAAAAAAAAAAGCCCCTCTCCCTTGCAGTGCTACGGTTGGGAGACAGTTATACTGTTGTAGCGTTTAGTAAGTGGATGCCCTTATCAGATCTATTTTTATGTGGATTTATATTCAGAGAATAAAATGTAATTCTTACACATCTGTAGTCTTACATCAGATCCTGTCACATCTTGCTGGAGACTTTTCAGTTATTTTCCATTTGCAATTTGAATGGAATCCAAATGTCTCTATAGGGCCAACCAGGCCTCAGTGGGCCTGACCCAGTCCCCACCAACATTGCCACCTCGCTTAGGCACACGTGTTTTCTTTCACATCCTCCATATCCCAAGATCTTTTCATTGGTCATGCTCTTACTTCTTGTCCCTATTCTTCTCAAGGCCAACTCTTCTCCTCTCCTGGTTCTGGGCTGCAAAGTCATCTACAAGGGCTCTTTCCTTTCAGTCCCTTTGTCACTCTCCACCTGTTTAACTCTTCCATAACACATAGCTAACTAAACTTCAGAGCCTAGAGTTTTGTTTTGTTTGGGGTACCAAGGATTGAACTCAAGGGCACTCAACCACTGAGCCACAAGCCCAGCCCTATTTTGTATTATATTTAGAGACAGGGTCTCACTGAATTGCTGAGTGCCTTGCTTTTGCTAAGGCTGGCTTTGAACTCAAGATCTTCCTGCCTCAGACTCTGGAGCCGCTGGGATTATAGGCATGCTCTACCTGCCTGGCTAGAACCTGGAGTTTTAATAGGATTTTTTCTTTCATTAAAGAGTAACCAGCATCAGGTCAGGAAATATTTATTTTATTCACCTGTTTTATAGGCACTGACATATAGTAGATACTGGATAAATCACTGTTGAATACTGAATGGATAATGAACCATATTCCAATTCTTTTTTACCTTTCTTTAACCCTACCCCAAACTCCAAAATCCCATTGAAACATTCTTCCTCATCCACATGCCCATTTTTCCCTTTATAAAATCTTCCCTGAGCTTCCCATTTTTTCCTGATTAGAGACAAGGCTTATTGAGTGCCAAAGATATTCCCAGACTACAGTGGGTACTAAATTAATGTTGCTATCATTAGTAATACTATGACCACTTCTTCCAACCTATTGCTAGAGCTATGTTTCTCAAACATCAGTTTTTCTCTCACCACCTTCACAAGCATTCACATATTCCCAGTACCATCTTCCTACTTTTGATGTCATGATTTTTTATTTATGCAATGTCTTCCTTCTTAAATTAACATATTTAAAGGAAAATTTATAGAAATTAAAAACTCCTTTCATTTATCATAAAAAGGAGCAATTATAAAAATTAACATATTGAAAATAAACAATATACTCTTCTTTTTTCTTCCTAAAGGGAGATGAGCAACTGTTAGAAAAGTAACAACCCTAATATATTAGTGACAACACTGATAAGAAAACTATAATCTCCATGATAGTCAAAAAGACTGAAATTTTTTGAACGTTTTCCTCACTCCATACATCAGTTATTATTTAAAGCCAAAATTATGTCCTTCTAAAATCACCCTACATACTTATTCAGCCTCTCTATCATATTATATTGTTACACGGTTCACATGGGATTTAGCATTCTCCACTTTGGGTAGTTACATGCTCATGTCTATATTTCAACTCACTGTTTTGTTTCTTTTTATATCTACCATGGTTCTTAGGTCGACACCTTGCACAGAATATAAATGCAATTTCAACTGAGTCTAATTCTTTGAGTTTTGAACCAACTTGATAAAAAAGACAATTCTTCCAATGTTCAGAATACTTTTTTAAAAGGTAGCTTTGGACGGGGTATTCAGGTATTCTCTCTTCCTTTTCCCTCTGCTCTTCTGATTTCTCACAGATATGTACCTCAACCATCTCATCCAACCCCTGTATTTACATACCAAGGGAGCAACTAGGAAGAGGTCCTAGCACGAGAAATGTGTTCCTTATATGCATGAGTATACCTGAAGCAAGCCCTCTAATTTATTAGTAAAATAAAGGCCAAACAAAATGAGGAAAAAAACTGAATGTGTGATTTATTATATTTAAGATTGGTCTATAAGGCTTAAATATGTCTGTCATAGTTAACAGCAAATGAATGTAACTTTACAAAATCAGAATTTTGATACAGTACAGGACTAAATGTGGCAACTATGCATCGGAAAATTAATATTTCCTCAATGCAAATATCAAATCTGCAGCACCATTTAGAAGCTTCCACTAAAAACTCAAGCTGCAGTATTTATTACAAGCTCTACTCGGAACACAAGACTACCTAAATCAAGCATTAGAGAAAAACAGTGGAGTCATTCACACTTAACATGTCAGATTTGGTACAGGATTAAAATACTAAGTTTTTTAAATGTCCTGGTTTCAAATTAATAAATATAAACACAATATAAAAATATACACCAGTTGATAAGGCTGTACTGCAGATGATCAGGAAGTTAAATCTCGCTCTCATATGTATGCAGGTATGTCTTAAGTGTCAGAATTTCAGGGTAGCTGCGGCTGGTCTTTCGGAAGAAATCCAAACTGGTAAGATGTTCAATGTCCCGCACTCGAGCTGTGTGCATCTTTATGAGTTCTTCTACCCATTTTGACTCATCCTCTGAGCTCTGTAATGGAAATAAAGCAATCAGAGTCAGAATGTTCCAGAGGTGGTTCTCTAAAGGGTCATTCTACTCCAAGTCCACAAATGACCTCCACACACTCCTGCACACAGCACTAAAGCATGTCGCTCCTTCTTGACCTTCCTGTCACTCGGCAGCATTCCTGTTGGTAATGCACCACAAATACCTGGCCTGGGCTGTAAACATTTTCAACAGCAATTAGCTGTACCAAATAAATGAGACATGTGGTGTGAGAGGCACTCTTCTCAATAGGTTTTCAGAATGTAAATCAAAATTAGGAAAACCATAGACTCTGGAGAATTCAATAATTTGGTTCTTTTCCCGGCATTGAAAAATGCAATGCTGACTACAGCGAACAGGTAATCTGAATACTCTCCTGCTTCCAAAGGAAAATGCAGAGCTGATACCCAATGCACAAAATTGTGTGTGTTTGCATTCTTAGATTGTTCAAAAGAAGCCACTATATCAACTACATCATCTATCAGACTGCAACTAGTTGATATTTGAATAGTGAATTCAACTTGACACAGCTCAGTTGATGCACTTGGCACTTTGGGGCTTGAGAGGCCTGAGCTACAAATGTAGTACTGCCACTTCCTGGCTGTGTGAACTCGGTCATGATGCTTGACTTCAAGACCACATTTCTTTATCAACTCAAAGGTTAATACACTTACTTCAGCAGCTCCCTGGGAAGTAGAAAAAAAAAAGGAGAGGGAGAAAGAGGGGGAAATAAGGTAAAGAAACATCATGAAGGAAAGGAAATCTCTTTCTGTCTCAGCTACTTGCCAAAAACTGCCTTGTTGTCTCAAATTCTAGATGCAAGATAGTCAGATGTCCCACATGAAACAATTTATCTCAAGCCTAACTTAAAACCAAAAGGTAATTCAGGTGAAGCAATACTTTGCTTCTCAAAAACATATTCTTTTATTTTGGAGGCAATTGGGAGAAAGAACAAGGTCTGAGAGCCCTGTCAATTACAAGTGTTTGCCTTCTTCAGTAGACTTGGGACAGGAGGGATTTACAAGTGATCTCATCTCCTAATTCCCTTGGGACTGAAATGACCCTCCCCAACCCCCACCCCCAAAAGAGTCTTTCTAGAAGTTGAAGTGTGGCTGCATGTCCCAGGGCTGAAAATGTTCAGATTTGCCCTCATCCAACTCTTGACCACTAGTGGTCTCAGTGAACTATCCACCAGAGCCCGAGAACCTGCAAAGATTTTCTCAGAAAGCTCCAACCCACACAGACCTGGACAGGGAGCTACAGAAACTTATGCCAGGACTAAATAAGTAGCATGACAGGGTAGGATCAGGAAACTGATGCCTGGCCATCCCAGGAAAATTAAGAAATGGGAAGAAACTGCTTTACAGCCTGGAGAAGTAAGGATTTTAGCCTTCCCTGCCCCACCCTCTTAGCCAACCTAACCAAGATCTCTACGACTCACAGGAAAGACCTAAATATAACTCTACCCACAACGGTACTGACCAATCCTCAGTGTGACCATATAATTAACGAAGTAGGAGGTCTCCAGATGGGTCAGGACCCCCTCAGAGTGAGCAGAGTAAGTATGAGGTTGTGCTTTGGGAGACTTTTCATATTTATCTCATTGGTTCGATTTTTCAATGGTAAGTCAGTCCAGCTTTCCCTTTGTAAATGCAATTATTTGAATATGTGGACAGAGGTGAAAGAGTTCTCCTAATTTAAATCGTGGCAAACTGGGATTATAAGAATTCAAGGGGAGAAAAAATATGTCTTTTGCAACTTCTTCTCCTGGGAAGTGATTTGCCATTTTCTTTGGAAGGGCATTCTCTGCTGGTTTTCACATGCTAAAATCTGGTCTCTAATTTGTCAGTAGGAAAACCAGGCTGCGCTGCACATGAAGAATGTCGTGCAAGATGAAAAACTAATAAATTTAAATAAAAGTCCATGCACCAAGGTCAGAGTAGGAAAGGAGAAACTTTAAAAGTAAATAACAGATTATTAAAGCAAACAGTAGCACAGTCCATGAACTTGCCTCCTGTCTTTGTGCTATGGGTATTTTTTCTTCACCTGCCTTTTCTCTCTGACTTTCCCCTAAGCAGATTTGTGAATTCAAGCTGGGGCTTTGAAATAATCTTCAAAGCATGGACTGGTTTCTCTGTGGACAGAGGATTCTTTAGTAAGAAGCATAGTGGAAGTGAACTTTACGAAAAAAAAAAAAAAAAAAAAAAAAACCTCTAAACTCTGCAGGTCAGCAACCAGTAGGCAGAGGAAGACCTGTGGGGACAGTACTGAATTACACTTTCCAGATAGAAAAAGTGGATCAGCTAGAGAACTATCCCTTCCACTTAGTCTGAAACAGTGCTTTTCAAACTCTCCCTTCACCCAACTCCCCTAATGACATTAGAACTTGAACACGTATTTTCAAGAACTCTATATATACCTTAAATGCCCAACTCTGTGTATGAAATGTCTTTGCAATCTTTATCTAAAAAAAAAAAAAAAAAAAAAAATGCAAGACAACTTTGATTTCACTCCACAGTATGTGTTTGTTTTTTTGCAAAACTTTTACTTCCCAAGAAGTTCTTAGTAAAACTGAAGCTCAAAGAAAGTATTGTAATGTTGCACAGAGGCATTACATCCCCCATTACTCCATTAGCTACTCTTGTGGTTTTGAACAATCAAAATAAAGGTCAACTGTGAAGTCTGTGATATCTCACCTCTCAGTGCAGTTGCCTCACTTCTCCACCGCCCATCCAGTCATGCAGAGAGCCCCACTTATCCTTCAGGTATACTATTACTGCTTTCCACTGTCCTTTTTAAATGTCCTGGATCCTACTCCAGTTTAAGGTTTGCTACCTCACTCCTGTGAATCTCTCCCTTTGAACACCATGCCCAGCCTCCTCCAATTCAAGTTCACCTCTATAAAGCCTAAATGTTGCTCGTCTGATCAGACATTTTTCTTGGTTTATCTAATGACTGTGCAGAAAGAAAAGCTCCCAAGTGCCCAGGTTCTAACACAGAAATCTGGTAAATGGAAAAGAAAACAGGCTTCTATACATTCTGCCCTCCTACTAAGTCACCCGGCAGCATGTTTCCTTTATTATCTATAGGTTCCTCAACAGCTGATAAAAAGGCGTGTGTGTGTGTGTGTGTGTGTGTGTGTGTGTGTGTGTGTGTCTATGTAAGCATACATATATGGAGAGAGAGAGAGATGCCTCATAGGGTGATTTGATGATTAGAAATAATACATGTAGAAGACCTGCACAGTACCTGGATCACAATATGTACTCGATAAATGGTAAAAACTACTAGAACTGTTACTAAGACTATTATTACTATTACTACTATTACTATATTTTTAATTTGTTTCCAAGCAACTTTTAAAATCTTATCTCCCACTATTGGCCCTAATTACAATATCCTAGAAAAGCTTAACTCGATTTCTACACAGCATTTCAAATATGTATGTTTTCCTGCATCCTTTGTTTTGCTTTGAATATTCATACCTCCAACTTTCAACCATAATTGAAGCCATAGCCCAAGAACTGCATTACCCATGAAGCTGATAATCTCTGTTGTCTTTTGGCATAGCAATGACTTAGCCAGGCATGTTGGCACACACCTGTAATCCTAGCAACTCAGGAGGCTGAAATAGCAGAATCACAAATTCAAGGCCAACCTTAGCAATTTAGTGAGACTCTATTTATAAAGTAAAAGCCAAAAAAAAAAAAAAAAAAAAAAGGTTGAGGATGTAGCTCAGTGGCAAAATGCCCCTGGGTTCAATCCCCAGCACCGTGTAAAAAAAAAAAAAAAAAAAAAGGAAAACATTTTTTTTTTTTATCTGTTTTAATTGTAGCCTCACACTCTTGGCTGCCTGAGAGTAGTGACTATGTCTAACACAGTATTATAAAGGGAGAGATTCACAGGAGATTCACTGGAGTAGGATCCAGGAATCCTTATATCAATATCTTATATTGTATATGTTATACAATTTAGGGATTTGAATATGATTTGTTTACTAACATTCTCTTCTGCAGATTACTTCCCTGCTTCTTCTACCAAGTGAAACAAATGCATAGACTATTACTTGTAGCAGGGACTTTGCATTACATTAAAGACATCCGAAGAGATTAGATGATTTTCCCCTTGTGCTGAATTAGTGCAGGATCAGGAGATAGCAAGGCTCCTGTCTTCCTGCTAGTGTTTGCTAAATGTACCCATTCACACACAGACACACACAGAAAAATAAAAATCCATTAGAACACCAAGCCTCTATGTGTTAAATAATATTCAACCTGGGTCCTTCTTTCTTTTCACTTTGTTGGATAGTCCAAATGCTTTGTAATATGTGTGTTCTAGTTCAATGACAGGAGTGTAAATTATAAAACAAAAATTAATTATGAAAGCAAATCCTGAAGGACTCTGTCTTTGAACTCACATTACAGCTCTCATCATTGTCTGGTCTATGAGGAAGGATGAATGAGGATACAGAGAGCGGGCCATCGCACTTGTCGGCTGGCTGAGTGAAATCCAGGCAGCTGGTAATGATACTGTAGTAGTGAGTTGGAACAGGAATGGAACTGCCTTCCACATACCTGAAACGGGAAGGTGATATAAAATTGAGATATGGAAGCTTTCTTTTTAAAATGGTGACCAAAGGTTATTGCCTAAGTTACTTATTAATTCTCATTAATTCCCACTCAATGGAGTTATTTTTTCACTTCTTAGCACTGGCCCACTTCTATAGCTCTGAAAATAATGTCTGCCTGGCATCTTCTCCTTCCATCTGCAGAAGGAAAAAGATATTCCAGGTAAAGAAAATGGTCTGATCCAAGAGTTGGAGGCAGGAAATGGCAAATAGATCAAATTTGTAGAAATGAAAATCTGGAGAGCTAACAAAAGACAAATTACACTGGGTTGTCAGCCAAGATGTAGTGTTCGGATACTACTGTTTAGGAAATAATGTTCCACTGAAGGTTTTTATGGTAGAGCGTCATTATTACACCTACATTTTAGGAAGGTAACTCTCATAGAGTTGTAGAAAATGGACCAAAGTCATGAGATATTGGACTTAGGGAAATAATCGTCCTTTCAAGCTGCAATGAGACCCTGTCTTGGTACACAGAATTCATTTACCAAAGAAAGCATTAAGGACCAAGTGCTGGGGATGAGTCTAGAGGTATAAAAAAATCATTTCCAGTACAGCAAAGTGCAGAAACTTACAATTTCTTACCTGTTTTTATAGTATCTTAATTTTAATCATTTTCCAAATATCAAAATTATAATTGAACTAAAAACTTAATATTGGTTAAACAGTATGTATTTTGTGCTGGGGTTGTGGCTCAGTGGTAGAGCACTTGCCTAGCATGTGTGAGGCACTGGGTTTGATTCTCAGCACTGTGTATAAATAAATAAAATAAATAGCAATAAATAATATAAGTAAAATTTTTTAAAAAACAATATGTATATGTATATAAATATATACATACATATATTATATGCATACTGTATATACTATACTCATAAACTATGTATGCATAAATATTATTATATATATATAAAACAATGATCATCAATAAAATAAATGTATAACTAAGATGAAATTTCTCTCATAAATAACTGGAAAAGGAGTAAGATAATTTCTATTTTAATAGTTCTCTGTTACTTTAAAATAGCATTTATTCTCTAAACATCTGTAACACAAAATTATGTATGTCTTACATGCCATGCTGCTCCCTTTTTGTTTCCTGGGGGTATAAAATTAAATGATAACTCATTCTGAAGTTGTCATCTCTGTGTCTTCTTGCCTCCTCCCCTAAACTCTTGAGTTCCTTATGAAATCAACATTTGATTTATCCCCAATAGCATCAAAGAGAGGGATAGAGAAAATTAGATTCAATCAATTCATGCAATTTCCTAATGATATATAATAACTCAGAAAGTATAAAAGCTTCCAGAAGTCTCCCCAAATAATGGAGATAAGTGAAAATTATGATCTTTCCATTGAAGAGTTGTTTCATAGAAGAACCAATGATAATTTTTAAGTATTTGATATATTTTCTTTCATGGAATAGGAAACTGCATTTATTTCTCACAAAATGAAAAATTCCCTTTGAACCACTAATGCCACATTTAATCAAAGGTTCAAAAGAACTGAAGAATTCAAAAAAAAAAGATTCAATGAAAGAAAAGACTTAACGGTATTGACTCTTCTCTAGTACATGAATATTTGAAAAATAACCTTGGCTGATATCTTGGAACTTAAGCATCCCATACTGAATGAAATGAAAAGCTTACTGTTTGATTTTGTCTTCTGTGTCATGTAAGCCATCAAAGTCATAGTCAAATATTGGTCCACTTATTACATTTACTCCATTTCTTTCTGAGGCATATTTCTTCACCAATACCCTTTGGAAATAATTCCAGACCCCTGTGCAAAAACAAAAATCAGATCTTCTTAAACAAAACTCCTTGCTCGGCCAAATTCTCTCTAGGATGCATTCTACAAGCCAAATGTCACAAGCCAAGAAACAACAGTACTGTTGTGGTTCGTGAGAGGAATCTATGCTAAACCATTATCTCTGTGTTTCATTTATAAAGGAGCCAAAGAAAAGATATGAAGCTACGAGATAATGGTAGGATTTAATTAAGATAATGGTAGGATTTAATTAGGTTCCCAGAAAAAGTTACTGAGCTGAAATCTGAAGGATGGATTAGTAGGTGAGACAAAGAGATGGAGGTAGAATGTGCCAGGTAGTGTGTGCACATACTAACTTTGCAGTAGGTACAAAAGTAGAAGTGTGGTCTTTCTGGGTGATTGAAAAGAAAGCATAGCTAGCTCACAAGTTTGTCCTTAGCTCCGACCTTTCCACGGAGCCCAAGCATGTTATCCAACCATCCTTCTCATAATCCACTTGAATATCTAATCATCATATCCAACAAAACATTACCCAAAGGGAATTCTTGATTTTCCTTCCAATCCTGCTCTGCCCCTGGTCTTCTCCATCACAGTTAATGGCACTCTCACCCAGAGAATTTGTTCAGGACAAATTCTAGGAGGCATCCCTGACGTCTCTCCTCACTCCTATAAGCAAATGCTCTCAACGCTGTCTCAAAAATGCATCCCAGTCACCCCAAGTCCTGTCACCCTAATCATGGCTTCCATCTTGATCTAAGTTTCCATGCCATGTGAAGTGAACTACCAAAGAAGACTACTTCCTGGGCTCCCTGTGCAAAACTCTTACTTCTTGATAGTAACCATATGGATCCTTTTACACCACAAATCAGAATCAATCAATCCCCTCACCCATTGGGCTGGAGATGTGGCTCAAGCGGTAGCGTGCTCGCCTGGCATGTGTGCAGCCTGGGTTCGATCCTCAGCACCACATACAAACAAAGATGTTGTGTCTGCCGAAAAACTAAAGAATAAATATTAAAAAAAAAAAATCCCCTCACCCATTTCTAAGACTGAAGAAGATTTTTCATTGTAACTACAATAAAAATCCAAATCCGATTCCCATCCACAGCCCTGCCTACACCTGTGATTTTACTTCCTACCCCTATCCTCCCCTGGGTGCAAGGCTTTTTTCCTGTCCCCCGACCTTATCAAGTTTGTTCAAGCCTAAGCTTTTGCTTTTGCTCATTCTTTTGCCTGGAAAATTCATTCCATGGTCTCTTTTTGTCTGGTTTCACTTCTATTACTCATTTCTCACTTCCAGTGTCACCCCCTGCATGGGACTCCCTTGTCCATTCTAATTCCAGTTTACATTATGGTCAACCAAAGGAACAGGAGAGGAGTGGAATGGAAGGCAGACAAGAGAAGAGACTAGCAGGAGCAGAGAAGGCAAGCAATGAGTTGTTTCCCTAATATTAGGTCCAACTCACCACTGTTTTACATGGGGATTAGAGGTTCAGGATGCTACCACTTCTTTCCTGTCCTTATTAAAAAGCACTTGGCCATCTTTCCCATAGGGCTTCCACGGCTCTTTCTATCTTCTGATTCTCTACTCTGAATAAAAATAGCAGAGCAGCCCACCAGAGCCAAAAAACCTTGGATAATTATTTGTACCAAAGAAAGAAGGAGGACAGTAAGAGGAAAGGTCCAATGTTAACTTAAGCCAAAAGAGCGAGAGAGTGAAAGAGAGAGAGAGAGAGAGAGAGAGAGAGAGAGAGAGAGAGAGAGAGAGAAGAAATAACAATGGGAACAGTCAAAAGGCCAAACCCACAGAAATGTGGCATGAGAAAAAAACCATCCCCCTAGTGAAGAACAGCAAGCCCTCTGTCAAAGGCCTTGCCACACCAGCCTCAGGGTGGTACCGTGTGTTTCCTTTATTTCTGTTTGGTCCAAATTACATCAATGAAGAATAGAGAAATCCAGGAAATCCCAACTCATGGCAATTAAAAGAAGCTGTGCCCCCATTGTGAGAAATGTACCTACGTGAGTTTCTGAAATGTTTCTCAACTGAGTCTCAGAACATACTAGGAAATCTTCCTTTAAAACCCGACTTTAAATTTTCATTCATAAGCAACAGATTCTAGCTTTGAGAACACCTTCATTTACTAACCAGGACATCAAATAAACATATTTTTCTCCAAACCATGCAGCCATTTCACCAAAGTTAAGCAGGGAGGCCTGCCACTGTAGCTGACACACCACAATTCCTCCTTCCTAATTTGAGACTCTATTTCAGCCCTGAGAGTCCTCAAACAGAACCCGATCCTCCACTGCCAAGTCAAATTAGAGAGAAGTACTTCTTTTTCCTGCTTGTCCCATAAGCATATAAGTTCTTTCACTGTAAATGAACTAAAAGGGAGTAAAATCTATTCCATACCACCTTCTCTGTCTCCAGATAAATGGATGGTTGGATGGGTGGATAAATGGAGAGATGGAGGAATTAATTAATTATTTGATATGAGAAAAAGAAAATGGATTATTTTTACCACTGAATAGATAAGTCATAAATCTATACGAGTCTTAGAGGTCATGCAGTAAAAACTTTTAATTTTACAAATGAGAAGTCAAATAGCATTTTTATAATCACACAGCCAGTGGTCACACTTCAGAGATGAGAACTTGATTTGGAGGGCCAGAACTTATTGTGCCTATAAAATTCATAAAATCCTTACCATCCAAAACTATTGTTGTCATGTACAGATCAATTATGTATTCAATGAAATGCAAACAATAGTTTGCACAGCCCTAAAGCCAACTGAAAATAATATTCTGATGAATGAAGACCCCTTAGGCTCTTGATGGGTTTCAGAGTCAGCATTCTATATGCATGAGCACCCCACAGGGGAGAGTGATTTCATGGCAATGTTCAGTAAGTAAATGTAGATGCTGTTAAGTGTCAAGTGACTTCCAAAATTCAGTGGAAACCTTTTTAACCACCAAAAGAATGAGTATTAAAATTGCAAGAACTAAAAGAAAAACACAAACGTGGTTCATTCAGTTTCTACCACTTATGACCTCTGTCACTTATGATGTCAACTTCTTAAATATAAACAAGGGATAAAGTACCTGCCAACCTTCCTCACAGATTCAAATTTGGGGTTCACGTAGAAAGTTTATATGAAAGTTTTCAAAAATGTTTGAAGGCTAAACACATGAAAGGTATTATCATTATTAAAATCAACATAGTGGTAGAAAAGGTAAGTGGTAAATTTAGAAATATTTACTTTCATAAATAACAGTTTATTAGGTAAATATTGGACTTACTTTTGAAAGCAGGATACATGGGGACCATATTGGTTACAAGGAATGCATCATATTTAGCCTCTGGCGAAGAACTCAGATCTAAACATCAAGAGAGCAAATAGTGTACATGACTTACCAAAATCTACATCAAAAGAAAAATAGTCTTCCAAAATGGTCCCATGGCAAGCAGGTAATAGATCTCCTCCTTTATTCCCACTCTTTGCCTCCTTTAGACATTTCTCCCCCTCCCCCACTCAGTCTTTTCCCTTCACTCAGTCTCTCTCAAAAATTGTTTTTCATTCTACCTAGTTCTTAAACTTAAGTACTTTGTAAAAGAATTTCTTGATTTTTCATTAGTGTAACTCAGACTTTTAAAAATAGCATCAAGATAATGAGACAATGAAAGGGTTCCACTTATTTTTAAAAGATCACCTTAAAATCACCAAAAGATTAATGTTTTCATTTTTTCAGATTCTCATGAAACAATGTAAGGAGGAACACAGAAGATTCCCTTGCACTTTAAAATTCTCCTGGAAAGTCGGATTTTTGAAAGTTGGTCATTGGCTAATTTTGGAAGGATCACATAAAGTTCATCTCTACAATCTCTTGAGTGGCCCCTCTTAAAGAAAATCTGAGCCACCGAAACCCTAACTTCCTAGTTTCACACTCCAGAATGTACAGTATATCCCTGCCCCCAGCCAAAAGATCAGATCCAGACACTCTATGACTTACAGGGAGGAAAGAGGAATCCGTAGGACATCTGCTTATCATTCTTGTAAGCCAAACAATTCTGACTGAAGCCTGGAGAAACACGGACGTCAGGGCGGACACAATTGGTCAGATGCTCAGGGATGCCAGAAACCTCAGCCTGCATGAGAGTCAAAGTTACTCAGTAATGCCATTGCAGAGAGAAGGCCAAATGACAGGGACACAGTAATGCCAGGTTACTCTGTCATGAGCAGCCCAAACCAAAACCCTACTGGCTTTTACTATAGCTCATATTCTGATATTCTGATTCCTTTAAATATCATTAGTTTTAAAAACAACAAGCCAGTAATTTTCAAATGCTTATTTTTTAGCAACAGAAGTCTTTTATCAAAGTCTTAAGGATAACAATATATAAAGCAGAAATCCCACTGCTGGAAAATGAATAGGCTTTCATAGATCATTTAAAAACTAACACATTTAGCAATAACAGACATCCTTTCCAAAAAAAAAGTGTGTGTACTCTTTATATGTGTGGATATATATATTCATATATTTACACACATAAAGAACATATAATATATATAATATACGTATATAAGTAGAAGTATTCTTTTTATTTATATTCAGAAATTTAAAACACTTCAAGTGCCAAATAAATTTTTCCACTTCATGATGTAACCTATGTATCTGATCCTCATCACATTGAAGCTCCAACACAAAACTTTTAATAAATAAAAACAGGATGCCAATTTGTGGGAGAGGCTGTGCATTCGCAGAGAATATAAGGAAACTGTACTTTCCACTAAATCTTGAAGCTGAAAACTGTTCTTATAAAAATAAAGTCCATTAAAACAAACAAAAAATACACAAATCTTAGTGGTTTCTGTAATTACTGGGCAATAATTTATGCACAGTTAAAAACGAACAAACAAAAACAAAAGAATTAGCATGCCCCTTTCAATATTTAACATATTATCATGGAACTATTAGAACCCTGAATAAAGACTAGTTCAAAATATCTTATCCAACAAGGATCCAACAAGGAATTTCTTCCACCAGAAAAAAAGATATTTTCTAAGACAAGTAATCATTGTATTGATCAAGGAATGTAACGAAATGAAGAATACAAAACCCAATTTTTCCAATGACCTGTTTGGAAACAGTGTATGATGTCCAGAGTGGCATTAGGAATATTTCACTATAACCGCTTTCAAAGTCAGTGTGATATAAGATATTATATCTAGTTCGATAAAGCACGGCAGGTCGCCCATAGAGGAGATGTCTCTCTAGGAAAGAAAAAAGTTAAACTATGTTAAATGCACATTGAACTTTACACCAAAAGTTAAAGAAATATTGGAAGAGTTGAGTTGTCTAAAATGTGCTAGCTTACTTATTAATAATGCAGTGCCTTCTCCTTAATTTAAATGTGAGTCTTCCTAACATTTTTGTAGTTTCTGATCACCTGTGCATGCATCAAGGCTTGCAGTTATCAAAACTGTAATGTAAATGCCATATTTATGTTAAATATGCTCTTTATGGTTGTAAGTAATTTAAATCTGTATAGAAAGGAAATATTATATATAACAAAATTAGAAATGATTCCACTGAATGGAAAACCAAGGATTGGACTTCAGTAGAATAACAGGTTAAACAATGACTTAATTAAGAAGAAGGCTCTCTCATCATTATTTGCAAACTGCAACTCAAATATACATTATTTCAGCATAAAATGTGAGTGGTAATGAGAATTTAAAGGAAGCAGCTTTGTCACATGGAGGTAAACTCTTTAGGTAGGAACTTAAAGGAACATGTATAGATAAAATAAGTGGGCATTCAAGAGAGTTCTTGAAATACATCAGTTACCCAAGAGCTCAGTGAAGACTCACAAACGCAGAGACAGATCCCTAAAGGGAAACCTCTCTTCTTAAGGAAAAAGGTCTGAAACCTTACTTTTTGAGGAAGAAGAGATGAAGTTTACTAGTTCCATACTAGTGCCTAGAGCCTGATCTGACCACTTTGGACAGGCCAAAACTTCCACAGATTCTTAGAAATCAGGGTCACTCCAGACCAAAATATTTAGAGATTGAGGCTTAGGCAATTCATAATTCCTTAAGTGCTATATATTTTTAAGGGGGAAAAAAACTTTTTCTTACTATTATTTTATTAGAGAAAATAAGTTTTGGCAATCACTTATTAAATTATGTATACATGTTGCTTTAATTAAAGTGTTACCATTCTATGCGAGTAATGGAGAAAACCCTTCATAGAATACTTTGCAAGACCCCCCCAAGTAGAACTGATGATTTGAGGCAAAGAGGCCCACACTGTTACAACATAAGCCTGTTCTGCATAGTTTGGCTTCGGCAGTATGGCAGTAAATGTAGAAGGGTTGCCTAAGCTGCCAAATTTGGGGACCCACCCCTAAGAATTAGAACATTACATGATAATATTAAATAAGTGAAGTATAATAAAGTAAAAGCCAGCAAATCATAACAGTAGTACTTGGGGGGGCAGTAAACCAACCCAGACTTTCTTCGAAACTCAATCCAAACCTTTTCTAGGTTCAAAATTTCCATTAATGATTTCCTTGTTTTCATTTTTGCTGCCTCTGAATTTCCTGGTTTCAGCTGGAAGCAGAAGTATCAAAATTTTTTGAGAAGCTATTCTCTTTTAATCATTCAAGTGTTAATGCTTACCATGCACATTCCTCCAAACCGGAATTCAAGCCTAGCCTCCCATCTGTTCCATGAAGGGACAGCAAAAGAGCAATCACATGTAATACCCCTCCTTGAGCAGCAACCAAACAATAGTTTGGGTGATCTACAGTTTCCACCAACCCTGGCTCTTCCTTTCTCCAGGGGCCCTCATTTCTTGGCATTTCTCAATTTGCAACACCCTGCACATGATCGTGGTGAACACCTCTTTGATATTACGCATGTGATTGCTTTTCTCTCTACTAACAGTAACTTCTCCAGTCTTCTCCACCAGTCTGTCACTTATCTCCTTCCCAATTCATCCATTATGTATTCCTCATCAAACACTGATTGAAAACCTACATTTGACCAGGTCCTGGGCTGTAGAAGAAAAGTAACTGAGCAAAGAATATTAGGATAGAACTCTTACCCTCAAAGAGCTCAGAGTTCAATGGGAAAGACAAACGTGGCACAAATAACTCACAAATAACATAGTCTGCACCACATCAGAGCTATCCATAAGAATATGGAAGGAACATAGAGGAGGATGAATGTCACAAATGGGGGTAAGATGGCATCAGCAAAGCCCTCCACAGAGTATATGACGTTAAACCAGGGTGAAGCTATATCCCAGCTTATGTCTGCTATTCTGACATATTATTAAAACACTCTTTTTCACACTCAAGGTGCAAGACAAATAATATGGTCACAGAGTTCAACCATCATGGGAGAGACATGAGTTAAAAAGGAGAAGTACAAGATCAACCAAATATCCAAGATTCACTTTCTACAATTTCCCGACGCACCTTCTCCATATCTACTCATTCTTCTGCTCTGAATATATAGACTTTTAAGTTTGCTTCAAAAATTTGGGCTTCACAGTTTCGAAGCATGGACATAACTGCATTATGAAACATAGCTGGGGCACAAATGTATCATTGTCTGATCAATTCTTTTTCAGTTATTACTGAGCATCAGGAAAAAGAAAAAGAAAAAGGAAAAAAAAAAACAAAACCTAGTGGTTTCAACAACCTTCCAAAATCCAACCAATCAAGATTCCCAACTGACCCCTCCCCACCCCCCAAAAAAATCTACCTGGGTCTTCCTAAAACTTAGCAGTTTTGTCCAAGAAAGAAGTGAAATAATCTTTGCAGTAAAAAACAGATTTTAAAGTTCTGATTCAAATTTGGATTTTACTTTTTCAATTTATCAAAGTATCAATGAATCACAGGATCTTCATCATATCCTGACTTTGTGGGTCTTTATGATTTCTTAGGCAAGCCACATATTGAGTTTCTGCTGAACAAAATGCTCCTACCCAGGCCACAAAACGTACTAGATTCTGTCCTTACACGTTAAGATCTTCGCCTCAAGACTAACCCACAAGCTTCTGCTTTGACAACATGTTCCTGGGATTTCTTTTTTATTTTTTCCTACAGTAAGTGACTTCAATAAGTAATTGAAGTATTCATGCTTTTAAAATATTTACTTTCAAAATATTTAAAAATTTTTAATGTCACAGCATTTGCACAAATTTATGGGTTACAGTGTGATATTCTAACACATATGTGCCATGTATATATATATATCAGGGTAAGTGGATCAGTGTAATTGGAATGTTTATTACCTCAAACACTTATCATTTCTTTGCATTGAGAACATTTAAAATCCTCTCTATAAGTTATTTTGAAATATATAGTTAATTTTGGTCATATCGTTACTCCATTATGCCACATAGAAGTTATTCCTGCTGTCCAACTGCACTTCTGTACCCATTAACCATCCTTCTCCTGTGATTTTTTTCTGTGGCTGTGCCTTCCCAGACTGGGTTCCTACTCCATAGAATTCTAGACAGAGCCTTTATTCCACACCCTGATTCCTGTTTACAATAGTGTCTCTGGCATTTTGGTACACGCCAAGGTTCTCCTCCAGATACCACATTTGGCAAAATGCTGTGAGACGAATCTTTTTAAGTGGTGTGGACTCCCCAGCATTTACTGTTTTTCCCTTCCAAAGTTTGGTCATGCAGACCTGAGTTTGTGTTTCTCTTCCCTCCTCAGCTTCCTGATTCACATTCCCACAGATTGGCTGGCTAACTTGCAGCCACATGAAAATCTCTCCTCCCTTTTGTTTTTTAAACATTCACTCCCACAATAATATGCTCTTAAATTTGACCACAAAAACCTCTACACAAGACCTTTCCTTTTCCTGTATTCTTTCTCCTTCTTTGCTTTACAAGTGTCTATTATCATTCACTGACATTTCAATCTCCATTGGGATTCTACTGGCCGTCTGTTCTTACCTCAACCCTTGAAACAGTATGCTGTAATTCATCTACTTCCTACGTCCTTCCACAGATCAAAAACTGTATGAGGACAGGGACTTTATCTGTGTTTTTTACCACCAGGTCCTTCTTCTCCACTGCCAATCACATCATATCTACTTGGTAAAGACTTATTGATGAATCAATAAAAAATAAATAAAAATAAAAAGCTGGGTTTTACATATGACCTGCCTTACGTAATGCTGAGAGACAGATTGGGCAGATCGGTTCCCCCTCCATTTTACTGATGGAGCAATTGGGGGTTTATTATTTATACTAGATAATTCAGCTACATAGCGGCACCCAGACTCTAGGCCTCAACCCTCTTGCTCATCATTCGTCACTTTAGCCTTTGGGGCAATCTCCAGCCCAATGCTGCCTGCTGGGTTGTTCTAATGGAGAACATATTGGAATGAAGGTCCTGCTGCTCCTGTGCATCATCAGTTCTATCCAAGTGATATCTGCTGAGACAACATTAGTAAGCCCTAACAAGGACAATCATTTGTATCAAAGCCTCTAGTATTTCATAACAACTTGCAAATCTTGACATGAACTGAAATTCTCTCCTGACATATTCCCTTTGTGCCAATACTTAGAAGAATAAGCATTTTCCGAGGAAATCACATAGGCTTAAGTGTCACTAGAACTGGAGTCAAATCTCATCTCAGCTCTTCATAACTCTGCAACTCTGAAACTTAACATCCTAAAGGCTTCTGCTTCCCTGGGATGTTGTATTGTCAAAGAGCAAAACACGTAACACACCAAGGTCAGTCTTCACCCAAACTAGCTTTGGTCATAGTGGTTGTAGTTGTCACAGCAAACAATATTGGTAGTTAAAGATGATTAGAATTCAGTGTCTATATCAAAACTACTATAAATCACAAGCAATTATACTGAGTAATGGTTTCTTCCAAGTCTTCTTTAAAACACACACATGGGCACACATACAGAGAAACACAAATATATCTTCTTCCTTAAGACAACTAGCAACTCCAAAATATAACAAAACAAAGAAAGAAACATTTTTAGAATCAAAAAGAGAGACAAGAGATTCCCTCTCTAAAATATTCAAAATGCTACTTTAAAGTTAGTAAGTCTTATCACTCCTTAAGTCACTCTTCTCTCATTGTGTGTGAGAAGGAGCCAAACATGTACACACAAAACCATGTCATTTTAAAATGATTTTCAATTCCTTTTTATATAAAGATGATAGTGAGTTCTAACTTAAGAAAATATAAAACATTTTCTAGCCATGTAAATAAAGACCAAGGTGAAACTAAATATTGTAATAATTCTTACCACAAAAATTATAGCCAGCTTCAGTGCTAGAATCGCCTGCTATGAGAGTTTTTAAATTTTCCATTTTATTCATGCATTCATCCATTGATTCAATGTCACAAGGAAATGAGTTTTCATTGCATAGTAAGTCCATCAAGATGTTAGCTACATGTGACCCAGAAAGAGCAACCATCGTACAATTAAGATCTGGAATTTATCACTTATCTAGAAATACAATTGCAGTGTAGATCACCATCTTGGAGACTACATTTTCTTCCTTTTCATTTTGGCAAATGGCTTCATTCTATAACAGTTTAAATATTTATAGCAAACTATTTCCTATGATTAATTTAATATACCTCTTTTTTTAAATCTCCAAATATCCCCTGAGTTATTTCATTACTGGAATGTGCAGCCTTTACATGTATGCTTTATACAGATATATGAGTGATTTTATAGCATATGACATTAAAACAGCCACATATGAATACTTCAAGTGGGTTATGTGTGACATATGGCTTATTCTGAAATATATCAACTACCTATATCTGTGTTTAAAACAACTAATAACAAAAATTGTACAATTTTACATTTGTATAGAAATGTAGGTTTACAAATTACAAGCTTCAACACATATTCAAAGGTATCCAGAAAGGGGAAGTAATTACTCTTAATAGATTCATGTGCTCACACACACACAGATTTGCATTCACAAGGTTCTGCTCCAGTGGAGTAAGCATTCAATATTTTAAATGGGAGACTAGGATTTATGACACAGGAAACATCACAGAGGCCTGAAAGGACTTGGACTAAGAAAATGTTGCTTTGCTGCCAAAGAAATGACCAAGAGAGAGCCTATAAGAAGACAGAAAAAAAGACCAAGAGATGAAGAAAAAAATAGAGTATTGAGGTGTATGCATATTCCAGAATCTAAACAAGAAAATGCTTTACCCATAATACAACCATGACATATAATTATTTTTACTTCACGAAATTCTTTTAAAGGCTGGTCCCATTAGGACATGAGCAGACCAAGGGCATGTGCCACTATGAGTCTCCTCTAATATTTTATGCTGCCATTTTTTATAGGTGCAGCTGTCTCAGAGAAACCAGAACCAGGCCAGGGTAAGCATCCTACAAACACTGAATGAATCCACAAATGTTAAACTTTTATGCTTGGAAAGACCCTTTGGTGGGAGGTGTAAGAGACTTTTGTTCGACTGAGCAAACCACACAGAGATGACAATATTACCTGCAAATTCTATCCCTGAGAGTCACAGATTCATTAAGAAGATGCCTCTTATGTTCATGTTTGGAGATTTGAGGATATTTCATGCTCCATTGTCAGAATGATTTTGTCACAATGTCACCGAGAATTATTTCTAAGATCAAAATGTTTTAGAACCATGAACAACCAGAGTTTGAATCAGCAAAAACAAGGGATTTTTATCATCAACATAAGGTAACTGTAGTTATGTGGGTTAGTCTCTGTGTCCTCTATGCTGTACCATTGGTCTATAGGTACAGTTATCGTATATTAGACAAAGGCACCAAAAACATATATTGGAGAAAAGATAGCCTCTTCAACATATGGTGCTGGGAAAACTAGAAATCCACATGGAACAAAATGAAATTAAACCCCTCTCATCATTCACAAAACTCAACTCAAAGTGGATCAAGGACCTTGCATTTAATGGAAGAAAAAGTAGACCCAAACTTTTATCATGTGAGATAAGGCCCTGACTTCCTTAATAAAACACCTATAGCACAAGAATTAAAACCCAGAATCAATAAATGGGATGGATTCAAACTGAAAAGCTTCTTCTCAGAAAAAGAAACAATCAGTGAGGTGAACAGAGAGCCTATTCTGGGAGCAAATTTTTACCACTTGCACATCAGATAGAGCACTAATCTCCAGAGTATATAAAGAACTCAAAAAGCTAAACACCAAAACCCCCCCCAAATAACCCAGTTAATAAATGGGCCAAGGAAATGAACAAACACTTCTCAAAAGAAGCTATACAATCAATCAACAAATATATGAAAAAATGTTCAACATCTCTAGCAATTAGAGAAATACAAATCAAAACTATGCAGAGATTTTACCTCACTCCAGTCAGAATGGCAGCTATTATGAAGACAAACAACAATAAGTGTTGGTGAGGATGTGGGGAAAAAGGCACACTCATACATTGCTGGTGGGACTACAATATGGTGCAGCCAATCTGGAAAGCAATATGGAGATTCCTTGGAAAACTTGGAATGAAACCACCATTTGACACAGCTATCCCACCCCTCAGTCTATACCAAAAAGACTTAAAAAACAGCATACTACAGGGACACAGCCATATCAATTTTTATAGCAGCACAATTCACAATAGCTAAATTGTGTAACCAACCCAGATATTCTTCAATAGATGAATGTACAGAGAAACTTGGGTATATATACTCAATGAAATGTTACTCAGCATTAAAAGAGAACAAAATCATAGTATTTGCAAGTAAATGGATGAAGCTGGAGAATATAATGCTAAGTGAAGCCAATCCCGGGAAAAAAAAAAAAAAGGCCAAATGTTTTCTTTGCTATGAGGATGCTGACTCATAATGGCAATGGGAGGGGAGCAGGGGGGAATGTAGGAACTTTAGACAGGACAACGGGGAGGGAGAAGAAAGGAAGGGGCAAGGGGGTAGAAATGACAATGGAATGAGTTAGACATCATTACCCTAAGTTCATGTGTGAAGACATGAATGGTGTGAAAATACTTTGCGCACAACCAGTGACTTGAAAAATTGAGCTCCAAATGTGTAATATGAAATGAATTGCATTCTGCCATCATGTATAACAAATTAGAATAAATAAATAATTTAATAAAAAATCATCAACAACAAACCAGTGGCTTTTAGAAGAGAAGCATCTCAGTACTATTTCTTTGCTTTGTGATTGAATATTTGAAAAACTCAAATCATGAGACTATCTACCCTTGACCCTGGCAGCATCCCAATTCTTGTAATTATTATGACACCATAGTCCACATGGTTTAGGGAGGTCAAACATTTCAAATCACTCAGATTTTGTACAGGATATGTGTAGCTTTCACCAATGAAGTTCCACCTTTAAAAATGGATTTACCCAATTATATGCCTGAGTCTACATTCTCTGTGATCAAAGGAAGGAGGAGGAGGAGGATGGAGAAAAAGAAGAAGGGCAGATGAATATCTTTATAAAGGAGGAAAATAAGTCAGGTAAATAAAAAGTCTTCTACTGCTTTCTTCAACTTCTGCTTAGTAAGATTGGAAACAGCACATATGATAAATGAGCCATACATAAACTAATAACTCCAGCGATGGTCTCAGGAAAACTTGACCTTGTGCATCTTTGCTGCATGGCTTGGGGGTGCTGTATTGTGTCCTATGTGGTTCCTTACTTTCAGTTATTTCCCCCACTGTTTCAACAAGCTGTCCCATCTACTATAGTAACCCATACAGCAGCCTCCACACCCTCTTCTATTTTCTTCTAAAGTTTGGAATTTCAAAGTTAGAAGGAAGAAGGTAAATTGCATTTTTATTCCTAATTATTTATTGTCTCCACCCATTGCCATGTGACTTGTGAGACAGGGTCCCAATGGAAAGAATATATTTCCCTGCACCATTGGTGCCAGTGATACGGCTTTGGCCAGTGAACTGTGAATGGAAGTGAAGTGCCTCATGATAGTAATGCTGAGTTGCAATATGCATTTCTGTGTGCTGCCCTAGACAGGCTATGTCACATACAGGGGTTACCCTGTCAACCCAGACTCTAGAATTAAGAGTAAGGGACCACTGAATTAAGTCAGGGACCCACTGAACCTAAAGTCAGCATAGTAAAATACAAGCAGATCATAAGATCATCTCTCTCTCTCTCTCTCTCTCTCTCTCTCTCTCTCTCTCTCTCTCTCTCTCTCTCTCTCTCTCTCTCTCTCTCTCTCTCTCTCTCTCTCTCTCTCTTCTTGGTATTGGGGATTGAACCCAGGGGCACTTTACGACTGAGCCACATCCAGCCTTCACCCTTTTTATTTTTTATTCTGAGACAGGGTTTCGCTAAGTTGCCAAGGCGGCTTTGAATTTGCAATCCTCCTGCCTCAGTCTCCCCAGTTGCTGGGATTATAGGCATACACCACTGCTCCCAATCTTGTGTGTCTTTCCTGACAAAAATCACTGAGTTTTTTTTTTGTCATATCTCAAGTTTGAAAAAATTTATTAATACATGTTTGTTATCGATGTATGTTATACATGATGGCAGGATAAGACAGGAGGAGATTGAAGTCAGGCCTCAAGATAATCCTTTATTTGAAAGGGGAGTTCTGATTTCATTCCCCTGTATCTCTTTCCCTACAACATATACACTGACACTCTAGGTAGGTGAGCTTCAGCATAGAAACCAGCTGCTCATTTATAATTGTGACTACTATTCCTTGTATAGGAGTCCCCATTAGCATCTTCCCTTGAAACCCATCAGATACACAGTGGATTATCTGGTTGGGGCGGGGGACTTGGAAGCAATTGAAGAAAATGAAAAATCAAGTCACAATTTTCTATCTCAAGCTGGCATTTTGAGCACACAGAATAAACCAATACCCTTCATCAGATGGATATAAAAATCACTTTGCAATACAAATAGGAATTTTTTAAATAGTGTTCTTATACTATGAAGCAAATAGAAGTCTTCAATTTTTTCATACTAGAAAATAAAACTTGTATAATTTTTTTTTTTTAACCAACCCCTTACCTTCTGTGGACCCTTTTGTATGAAGGCGTTTATTGAGTTCATCCAGCTTGTTCTTCATGAGTGAATACCAGAAAAGCAGGGGGGAAAAAAGCAAGTCAGAAGTGTTCATTCTTTCCTGTACCCTCTCTCTATTTGATACTGCCTGCATCTTAAACTCTGTTAATATCATAAACTACTCTGAGGAATTTCTGTTTTGACATTCTAATCTCTACTTCCTAGTGGTTCTGTGTCTATGAGCATCTTCTTTAATCTCTCCATGACTGTTTCCTTTCCTTAAAGCTGTGGGAAATCATGTACCAACTTCCCATGTTGGTAATGATGTTTACCTGGGCATACAAAAATATATATATAATTAATTATAATAGTGCCTCAGTATTTCAGATCAATCCTTAGGTACACTAAAATAATTTCCAAACTAATAGATGAAATTGCTTTCTCCAGAACTAAAAATTAATAAGTCAACAATTCTAAAACATAATTGGTCAGTGACTCTACCTTCCACTACATATATCCTAGAGCATTTAAGCTTAAATGTCCAAAATACATTTACAATAACATTTGTTGCAGCATCATTCATAAGAGTAACATTTGAAATTACCAAGCGTTCTCAAATAGGAAAATCAATGAAATCAGTATGATACATTTTTACAATTAAATACAACTATAAGTAGTAAAAATGAGTGAGCTAACAATATATTAATACACGTAAATCTATCTCAAAATCATAATGATAACATTTAAAAGGTATTTCATGTACAGTAGATTATAAATAAATGTTCACTGATTCTTTATGAAAACAACAATGATAAATAAAATAATTGCAGGGTTCAAATAGTATAATAGCATTCATATAAAAATTTATACTATGCAAAATACACATAAATCATCTTTGGAAACAAACTAAAGATTACATCATATATTACTTGAGATGTACAGCCACATGCATTAGAAATATACACACTACATTCAGGACACCAGTAAACTCTGGGCAGGAAGGAGTTAGGATGGGGAGGGAAGCATGGAACTTCCACTGAACCTGTAAAGTTTTCTCTCTTATGATTTGTGTACTTAGGTATTCACTTTTTTAATTCTTTACATTTTTTTTCAATATGTCTGGATGTCTTAGAGGAAGAAGGTAGTCTTTTAGAGAAAGCCATAGACTAAGACAAAGCAGAATTTTTCTGAAACAGTTTGAAAAGATATCCAACAGTCTCCTTCTTCTCGGAAGACAGATAATTCAGAAAACAAGAGGCAATCAATTGATTCCTGTAAACCTGTATCTGGCCTCCACTTCACCTCACGAAATGTCTTCCTGTTGACTTTGGCAATTCGACTCCTCTAAACTGAGCTCTGAGATTTCCTGCCTTGTTATAACTAGTCTCTTTGGTTCTTGTCAAGAGAAAAAAAATGGGAAGAAGATTAAAATGGGGAAATGAGGAAGAGAAGCAAACTGAACTCCTACAGTAGGGAACCTCCAAATGTGGCTCCTTGGACCCCCAGGAATCCTGGAAGGAAGCAAGTAGAAGGAGAAGGAGACTAGGCAATAGGAGAAATATTTTACATTTTTCTAAAGCTGAAAAAAAAAATCATACATATAGTTACCAAAACACCACACATACAAATATGCCAGATTGCCTTGCTTTGGGCTGGCATTGTGTCAGTTGCATGTGGTAGCATTGGTTGATTCCTGCTGCTAGAAGCACTGGTTGGCTGCTATATTGGTCTTTGATCAATATAAATGTCAATAAGAAAATTATTGCCTAGCATTTTAGTTTGTTTGGTTTTCAAAAACTGTTCAAACATGGAATGATGATAGTCTCTGCAGCAACAATACTGCCTCATTGGTGTTGCACCTTTCCCCACCCCACTCTGTGTCCTGGGAGGCTGACCTCTGGGGACTGTATCAAAAGGCAAACTTGCCCTCTGGTTTCCTGTTGGACTCTACCAATGGGAGACATCTGTAGGGGAGTAAAGGAGAGGGAAAGGAGGGTATTATTCCCTGTCTCTCTTCCAACCAAGGTGCAATGTACTACCTGGACTCAGCTAATAAATCTAATAGTTCCTTCCTACCCAGGTCTCTCTGTTCTGATAACTTGCCTCCACCCCTCACTTTTCAGAGTCTGGATCTATCCTCCTACTCCGGAGCACCTTACCATTCCTCATTGACTTCCATCTACCCTGCCCAGCCTCTGTAAATAGTTCTCTCATTAAACATGATTGAAACAATCTTTTCAAAGTGTCTTTCAAAACCTCTTTATCTTGGCCACCTGTTTCCTGCCAGGATCATGACTGATCGATATGTAATCCATGGCTGAAGAAAAGAAAGCTTTTGGTTGGGATTTGTGCATGGAATAACATTTTTTATTCTTCATTTTCTGTCTGTGTTATGGTAGTAATGAGCCACTGCTGGATCCTTAAATTTAAATTTTAAATAAGAAAATTAAAATCCCTTGATCACACCATCCAGTGGCTCTACTTTGGACAGCAAAGAGAGAAACTATTTTCATCATCACAGAAAGTTCCACTGAACATGCTATTACAAACAAACCCCACCAGCTCCTCAGTGATAAATATAAAGGTTATTTCTACCTTTGGCTCTACCTTATCATCACAGGTGCAGCCCAGGTCAAAATCAGACTGAAGGTACATAATCCCTGGATAATTTGGTCGGGTAACTTCCTCTGGCATGGTTGGCCTGAAGGTATTAACACGCAGGAGGTGATTCAAACTCCCATGGGTTCCATTGTTAGGAGCTGGCTTCAATCCCAGGAGATCTGATGCAAAGAGAGAAAAGGAACCAGGTGCTTCTTAAATGGCTTTTCGATGATATATAATAAGAATCAAAACCTTTCACCTCCAATGGTGTGTAAACTCCCAAACACAAATCAAAATTGAGTAACACCAAATTTAGGTAGCAAGCATCCCTGACATACCCCCAAAACCATTCTGTCCTCACCATGTCTTGCCACAGCTTCCTGAAATAGCCATGCTCCTCACTTGACCATGAATAGAGAGAGGCACTGCCCAAAACAAGAGTGGAGGAAGAGGGTCTTACACAGCTATTGCCTATGTGTGTGATAGGTGTGACACTTCAAGGACTCTTAGCTTCCATATCACTGCCTTTCTGCACTTCTCTGAGACTTTTTCATCCAAAATAAGACTTATAATCAATAAATAACCATAGCCCTGTCCTCTAATACACTCCACACAAATGTGGGGACAAGAGGAGGCTCTGGCCTGGTGCCTTGAAGTGCCACTGTTACACCAACAGGCTGATTTCACAGCAAGTGAATGGTTGCCAAGTGGGCACACAGTGACTGACTTGCCTGAGCTGGGAGGCAGGACAGGGAAGAGCGAGCAGCCAAGATGGGAAAAGAACCCAGGAGACCCGACTTACAGACTCCCCCTCTAACCACCAGACTGGCACTCCCTTACTAAATAGGAAAAGTTGTCCTCATTCAGCAACTAGAAGCTCAAGGAAGAAAAATAATTAGGAGCACATAAATAGCTGGCCAGGATGCAAGCTGGCAAGATTTTCACGGGGCTGCAATGTGAGAGAGAGAGAGGTGGGGAAAGCTCCATGCCCAACTCTTGCTTCATCAGGTCTCTGACCAGCAGTGTCAAACTGTAATGCTATGTTGGATCAGCCAGAGGCTGCCAACAGCAACACTGTGAAAACTCCCTGCTAGTCAACTGTTGAAGGGAGACAAAGACGCCTTAGAAGGGATGACATTCTGTCCTCTGAACCAATGAGCAAGTTACTACATTTTTTTTTTTTTTTTTTTTGCGAAAAGCAGAGATGGTCTTAGAAGAGACATCTCGTTTCTTTCTCTGACATTCAGGAAGTTCGTACATGAACTAAAGATGGTGTCCCTGGTTTTGATTTAATGAGTGACTTACCACACATGACATTGTAAAGTTCAATGTTTTCAAACGGAGGCACTTTAGTCTTGTACTTAAACGTTGGGCCATAACCTACAAAAACGGTCTTCCAAAAGAAAAGAAAACAAACAGAAACAATTAACCACTCCTGACACCCAGTAGCAAGCCTTGCTCTATGTATGAATGCCACAACAAGATGTCACTCACCTCTCCACTCCCATCCCTCCCAACAATGGCTAAAACAAAACACAACATCAGCGCACAGTTCTGGGATCCTACCTGCATGCTGTTGACTTTGTTATCAAATCCATGGTCCCCCTGGAAAAAACATTTTCCTGATGGTTTCTTATAAACATCCAGAGGTTTCCTATATTGAAACAATTTTATCATCAGTCAGGATTTCTCCTGAAATCGCTCTGATAAAAAGCCATTTTCAGGATACAGAGGATCTCTGAGAAGGGGCTTTTGAAAGCCCATTTGTCTCTGTTTTGATTGCATCATTCCTGTGGTGATGACAAGATACTTCTCTTCATTTCTCCAAGCATCCTTGCCTTGACAGTCACCCCACAATCAATGGAGACCTTTGAACAGAATCAGTACCCTCCTTGTAGATCCTCGCAGAACACTTATCCTGGGTAATGCTCTGCCTGCCCATGTGCCTCACTAGCCTTCAGAGTGTTAAGACTTTCCCTGTGGGACCACATGCCACCACACAGTAGGCTCTTTAAAAATATGAGATATTTCATCAGTGCTTTGAGTTCTGGATTCTGTAAAAGGATTGTATGCAAATTTGCCTCTAAGTACACTACAACTAGAGTATAATTGTACAACTGAGAGTCAAATGAACTCTGATGGTGACATCTAACAAAATCCTACACAATATCTCTTCTTAGAAATAGAAAATTGGGGAGCTGGGGCTGTAGCTCAGTGGCAGAGTACTTGCCTAGCATGTGTGAGGCACTGGGTTCCATCCTTAGCACCACATAAAAAATAAACAAATAGAGTAAAGGCATGCTGTCCATCTACAACTACAAAAAAAAAATTTTAAAGAAAACAAAGAAATAGAAAATGAAAAACTGCTCTCAAGACATCAAGCTCATTAATCTTTCCCCTTATAACACGAACTCACCTTTTACATAAGTGTCATAAGATCCTTTTCCAAATAAAGTTTATGTTTATTAATATGAGTATTCCTAATACCTACAGGGCACATAGCACTGAAGCAAAGTACTTGGGGAAAATAAAGAAATCTATCAAAAGTGTATCCATCCTTAGCAAACAGCACCTTGAAGTTGGGATGATAATAACATATGTGCATATGTAACCCAGCCATGAAAGAGTTAATATTAAAAAGATTTACTAATTAAAATGCCTGGGGCTGGGGATGTGGCTCAAGTGGTAGCCTGGCATGCGTGTGGCCCAGGTTCGATCCTCAGCACCACATACAAACGAAGATGTTGTGTCCGCTGAAAATTAAAAAATAAATATTAAAATTCTCTCTCTCGTAAAAAAAATAATGCTCAGGCATTGCCAAATGGGGGGCAAAATACTCCCTTGTCTCCACTCATGACTTTAAAAAAAATAAATAAAAATAAAAAAATAAAATGCCTGGCTTGGGTCTATGTTAATTTGAACAGCTGTCGTCATCTTTCACATAACATCTGCTCAACCCCCATATGCTCTTCTTCATATAAACCTGACAACTGCATCAAATTTTCTCTCTTCCCCCCAAGTCACCCCATACATAAAAGGTCCTGCACAGGGTATAACCAAACCATTTTTGTCACATCTCTGTAATGCTTCTAACTCCTCATGTCTGTTCCACATGATTTCAATAATTTCTGACCTTCACATATATCTCTTAATAACCCCACATATTTAACTCTATCAACCCCTTCAGATTACAGTAGGACCTTTATGTGTTTGCCACACGTCTTTCTAAGCATTCTCTATTGATACAAGTTCCTAGGGAACCAATTTGTCATTATCTAGTCTCCTTTGTAAACGGAGTAGAGAACCTAGGTAGGATGCATGTCATAGCTATTTTGTCATTGCTACAGACAGATTCACAGCACTGTTCTTAAGGGAAAAGTTAAAGGAAGAGGGTGTGGAATATGGCTGGCTCCAGGGCTGGTTGAAAATGAACCAACTTTCAGCAATTAATTCTTTAAAACTGTCTGAGCCTCCAGATGTCCTACACCAGATTCAAAAGCAAGACTTCATTAATATTTGAAAGAAGGCAAACATGAGAAATAAAGCAATGTAAAACACATTCACAATAATAGGTTTTTAGATTCACATTTCCTGAAGTCCTCCATAAACACTGCTATAGGCGAAGTCTCATCAACCAAGATCGCATCCATCCTGGGTCCAAGGACAAGGTCCAAGTTATAATTTTGACTGGTTCAAATAATAAAAACAAAGGCTAAAATATCAATTCAAAATTGGATACAAGCATACACACATGCACATATGTACATGAAGACACTTCAAAGGAACACAAACACACTGACCCCCAGAACGAGGAGATGCGTCATCTCAGCCCTTACCTGAGATGAGTCCAACTATTTCTTTTAATAATGACAAAGAACTTTAAATTATTTCCAGTTGCCAAAGAGATGGCCTCAAAGATAAGAAACAGAGATAGCCGGCGCCCCCAAGTTACCTTGCAACGTGCCACCTGCGGTCCACCAAGAGATGAATATCCTCAATTCTTCGGTTGTTGGCATAATGCAAGCGTTTGGGAAGGTGCTGTTTCATATAAGGCTTAAAGTGCTGATCTGGTTTTTTACACTGAAATAAAAATGAACATTGGTGGTTTTCTTCTAGAAGAAATCCTAGGTGTTCTCTCCCTTAAAAGTTGAAGGCAGTTTTAAGCTCAACAAAAGAGTCGTTCCTGAATAAGTGGAATTTGTTACCCCCTATCAAATAATATACACTGAAAATAAATAAGTTTAAAGGGGGTTGGTTAGCTTTGGAGATAGTACAGCAGGCTATTAGAGGGGAGGGAGGAATTTGGAAGACACATTCCTGACTCAGGATGACCCTAACTGAGAGCAGCTTATACCCTAAGGCCTTTCCCAACTGCTTCAAGTCAAGAGGTAGAGAAAGGGAGGTGTGATACACACAGTTCTATCTGAGGAAAGTTGCTAGTGCTTTAAGGGTCTCTGCCCTGAATCAGGGAACAATGGATCCAGACGGTGGGCAGATCTGCTCCAGAGAAAGTAAAGATTTGATTAATGGTGAATGAAGACTTATCAGTTCTAATGGAAGGATCCAACAGTCTCAGTTTTCATCATTGCCAAGACCATTCTGGGGCCTGCAGTTGACCCCAGGCCAGAAGTTTTGAAGGCTCTCAGGGCAGAAGATGGCAGGGAAGTGAGGAAGATGTTCCTCCAACCCACAGTGGGGGATGATCATGGAAGAAAAGCGCTTGAAGAGCAGAGCCCTGGTGGCTTCCAACACTTACCGTGAGGTTAGCAATAATGACTTTGGGGTCATCTGTGCAAAGAGAGAGGGAGAAAGATTTCAAAAAACATGACAATATTTACTTGCAGGATATTCAATTCTTTATCCCAGAAGGACTATCACTTTAATATTTTATTTTAAACATGTATATAATCATGTGGGGTTTCATATTTCAGTAAGTAAAATGCAATTAAATAAATAAAACAAATCCTATAGCAAACTTGTCTGTTGGTCCAGGTCTCCTCTTCTAGAAGGAAATTCCTCCTTTCATAGCACCAGGATACTGCTAGGTAAATTTCTCCCAAGTTGCCCAAAATGGTTCCTCTGAAGCAGAGACTTAGTTTATTTTCAATTTAATGTCAGGAACTAAACTGAGCATTGGGGCTTTCAACACAACTTCCTATTTATCTGCAGGTCTTTGAAACAAGTCATCACTCTGTTTAAAATGAATCTTCTGATCCATTGAGTTATATATTTAAAGGGAATTTTGTTTTCATGGTAATATTATGAGCCTAATTACATAGGGGCTGTTTCTTTCCGGTCATGGGCACACACATATGCATCTTCTTGTTTTTCATTACCAGCAAACAAAGGCTATTTTAGTCAATACTCTGAACCAGCTAAAAGCAAAACTATGTAAATGATGGCTGTGTATAAACAGGATTATATTATCTGAATGTCCTCTTTTGGGGGGGTTGTGGGGAGAAAGAGGAGATTGTAGGTTGTTTGGATTTTGTTTTGTTTTCCAAAAATTTAGTGCAGTATGTCATTATAGAATCAGCAAAAAAAGGAAAACAGCATTCAGGAGAGATGCCCACTGTCACGGTGCAGCCATCCCTACCATCTAAATGTCAGTGTGTGTATCACTGGCTGCTGCAATCCCTAGAGCCTGATACACAGTAGGCACTCAGTAAATATTTATTAATAAATATTAATATATGTCTGTTCATATTGCTGGAAATACATGTTGCCTTGAAGTATAAATTCATACACTTCAAAAACTACTTTCGAAATCTTTGTTCTAAAGCTATGAATCCAAAACGAAAATGTGCAGTCCATCCTATTTAAATCGGGGTTAAATTTTAGTTGCATCTTTTAATGGAAAGTGAAAATGATAACAATGATGGCTAACCCAACTTGAGTTCATACCACGTGCCTGTCACTCTAGAAGAGCTTTGCAAGGGCCTTCTCTCTGGTTGTCCATAATCACCCCAGGAGGGAGATGCTTTCAGATCCTCACTAAGCCAACCAGCTTTGGAAGGTAGAGGAGGCCACACACTCGGATGCCCAGGCAGCCAGATTGACAAAGCCATCTTTAAATCTCTACACTTTTGAGCCTCACAAACCACAGTCCTCAAAGAGGCCAGAGCAAGTTCATATTCTTTGATAATGAAGAGAAATAAATAGCACGGGGCAATCTTGAACTCATATACATTCCAGAGAATTACTAGAAAATAACAAATGCCCAAGTCCATGTTTGAGACACCAGTCCTTCAATCCTGACCTCCTCATCTTTGTATGCCACCAAGTCCCACTTGTATGAACAAAGAGTAGTGATTAAGAATAGGCAAATCTGGGTTTCTGTCCCAGCTTGCCACTTACTAACTGTCCTCTGAGCCAGCTCCTTCACCCCTCTCTGATCATTCACTTGTACTGCCTACAAAGAAGATAATAATACATATCACACAGGACTATTAAAAGGATTAAATAAAATTGTGTACATATTCAGCTAAAATAAGGATGCAATTAAACCACCATCATGATTAACCCTTCCTTAGCTTTGACAATTTGCTAGTGCACGTTACACCAATGTCAGTTATATATACATAATGTCTCATTTAGTCTTTCCCACAGTCTGTAATTTACAGATCAGAAAGCCAAGGCACAGAGTGTTAAAGAAGCTTGTCCAACATTACCCGGTGAGTCCCTGGCAGAGCTAAGGTTTGAACCTGGACATGTGGACACCATTTTTGCCTTTTGCTACCCTGCTTTCCTGTCTCTCCCAATGAAGTCACATATGATAATGTTTTGTAGAGCGTAAAGCATTTCATTTTGGATAGTTATGATTTCACACTTCCCAAGGAAAGTCCCTCTTTCCCCTAAACAACCTCCCTATTATATTTTCAGATATCAAAAATATCTTTTAAAACAGACATACTCTTTCTTATCTAAGCAAAATGCAAATACTAAATTCAAGAGGTACCCACACTGCTTGCATCTAGTCTATACCAACAGCCCACCTATCTCAAGTGAGCAAAGACAGGAGGCTGTGTGGGACAAGAAAGGACAAGGAAAGAAGAAGCAAGAAACACCAATGTTTTGTTTATTTCACAACCTTGCTTGGAACTGACCTTGGAAATTTCCCAAATGTGTTGACTCAGGAACATAATTTGGGAAAAAAACATTTAATTTTCTAAAACTTTAACCTTGGTGTCAATGGTTTCTTATTACCAAGGCTTGAAAACTCCAAAAATGTTCTTTTTTCAAAATTAGCCATGTCTCCAATAAAACTATAGACTTCTCAAAACCTAGGTGGGCAGCACCTAAATGTCTTAGCGCACAAATTTAAAAGTCTTTAGTGGCATATCATCACTTGACATGTAAAGCCCAAGTGACAAAATTATTCCTGTTAATTTCACTGCCAATCTTTCAAAACAGTTGCCAATCCCAAGGGCTTAATATTTTTCCCTCCTGGGTTCCACCAATCACTTTGACAAAGGGGAAGAGCCCCCTTCCACGTGGTTAGAAACTTTCAGTGTCCAAAAGTGGTTCTCTTTAGACTCTAGTTTTAGCTAAGGAGCTAGCTTGAACTTAATGCTGAAAAACTCTTCTCTTGTAAACAGAAAGTTATGGTTATAAACATGCCTCAAATTAAGTTAAATTTCTACGTGATAAAAATAAGAGTAAATATTTACACAATACTAGTCTGTGCCAGGAACTATTCTGAACAATATACATAGATTAATTACCACAACTCTGTAAATAGCTACTGTCATTTATCATCCCCATTTTCCCCATATCAGAGGGGAAAAAAAAAAAACCCTGAGGTTTAGGGTTTAAATTACTTATTCAAGGTCACTCAGCTAAGCAGGAGCAGAGCTAGGATTTTTGCCAAAGTGTTCCATCTCCAGAAAACAAACCTTTACCCAGTCCACTGTATTATCACTCTAACCCCGAGCATTTTATGCATCAACTTACATTTAGCATTGTTGCTAAATTTGGATCGAATTCTTCCTAGAGTTCCAGGCACTAAAGTAATATCATCCACATTGGTCAGGTAATTACTCAGGAACTCAGTTCTATCACATGTAACATCTTCCATACCTATAAGCAAGGGGGAAAAAGCATTTTCAGGCAATATTAAAACTAAAATCTTAAAAGTGTCACACAGACTCTCAAGATGACATCCAAGCCTCACTTTATTTAGTTCTTAACGGGAGGAACCCTCGCAGTGGAGATCCTGAAGCTGACTTTCAGCTTTTCAATGGCTCTCTGGGTAACCTTTCACTGGACTTTGATTTAGCCATATCATCTTGCAAGCACCAGAAGATTGAAAATGCATCATCTCAGTAATCATTTAAGTCATTGAGCAAGAACATCAAGACAAAGGAACTAATCATGTTTTTAAAAAACAAACAATTTAAAGTCATTATGAAAAAGATCTATTCTTAAAATATATACATAGATTCTTCAAACTCTTCCCAGCTGGGGGTGGTATAAATAACTGGAATACACAGTTCTGTGTCTCTTTTACCAAATGTCTTTCTCCAGCTCACTCCCCACCCCTTGCCCCCCCCCAGTCTCCCTCCCTTCCCCCCTCCCTCTCTCTCTGCCTCACCCTCCCCCTTCCCTCTCTCTCTGCCTCACCCTCCCCATCCCCCTCTCTCATGCATCTGCTATCTTAAGCACATAATCACCAGCCCTCACTCTGTCTCCTCTGGTGGCCTTGGATGTTACTGACAAAACAATACTGGCAACAAGAGATGAGAAAGGAAAATGTCAGCTCCAATGACCACCCAAACTGAAAAACAAAATAATTCTGAAAACAAGTTGTAAACAGTGTAATTAGAACCGAAAACTAGCAACTAGAGCACAGAAAGGGTCTAGATAAGGAATTGTTTTTAACCAAACAATGTTCTTTCTCCCACCTCAAAATTTCTTTTCTTTCCTCCATCAAGGAAAGTTTCTTGATCGATATTTTTAAAATAATAAAAACAAACGTGGAATCATAAGCTGAAGGCATCTAGTAGAGACCTTTATTTGCCTTTTGGGAATTTATGACATGGAAATTTCATGAAGGTTTAATAGACAGTAGTCCCTCCACATCCAGTTTTGCTTTCCATGGTTTCTGTTACCCATGGTAAATAATAGTCCAAAAATATTAATGGAAAATTCCAAAAGTAAACAATTTGTAAATTTTAAATTGCCATTCTGAATGCAATGATGAAATCTCATGCCTTTCTGCTCTAAACTGCCCAGGACACGAATCATCCCTTTGTCCCAGGGTATCCACATTATATATGCTCTCCACCCCATGCTAGTTGAAAGAAAGAGGTAACAGTCATATAAATTTTATCACAGTGTATTCTCCTAGTTGTTGTATTTTATTACTAGTTTTTATTGTTAATTTCTTATTGTGTCTAATTTATAAACTAAACTTTATTGTAATTATGTTTATGTCACTGGCTGCCTCAAAGCATGACATATACAGGGTTTTTTATTATTCACAGTCTTAGATATCCACTGGGGCTCTTGGAACATACTTTCCTTGGATAAGGGGAGACTACTTGATTGCTTTACACAATCCATGATATGCATATTCTCTAAGAGGGAAATAGGTGATTCCGTAAAGGCTTCCTAAGGTTTTATTTTATTTATTTTTATTTTTGAATTGTTTTTTTTTAGTTATAGATGGACACAATACCTTTATTTTATTTATTTATTTTTATGTGGTGCTGAGGATCAAACCCAGTGCCTCATATGTGCTAGGTGAACCCTCTACTACTGAGCTACCACCCCAGCCCCTTCCTAAGGTTTTAAACTAAAGAAATAAAGCCCAGTGTGGCCCAAACCTGATAAAATTCAAATGATAACCTCCTGTAATTCCAGATCCGTATTCTGTATCCTTTCTTAAATATAAATTAGAAGGAAGAAAGAGAGAAAAACAAATCTCAACATAGCATAAGGGTTATATATCATTTCCTTTCACACTCAAAACTCTCAGGAAGAAAATTTTAAAACAAACAAGCAAAAAAAAACCCTCAACTACCTCAATCTTAGCCCAAGGATGGAAAGTCTCCAAATAGATATTAATGGAGGACTGGAGGGGTCTTCCACTTGTTACATTCTAGGGAGTCACTGATGCCGCTCCCAGGGTGCATGACCTCCCTTGCTTTCAAAGTTCAGAGGGCAAGTTTGCTTCTCTGGCATTGCCACACATTCCACCTCCAGACCAACTTGGCATGGGTAGAGTCAGTGTTCTCCATCTTCAGATGAGGAGCTCACACTTCAAGAGGCCCCAGAACTTGTAGAGCATCAAATAGTGGCAAGATGCAATTTGAGCTTTGCTGAAATTCATTCTGACCTCAAAGCTCACACCCCACAACACTAAACCCTTTTTGGAGAGAGACACTATTGCTTCCCCAAACCAAATGGATCTACTCATCTTAGAAACCTGCACACTGAGAAAAAGTTCTATTCTGTCCATGACTTTTACAGTGCTTCAGCCTGTGATCCACTGGGACAATCTACTTCTTAGACACCTGCCTCCAGCATGTGGGCAAATACTCTTGACACATCTGGGCGACTCAGTGGAATCAGCTGTGTTACATGCTCCAGATTCTCTGTTCTGTCCTCCCCACTAAGCCAAACTCACAGAATACAATTTCACAGGGGGTAACAGGCCCCTCAAGGGAGCAAGTGAGTCCCCACAGCTTTTCTCCCCACAGTCTGTCAGAGATCTTCTAGAACATTTCAGACCTAGAGCCCAGCTTTGACTAGGAAGATTCACCAGCTATTCTCAACAGAATTGCCAAAGAGTCAATGAAGTATTTTCATCTTCCAAACTCTACTAAAAGGGAGCAGTTAGGAATTCCAAGGTCATTATTTCAATTGGGTAGTTCAGGAAAGCAATGTGCATGTCTATGAAATAAAAATGTCCCGTAGGCCCCGTCATCATACTGTGTTTATAAGGTTCCACCTCAGAGTGAAGCTGTCATGAGTTTTACGACTTTATAAAATGTTTGGAAAACTGCTCCTTGAGCTGCTGCCGCTGCAACAGAGGGCGCTGGTTTTGGCTTTGAATTCTTCAGTGAGTTAGGGAAATGGCTGAACTTGTAGTACATGGCTTCTTGGACAAGACCCTGTCTCTCTGCCTCCTTATCATATTCCCATGCATGATTCAACCACCCAAAATCTGTGGGCTCCTTTGAGGGGTGTGGTCCACAGGGATGGGAGATGATCACCTGATGTGCCAGATTCACAGAGCAAGTCCTTAATATCACAAGTGAATCACCTGCCTTCAGAGACAGATTTTGAAGAGAGGCCTCTCTTGCAAAGAATAGAAAGATATAGAAGACCCTGATTTTGATTTAAAAGAACCCAGGGTCATCTCAGGTTGTTTGGAATCATGACCTGATTTCTTTCCCTATCCTGAAGAAAAGGAAAAACTTGGATTCTGGGGGTGCCAGTGTTCCTTTCCTTTACACCCTCAGAAGCATCTATTTATCTATCTTATTAGCAAAGAAAAACAAAGCGTTACCATGATCTCCAACAAAGATGACATTCACACATCGATGCAGCTTGAGCTGTTTCAGCCCATCCATTAACTGTCCCACAGTTTTGTCAATTTCCCTCAGAGGATTCGTCATCTGGAAAAAAAGATCAAGTTAGTTCTCACAGGTTTTGTTTTTGTGGTTTCGGTTTTTGACCTTTCAGTTTCCACAGATGGTCTACCCTTAGAACATTCTGGAAGGAAAACTTCAGGCCCAGTGGCAGAGCTTTGTCTAAAGGGGAGATTTTTCTGCCATTTTTAATGGAAATCTGGTCTAAGGACTTCATACCTTTTTCATGATAATTAATAACTCTCCTCATCCAATTCTTTTCAAGATTCTTGGATATAAAAATAGAAATATTAAATTCCTTTTAGAGAAAAGGAAATTTTTTTGGAAAATTCCTTAACAACAGCATCTTTTAAGTTCAAGAGTTTTGAGAGTGAACAGAAAGTTGGATGGATGGTTTAAGCCCCATGTCTCTGTGTAAAATCGCATTAGGCCCCAAACTTAGGCAAGAACAGAGTGCTACATGAAATTATAAGCTCCCATAGGGTAACAAATGAGAACATCATTAAAGGGACCCATCACATGTCCCAAAGAAATCTATTGTCAGCTTCTAAAAGCAATAGATTAATGGAAGAAGTTTTCTAACAATCAAGCTACCGTTCCTCCAATCAGTTCTTTTCAAGCGAGCTTTGAGTGAAATGAGAACTTACAAGATCCCTAACTGAAAAAAAATGAACCAGAGTTTGTTCTAGAACGTTTCTTATTTAGTCTAATACAAAAACTCACTTCTTCTCTGAAGAACATTTTCAAAGCCTAGGAAACATGATCATCTCATATTTTTCTTCAGATGGAAGTCTAACAACTCAAGCACTCCCACACACACTACAGGTCTCCCTTCTCAATCTCATCTCTAACTGTGCAACGGAAAGATTCTTATATGAAACTTCACATCAGACAAACCCTTGAGAGCACTCTAGATGAAGTTTGCAGTTTAGCTGGCAATCACACACATCTACCTAAGATAACCAGGATAAGATCAGAAGAGATCTGAATATCATTATTACTCAAACACACAATGTGATCTTTCACTGGCACCCTTCACAGAGGATTCAAGAACTTTCCTCCTATTGTTTCATCAGTGAAATCAGGTATAGACCTTTTTTCTTCATGGGAGGCATTAGTATTTCAAAACCTATCCCAAGGAATAAGTTAGAACTGAAAGTTTCAGAAAGAGATGAGCAATGGAATGTGAAGGGACTAACAGATGTGGGGCTCAGCGGCACTTGCTTCTGAGAAAACCACACTCCCCTCCAAGATCCTTGTCTAGATAAAGAAATACCAAATGCATAACATATGTCAGTCCTTGGCAATGTCTTGTTTTCCTTGATTCATCAGGACAATTCAGGTAAAATCCAGAAACTACTTCTTAGTTTCTGATCTGTTCAGACAACTATAAATAAGAGATTGCCTCATAAGTATTTGAAGGTTTCAGGAAAGTAGTAACCATAGGCTCTTCTGAGTGTACCAGGACAAGTAAATATTACTCACGTCATTATGAGAAAACACACGACTCTGCCCATTGTTTTTTTCTTTCATTCTATCTCAGTTATTGCCTTGCCTGTACTCTAAGATTGTTTCTGATCTCTGAGAGTACAGACCACTAATCTAAGTCAACCTTCCGACTCCTCCTGCTACCTTGTGGGGTCATTCTCAAGAACCAAGGTCACAAACCATTGACTAATTCTGTGCATAAGTGCAAGTAAAACCAATAGCCCTCTGGACAGTCACTCCAGCCTCAATGTTAATACCCATTTAGGGACAATGAACTCTGAAGAAAGTCAAAGACTCCTTTTTCTTTTTTTTCTATCATGCAAAAGCTCAAGAAGTCTTCATATCAGTGTTCACCTTTGAAGTACCAGATTCTTCTGGACTCCAAGCCCAAGGACATGGCACCAGAGTTTTTCTAAAACATGTATCCAGCCAATTTTCGAACTGAAGCACTGGAGGAAACCTTCAACTCAGACGTGCCCGCCACAAAGCTTTGGAACAATAGATAAACTTACTTTGTCCTGACGAGTTTCCGCTGCATAATGATCCATCCTATGTAATTTTCTTCTTCTTTTCTTTGGAGGAGCAACGGGTCTTTCCTGTCTCCTCTTAGGGGCAACTTTCCTCTTAGGTCTCTTAGCCGGAGTAAGAGATGGGCCATAACTACTCTCCTGTACTGGCGGATAGAGATGTCTGCACTCAGAGGCCGTCTGTCCCTCTGGGTCAGATGATAAAGCTCACCTTTTCCGTCTGGGGTCAGCAGAGACTTAGAAAGACTAAGGCTGCTTAAGTGAGAACACATGGGTAGGACAGGTGATTCAAGGACCTCTCTGGAGAGAAGCCTCCTAAGCGGGTCTTGAAGCTGTTGTCTCAGCTTCTTTGCTGGGAACAAGAATGTAATTTAAGACAATCTAATCATATGGGCTTCTTTTAGCTGACAAGCTTGCTCATAGATACACCCAAAGGTGACATTAGAGAAGTCCTGTAACGCAGCACTCCTGCATTAGGGAGAGGCTGATCCTCGGTTACAAAAAGCTCTCCATTAATGAAGTACTAGTTTACCACCAGAGAGAAGACTAGTCACTTGGCCATCTCAAGATGGGAATACAATTCGTGAAGGTGGTTCCAGTTCAGAAAAGCATGGGTATCTAACTGTCATGCCACTAAATTGGTCACAGCACTGTCACCTTCATTGGCAAGGATCATGTAAATTTTTTAACCCAAGGATGGAATGAACATGAACAACTCCTTGGTCCTGAATACATCTGACACATCGGGACTTCAAGCAGGAGAGAGAACCTCTCACTGACGACCAAAGTTTCCGGTACAGAGGAACTTGACATAAACAGTACTGTATTTTTAGAAATGCTCTTAGAAAATTAGATAAAATGTGACAATTCATCAAGATTTCCTCATCTTGGTCTACAGAGCCAGAATGGCTCTATTTACATCTTTGCTGTCCCTTACATCCTCCCCTGATTGGGAGGGTGGCAGTGCTACAGATTTTGTTTCAAGCTCCAGAGAACAAGTGAAGTCTGATACTTAAACTGAGTGAAGAAGATAACCTTTTGGGACCTCCAAATGCTGGAGAAAAATAGGCCCCTGATTTGCTGATGGTGCAAAGGTGAATTAAAGCAGCAAGCTCTGCTGTCTACGTAGCTAACTTCTCTCCTGGCAGGACTGTTCCAAGAGCCATTCAGATGCAGGAAGGGGCAGGAGGAGGAACAGTGTTAGTGTATCCAAGAAGGAGAACATCTGCCATGCGCTCTCACGGTTTCCAGGGCAAGCGACTGCAAGGGCTCTTCTGTTTCTGTCTCATCCTCTTTCTCCGGCAAAGCGATCTAAAGACACAGCCTCAGAGACTTGGATTTGGTTTGGTTTAATGCCTCTAATTTTAGGCAAATCTCCACGAGAAGAGCAAGAAAAGGAAAAGAAGGATTTTCCATTTCATGATCACCAAGTACATTCTGCTAGCACTCAAATCTGCCCATCAAACACCAGGCCACTTGCAAGAGACTTCAACATTCCAAAGACTCCCAAGGTGAGCCCTTCCGATTGCAGCAGGTTAGAGGAGCAGGAGAAGTAGGGTTTAGTCAAACTGAGTTTTCATCCAGGGATTACAGTGCATGTATTTCCTTCTTCAAATGTTAGAGGGAGATGAAAGCTAAGTTTTCAATGACCAGCCATACTGTAGCCTGAATTTAGAAGTTTTAGCCTGAGGTTATTAGGAGGATGGGAAGGAGAGGGGCAAATTTCCCTGCTTTTCAGAAGGATATGTTGCCATCTGAAGGTAGGGACTAGCCAGCCAAAGCTCTGCCTCTAGGTCTGGAGGAGCAGCCCAACGAGAGGTCACAGAAAAGGCATACAAGATTTAAGAGAAAAAGGTTGCGCCAATAATCAAAAGCAAGCTTATGTTTGAACATTCACCATTACACTATGAAACCAGGAGCAATACACCATTTCGGGATGCCATTAGCCCAGTGTTTGGTCATCTTAATACCTTTGAGAATCATCCTGAAAAGGGGTACTCAAGTATTATGTAAACAAAGCACAAACTCTAATTGAGTTCATCTTATTGTAGCATACAACATTCTGTTAGATAGAATCATTTCAATTAAATTTCAAATGCAAGTTATTTTCTCATATGTCAAGGATAGCATGCTAATGATTTTAAAAGTAGTTTTTCAAGTGTATAGTCTTTTCATGTCCATAAAAGTATATAGGGATATCTATGTATTAATCTGCATATAGGACACATAGGCATATAAGCCAATTAGTCTATGCCCAAAGAAAGATTTTGCTCACTTGCTTTGGTTTTGTGTTTAAAACTGTAAACTGTTTTGTTTTGTCTTGTTTTTAGTTAGAATAAGATTCCTAGAACCACATAAGAAATAGTTGAAACCTGAAAATACTCCCTCCTTTTTCAGAAAAATCGACCAGGTGATCAGATTACCATTACTGAAGAGATAATCTAAATTATCCAATTAAGAGTATTTACTCAGTAGGTATATGAGAAAACACCCATCTGCAAATATTAGTACTAAAAAGAACATAACATGAGTAGTTTTAACTTTTAATTCAAAAATACTTTAGGAGTAAAGATCCATTTGTATATTTATGAGCACTCCTGGACATAGAAACCATCTTTATAGCAAATTAAAGCATTCTATATCACACTTCATTCATTCATTGCTCAGAACTTAAAATGTTTGTTTCTTAATTAAAACACAGGCACATCTACTTTCAATAGGTAATTGTAACTGAAATACACGTTAGAATTCCAAAGATGTTCATGGAAAAAGAACAGTTCTTATTAAACTACACAACCTAAAGTATAAAATGAGTGATACCTCATCTGTACTGTTAAAAACCAGCTTCTGAATTAAAGAAAATACCCTGTGTGATTTGAACACACTTATTAACAGACCACTCTGCTGGTTCCCTGGACTGAAGGAGCATTAAATGTTTCCACGAAGCCGGGCACCGTGGCACACTCCTGTAATCCCAGCAGCTCAGGAGGCTGAGACAGGAGGATCGCAAGTTCAAAGCCAGCCTCAGCAAAAGCAAGGCACTAAACAACTCAGTGACACCCTGTCTCTAAATAAATACAAAATCGGGCTGGAGATATGGCTCAGTGGTTGAGTGCCCCTGAGTTCAATCCCCAGTACAAAAAAAAAAAAAAAAGTTTACACAGGAAAGCCGTGGTATGGGAGCCAGAAGTTCTGAGGATCTGTCTCCAGGTTCTCCACTTACCTTCGAAGCCACTTGAGCAGCCCAAAGTTCTTCCAATACCAGTCTCCTACTTTTAAAAGAGTAGCTATACCCAAATCTCTGTTCTACCTACCCTTGGGGTCTTTTAAGGGATAATATTCAAGCAAAGTTGAACTTTACATAGAGCACATGGAACTGCTTAGGTGTTTCGTAAGGGTTTTTTTTTTTTTTTTAACATTTTAACAAAATGTGGTTCCTTTTGTTCACTTTAGATTAATCTCAAAGAAACTCATCCTAAAGATAAAACAACCATTCTTTTTCTTTCGTTGCAAAATAAGATTTGTGTTTCATGTATGCAGATGTTTATCTTGTTTTATCATTTGTGTTTCATAATCATGCAAAACTGATTAAACATCAAAGGAACAGAAAAAGAACACCAGATTTATATGACTTCTGTGATTTAAGACAAAGAATGGTTTCACATAGCCATTAGTTTCTAATGTTTAAAGAAAAAAAATCACTGACCACTGAACTGATGGATGATTGAACATTCAAGCATACTTATAACTTCTTGGTATTTACTGCCTTTATTTACACAGGCTGCAATTTGTTCGAAACTACTTAAGCTAAGATACATCTATCTGTATCTCCAACTCAGCCTTATACTGAACCCAGTGAATTTAATTATAGGCAACAGTTGTCATAGGCTAGTAGAGAATCAGAGACAGTTTCCCTCAAAGGGTTTTTTAAACAATTTTTCAGCTGAAATCAAGTTTTACTATGTTCATGTAGACATATCATCCCTGTTAGGAAAGAAATGCTAAAGACATTTAAAATATGAAAAAGATTTAGATTTGCAGACTTCGTGTTTTAAAATTATCTTTGCTGAAATATTGGGAGGATTCCACTCTGGATGAAAAAGGAACATAACAAAACACAGCTATTCCCCTTCCCCATCTTCTGAATTTGAAGTTTTACTGGCTCCTACCTTACAAATAGACTGTCTTCTAAGATGACTGAGCACTTGATAAAGGGTACCTCACAACTCTGCTGAACAGATTCATTGGGTAGCATGTTCCTCTCAATTAAGAATTAATTTAACCTTTGGGGGATGATGGATATGTACACACCCTTGAATGTGGTGATGGATTCACAGTATAAATACCAATGTCAAAATGTACCAAATAAAAAGCATCCAACACTATAAACTATACTTGCTAAGACTATCAGAGCTGCTTAACTGACCTACCCTCTTTGAACAGCATACTCATTTTAAAGGTGTTAAAATTCAGTTGTAATGTTACATATTGGAGGTTTCATCCCCATATGCCTTTCCACTCCTTTCCGACGGTGGCTGGTGCCAACCCTTCCCAATTCTTCACATGGTAACTGATACCTGCAAGCTTGCAATACACCCCATTCCCATTAGCATCAAGTTTAGGATATGTTTCAATATCAAAGGAATCTGAAATGAAGTTCCTGTAAGAGAAACAAGTATATTTAAGATTTTTCAAAATGTTTTAGTCTTGTAATTCTGAATAAACCTTGTAGATTACAAACGCTCCCAAAGACTGTACAAATCCTAAAATAAGGTCAGTAGGTCAAGTAGCCCAGGGGCACAGACTCCCCTCAAGCAGATGATAAACTACTAACCTCAGGGCCAAAAGGGCCGTATTTGTGTCCAGAGAAATCAGGTTGTTCAGAGTAGAAGGCATAGACCGAAGGCCTAAGAGAAGATTGGAACGTTTATAATTTGCCCAAACCACACACAACAAAGAATATCAAATATCCCCTACTCACTTTAAAAAATAAAAATCCTTCAAGTTTCGTTAATCTCTCAACCACTGTCAGTATTACCATGGAAAAACTTTTTTTTTCCTAATGCTCCAACACCCGCCATCCCACTACACCACCCTCATTGTGGTAACTGCCTGGTACCACTTTCAGAAATTAAAAGTCACAAAGGAAACTCTGAGCATGTACTCAGAGTCTCAAGATAATAGAGCCCAGTGGTAATTCACATGGGCCATGAAATCTGCAGCCAAAAAGATTTACCTCTGTTCAAGTGCAAAGTTGGTCTTAATGCTTCTCGGTCTTTGAGAAGCTGATAGTTCATTTATCAAAGCCAGAAACTCCCTTCGGCTCTGCTGTAGTGGCCAGGATTAAGAGCTGTAGTAATCCATGTAATTAAATGGTCCCCAATCACCAAATCCTTCTTAGGGAAATAACGCTTAAGGCTAATAACCACAAAACTTTTAATAATACCAATCTTTGGCTGCACTTCTATTTCACAGTCCATCTAGTATTTCACCCAAGTCTAACCAAAGATGGAAATGTACTGAAGAAAGAAGAGAGAAGGACAGAGGAAAGCAAATACCTCTCGTCATCTGGCAGGGTGAGCCACTGCAGGATGGTCAATATTCTCCGCTCATGGGGGATGGCCCTGTAGGGGATAAGCAGCAAAACATGTTGGTAGGTGTCTTTCCACAGACTCAAGTCTGTGAGTCCTGGCTCTTGCACCCAGGCCAAATGCTCTCTATTTGCCACCATCTGTTTTCACTTCGTTGTAGTAAAAAGGCCCTCTTTGGAATTAGCATTGAAACTTCCATTTCCATTTGTAACATATTACATTGCTCAACCTCTTCCACAGAAGACTAGACTGGAAATTCTGATTCATGGTCACAGTGAGGAACCTGTCTTGCTGATGAAAAACTCGGCTACAAGTAGAAAAGACCATGGCTTCACAATCATTGTTGTTCAGTGGGTTTGGAATCAGCAGTATCCGAGGAGGGAACAGGACTTCCATGCGCACTTTGCCTCTTTCCAGCAGGATGACCTCTGCTCTCCTCTGTGCCAGTTGACCTCTCTCAGCCTCAGTTAACTCATCAGTAAAACAAAGATAACAGCAAAGCACCACCACACAGCTTGTTTCTATGAATGAATTGATACGAGGCAACTAAAAGACACAGGGTCCCTGGTACACAGTTAAGTGCTAAAATCATTCTTTTATTGATGATCATAATTAGTCATCATTCTGCCTCTAAATAGTTACATAACTTTAAAAACATTATCTAACCTGAAACTTTAAATTCCTCCTGTATCAAATAATGGGTTAGGGAAGGTATTCTTGAAATTCTCTTCCATCTCTATAAAAATCTATCAGGAAGGAATAGGCACATATAATTATGAGACTGACAAAAAGGGTATAATCTTCATCCACAATGACTTTTGTGTTTAAGTCTCATTCCTCTGTTGAAACATAATTAACCTAAGCCTGGCACCAACCTGAAGAGCTCTTGGCTACCATGATAGCACTGCCTCTTGAGCCGAGTTCCATTAGGATATTCATATCTGAGCCATCCCTTGGCTTATGGGGAAATTTGCTTACTTTCTTAACCTGGAGCACAAAATGCTTTTCACTCCCCTACCAAGACCAGGCATCAGAAGCATGTTCGTGATGAATTCAGATGAAAACTAAAGTTTGATTGTGGTAAGGAAAAATTGTTAAGGAACCTTGGATGAACCACTGAAACTTCACTCCTGGTGGACATGAGCAAGAAAGCTAGGAGAAAGAAAGCTCTCCAGAGCCATGGTGGAAGGCAGAGTTGGCAGAGGCTGTGGGCCAGCAGCCGTTCCCTGTCCCCACGATCACTACATTCCCCCACCGGCTCCACCCATCTCTCCTCTGGGCATTTGTCATTCTTCTGGCATCCTCTCTGTCGAGAGCTATCATACACACCAGAAAATCATGTTTATCATAAAATGAATCCTGCTTTAAATATATCACAGTGCTGTTCAATAAATGTGACCCTGTTTATTATATCTTATAATTGAATTAGAAATAGGCAGAGCAAAGCCAGGTTAATCACTTAAGGAATTTAATTCTTCAGCTTTAGAAATCCTTTTTATCTGAACAAAATAATTATGATTACATATTTTGAATTCTTTCCTAACTTAAAAAGAAAAAAGCCAGTGTCATAGCTTTTTCATTTTTCCTGATTTCACTTTCTACCTAAAAGCTGCTTTATTTTATGTGATTGGTGTTAAGCCACAAATATGGACTCCGATGAACCCACTTCCAATGCTAATGGAAAAATACCAGCTCAACAGAAATTTTTTTGTCAAGCTCAGAATGCTTACCCTATAACACCCTTGTTGGACAGGGTACTTGAACAACAATAGATTGAGAATTAAAAACACCAGCTCAGAAGCCAAAATGTGTGAGTTTAAATCCTGACTCCTACAAGTCAAGATGTCGGTGGGTTACCTAACCTTTGGGTGCCTCTGTAAAATGATAGTACCAGTACCTACTCATGAGGGTGTTGTAAAGAATAAAAGACAAGAAAAGTGCTTAAAATGATGTCTGGGGCATCGAAAGTGTTTAGAGAAATGTTAGCTTTTATCATTACATACTGGTTTTATAGGTCCACAGAGATGATACATTCATCTGTGAAATGTTTGTTAAAGGCATATTATGGCCCAGGCGTGTGTGTAAACATAATAAAGATACAGACACTCCCACAAAAATCCTATTATGGAGGTGTCATTGTCCTCTTCTTGGGGAAAATAAGCTGGTAGTTATCAACTCTGTGTGTGTGTGTGTGTGTGTGTGTGTGTGTGTGTGTGTGTGTGTTAGGAGCATTCAATGAAAACTCTGGAGGTCTGAGTATCCACCCCAGGTATGACTTTGGGGATAACATTTAACCACTTTAGGCTTTACTTAGTATTCTAACCTCTTAAATGAGTTGGACAAAGTGGCTTCCCATGAGTTTTAGATGATCACTTTGAAATAACCTCATAGACCAAAGAGACATGATCCTTAGCCATTAACTATGTTTCAAATACAATACAGAGGCACAGCAAATAAATTAGACCAAAGGAAGCAAAAAAACAAGCAGAACACAAAACAGGGTACATATCCCTGTCTTTACATCCCTGATAGATTCAGAATGTGTTGTGAAACCAAGTGCATGAGACATGATCAGAAAAGGGAGAAAAATGGAAATGGAGCATTGGAGGACTAGAAGAAGTATTTAGGGGTAAAGGGAAACAAAATACCTCAGGATATGTAGAGACATTGTCTGGTCAATGTTGAAAGAGATAATGCAAATAAGTAAACAAATACTGCTTATTGTTTGTTCTCTCTATACTTTAAATATATTGATTCATTTTATCTTCATAATATCCTGTGATGAAAGTACTACAACACCCATTTAAAGATGAGAACATTGAGAAAAGAAAAAAAGATGAGAACATTGATTAGTTAAGAGATTAACAACAAATGGTCCAAAGTCAGCAGTCTCAGTAAGTAACAGAGCTGGGATTAGACCCAATCTACACACACATACATAATGGGAATTACTCCCTTTAAATATGAATTGACAAAAAAGAATATGATGGAACTTCTACTGAGGATGATTTTGGAATGAAATATTATCATTTAAAAAGCAAGAATATACTTCTAGCCTGCAGTAGAGCAACATATTAAAAAGATGGCCTCAAAGTCTAAGCCTGTGGTTTGAATCTAGTTTTAAATTTTAAATTTTGCAGAATGTACTTTGTGTAGATTTCCTTGACCTGTGTTTCCTTAAATAATTGGAAGTATGATCAGATTTTTTTTAAGGTTATAAAAAACTTCAAATGAGGAGAAAAAAAAGTAAATCCAAGTCACTTCCAGGATACAGAGATAAAAGAATTGTCTGAGAGGCAAAGCAAAACTACAGATGTCTTTCAAAGAAGCACACAACAGCCACCTTCTCATGAGTGGTTTCAAATGGGTGGAGAAAATTGTCATTCAAAACCAGAACACTGGGCCTTTTCAAGGAAGCTGTGTAACATTTCCAGGGGGGCAGGGCGGGACCAAGTATTAATTATGTTTTTGGCTCCACCTCCATTCTGACAGGCCAATGAGTTAAAGAGCAAAAGAAACCACTTCTATAGAATCAGTGACAGTCAAGGGTTAAAAAAAAATGTAATGTGTATGATTAAATTGGTAAATCAACACCCCACTTACATTCAGCAGTGTCTTTTCTAACATATCCATGCTTATTTCTCAACTCAGAAACCTCTTTAAAAAAAAAAAAAAAAAAAAACTTTTAAAGAGACACTCTGTCTTAGCTTTAAATCACCCAACTCAATTTCAATTTAGCCCTTCAAATCTGAAAAAGCTACTTTTATTCCTGAACTTGGAGAATATATATGGTACCATTCTGGATTAATATGGACCTGTGATTGCTCTTAGCACACTACTATTATAGAATAGTCAGATTTTTGTTAAAGTATAAGAGGCAAATACGAAAACAGCTTTAGGTGGTTAAAAAAAAAAAAAAAAAAAGATGGAAAGAACATCTCAGTGGGAACAAAATCCCCATGAAAGTTGAAACAGATTTCTCTTTTTACTAAGGAGCCTTTGAAAATAATCAACATGTTGACAATTTTATTAGGTAAGTTTCATCTTAAGGCTTACAAACTTCAACTACTAATCCCGTCACCTCTGCAGGGATGAGAAGCACTTTCTTATTAGGGAAATCTTGGAGTTCAGTGGAAAAGCGGGGTGAAACAAAGGGTTCCCCTATCTCTTGTTTGGAATCCCCAATCTCTAGATCACTCCATCGACTCCCAAGCTGTCTGAGACCACACCAGAGTTTTAAAGTTGTGAACCAAAATAAATATAGCACATTGAAATATGTTTATAGAAATGATAGTGCAGACCACAGCAATAAATATTCTAAGAGAAATATACATTCCCTAGGTGGCAAGTTACCAAAAACCTCTAAAGAGGGGTAGAAAGAGCAAATGGATGGCTAGAAGAAGAGAAAATCTTCCCTCCTTCAATGATAGGGAAAAGGAGGAATATGGAAGAGAGGTGAGAGAAGGAAGAGAGAAGAGGAACAAAAAAAGGACCTCAGGAAAAGGTATTGAGGTATATTTCTAGGTATCAACAAATATGTAAAATGTTGACATTTTTACATTTTATGGAAATAAAATCAAGACTAAATTAATGTTTCATAAACTGAATCATAACTATAATTTTATAAACATTGACAAAATAAAGGTAACTTACACAGACCAAAAGAATGTTCCAGCTTTCACCCCTTGCTTGGTGGCTGTAATCCATAGCTAATGAGGAAAATATAAGAGGCTTATAATATGATCTGGGTTTTGGTTAAAGAAAAACACTTTTAAAATATATTAGATCTGATATCTTATACTCTACTCACACCCCACCATAAATTTCACATTATTTGCAACCATTTTTTTTTTTCACATCTGGAAGTCAGAACCATTATTTCCATAAATGTTATTCAATACATTCTCTGCGAAAACTCTCAAAAGCTCTGCTACGATTCTAGTGACATTTTTTTAAACTTTTATTTCAACTCAAAAGTCTCTCTCTTCTGTACCTGTCTATTCCAATAATTGTTTTTGAATATTTCTCTCATACATCTGAATTCTGCTCATCAAAGGACTCAGGAGTGAACCATATGTTTCCTTTACTATTGAAATCCTTACAGAGGAGAGCCCCAATTTGGCACCCAGATGTCAGAATCTTGGAACCTAGTTTGTCTTGTTTGACTTTAAAGTGGATGAAATAGAAGGGGAAGAAAGGCTAATTTTTAATTTGGATTTTTCTTATATCTTTTACCTAGCCTTTTAATAAACAGGGATTTAAGGAGAAGATCCTAGGATACGTTAGATGAACTAAACCTTTCATTAAGGCTTTGAAAATATTTATAACTCGTGCTGCTGAGAGGCAAAAGATGGAGTTCAGAACCCAGGCTCTGCAACCAGATAGCCAAGATTTTAAACCTGGCTTCTGTGACTAGTGAACCACATGGCCCTCCAGCAAGTCACTTGACCTCTCTGTGCCTCGGTTTCCTCCACAGTGGAGGCGATGTTTTCTTGCACACAGGATTACTCTCCACTTTAAAGAATTAATACATTCAAAGCCCTTCAACTGGTGTTTCAGCATTTGGTAAGCACTTGATCAATTTCAGTCTTTATTATTATGCAATAATGGAAATAAATGGAATCCAATTATTTCCAGGAACATTAAAAACAGCTTAGGATGGCGAGTGTCCCAATGAACAGAAGTCCGTGAGGAAAGAAAAAAAAAAAACAAAAGCCCTCACTGAGAGGAAAAGAGTGGAGGCAAATAAGGGAGAAAACTTGTTTGTTATGAGACTAAAGCAAAAATGATGTGGGAATTACAGCCAGTCCATTTTCTGGTTTCATGGCATGCAGACTTTGAGAGGATCTCAGGATACCAATAAAAACCTCCCCCGCCCCATTGTGGAAATGTGCAACTGGAAGGCGTAGAACCTTTAGGAGCTAGGAGCTTGGCCACAGTTTCAAAAGGGTATGAGATACTTGAAGAGTTCTACAAGAGCTGCAAACACATTGTTAGGGGCATCTAGAAATTCCTATCACAACTAGTGCAACTGGCAAGGGAGACCTGGGGTGGGAGAGCATATCTAGCCCTCTAGATCCACAGAGCTCTGAGTAGCTAGTGGATTTTATCTGCAGGGGAGAGGTGGGGTCCTCAACCCATTCCCATAGTTCCTGGCTGGCAGGGACCTCTGGTTCTTTGAAATGGTTAAGAGTGCCCACTCCTCCATTTGGTCCAAATCATCCTTCCACTTTCTGAACAAGCTCTGGCATGGCCCAACCAGGGTTCTAAATGTATCCTGGACTTTCAATCATTCTTGCCCCAACACCTCTACAAACAAGAAGATGACTTCTAAGTGCTGGTCACCCTGTAGCTGCCTCAAAATTGCACTAAGTTCTCAGGAAGTCCAGTTTCTTATATTATAGCACCACTTTCATATACTTACATTAATTTCACTGACACAAGCTTAGTATATTTATAGCCAAACCACTTTCTAGAAAATCTAGTGCCTTGCTAATTCCAAAGAAATTATACCAGGCAATTTTTGACATATATGAAATATAAGATCCATCTAGGGTTTCCTAAAGGAAAAAAATATTTTTAATACATTTTATCAAAGATGACCAAGGCTTTTCAAAATAATATTGTAGGATACATACAGATACTGGCAATATCTGGGCAACAGTAAACCCTAGGAATAACTTAGCTCAGGTGTTCTCAGGACAAAAAGACCACCAGAGGGGTCTTTGCAGTGTTCAAAATATGCACATGCATGTGAAGATGGCAGAATAAGTGTGCTGAAATCATTGTGGTGGCCCTCACCACATACCACTGAGAAAGAAGCCATCTGTCTTCACAAGCTACACTTTCATAATACCACTTACCTCCTAGTTCTCCCATCTAAGAATACTCCTGAATGAATTGTCAAGCCCACTAATTAATAATATCAGAGATTTTACAAGAAATTATTTATGCTAATAAAAAGTATTCTAATGGCAAAAATCAGAATCACTTATTCTCTACACTTTTATGTACTTTGCAAAAATTTTACTGACAACATATTTATAATCAGGATTATAAATTATGAATTATCATGATAATATAAGGTCAAGAATTGTCTTTCTTCTGAGAATGGTGATGTATAACTATAATCCCAGTGACTCAGGAGGCTGAGGCAGGAAGATTGCAAGTTCAAAGCCAGCCTCAGCTACTTAGTGAGGCCCTAAGCAGCTTAGCAAGATGCTGTCTAAAAACAAAAAATAAAAATGGGTGGGGATGTAGCTAAGTGGTAAAGCACTCCTGGGTTCAACCCCTAGTAGCCACCCACTACCAAAAAACATTGTCTTTCTTCTGAAAAAAAAGAAACAGAAAAATTCTCCCTGTTTCTTGTTGATGTCACGTTGACAATATTTTCTAACAGAAAATTGAAGGCATGGTCAGAAGAGGACAAAAGCCAACAAATAAGAGAGAATACTTGAAATTTAAAAGTATATTTAAAAACCTCAAATAAAAGAATCCCAGCCCTGATAAACATGATCTGTCAAGATTTAGCAATTGATGCAAGGCTGAAATCTAAAGGAAGTTCTTAAGTCATATCATGAGTCTCTATTGAAGTTTCTCTGCAGGCCAAGTGTGAGTGTATACAGACACAAGCTATATAAAAATATACAGAAAAAAATATAGGTCTATAGTAGAATGTGGAAAAGAAACAAGAAAATTTTAACAAGAAAAAAAAAAAATATATATATATATGTATATATATATATATATATATATTCCATTTCAGGGCTCAGAAGTTAAATCTAGTAATTACCATGGGAAAAAAGTATTAAAATGTTGGTGCAAAAAAAGAAAAGTAAAAACAACACTCCAGGGCTATCAAAAAAGAGAAGCTTCCTTATTAATTCAGAGAAATAGAAGTCAAAATTTCTCTGAACTTGAATGCAAATTCCCTCAGAAGTTGTTTTTTAAAAAAAAATCAGCCAAAAACATAATCTAAGAAGGCACTGGGTGCAGGGTTTAATCCCAATACTTCTTTCATTGCTCATTTTTTATCTGTAGTATTTGTGTCCTAGACGCTTTACTTTGAAAAGGGGACAAATGGAATTATACCATATCTTCTTGCTATGTTATCAGGAATAAATAAAGCTTCCCCACTGGAACTGAGGATGTGGGCTAAATATAAAATTCAACACTTTTTCTAATTAAGTAAAGTATGCAGTTATGGGAGGAGAAGTTTTGAAAAAGTTAAGAACCAAAAAAATAATAATTTTTAAAAGCATAGACTTCTATTGTGGATTTTAGCAATGCAAGGAAAGTTTCCTTTGCATTCAAAATCACAGAGCTAGAGTAACTAGAATTCTGAGAGATCAAAGGAGTGGATAGGGCTCTAGCACCAGCAAAATAGATAAGATTATTGAGAATTAGAACAAACTAAGGATGTAAGGGTCAGGGGTGCAGCAGAATAGACTATGGACCAGTGTGCTGCTCATAAGGAAGTGCAGAACAGGTCAATCCAAAATCCAGCAGTAGAGCTCCTCAATACACCGGGCACTGGATGAGGTCTTCAAACTAGAAAGAAAATAAACCAGGCTCTATCCCCATGGAATCCACAGTCTAAAACAGATGTAGAATTAGCCAATTTCAAAAGGAGGTGGTCAAATTTATGATAGGAAAAAAAATATATAAAAGCCTCAAGGAGGATCAAGTCACTTGGCCAGGGCTGAAGGAACTCAGGGAAGGCTCCTAGGGACAGATACTACAACTGAAAGTTTTAAGTAAATTAAGAGGTCGCTAGACAAAGGAACCAATCCCAACAAAATTACCTTAAGGTGAGTAAGTGAGCAAAGCTCATCCTAACTAAATACCTGCCTGGGCTGCAGCTCAGTGGTAGAGCACGCTTAGCAAACACAGGGCAACAACAGCCACAAAAAAAAAAAAAAAAAAAAAAAAAAATATATATATATATATATATATATAGAGAGAGAGAGAGAGAGAGAGAGAGAGAGAGTGAGAGAGAAAGTATAGGTCTTTAGTAGAATGTGAAAAAGAAACAAGAAAATTTTAACAAGGTAACATTTTTCTGAGCAGAATGTAAATCTTCCTCTACCCAGATAACCTGGAAGAACTGAGTACCATTGCCTCCTTCCATCAGCCAACCCCTCTGGCCTGGAAATGCGCAGCTGTTCTTTCATTCTTCTCTTTGCTGTCTTTTTCTAGAATATGCAACCCTTCTTCACTGCCCCAACAATGCGGGGGAAAAAGCAGTTTCTAGGCCAAGGAACTTAAAAAGTATTAAGAATACACCTGCTCCTCTTAAAACACCTAGAAAATCAAGACTTTGGAGGACTCAGATCATGAGTCCTCCACATTTAGTTTCTCACATCTCCACATTAAGTCAGGCCCATGGAGTCCCCTTCATTCTCCACGTGGCTGAAGGTCCAGATTTGGACTGAGCTGGGAACTATCCCACCAAGTTATCTTTATTCAGAAATTACAGGAGAGAGAATTTTCAAAGAAACAAACACAATCAATGAGCTCTATTAAGTGAGAAATGTATGTTGATGCAGCAAATGACAACTCCTAATTGTGCATTCTGAAGATTAGCAAGTTAAAAGCAGACCAGACTTTGCTAAAGTAATTATAACAGAGGTTTCGGTTTTGGGTTTTTTTTTTTTTAAGATGAAATTAAATCATACAAATTATTTTTGGAAGAAAAATAATGAGGAGATTCAAAATCTCAGATGGACACTGTATAAATGCCTCATCTCATCTTCTGGGTTTTAAACAAGGATGTCACTCTTATTCACCATTTAATCTGGTTCCTTTATTATGAAGCCAACTATCTTGCATGGTTTCATCATTCAGTAATAGTAAATTTAATTTAATTTAATTACCATTTCTAAATTTTGATGAATGTTTTCTATACTCCAATTATTTTTTCACTGGTAATTCTGTGAAAGGTACAAGCATCTGAGAGGTTTATATAAATGCTTGTGGAGGAACAATTATTCTTTCTTATAGGACTCATAGTTTCATGTAGTCATATACTTAGGCTGAAATCTCTTATAGTTCCTGTCTATACACTCCACAATAGATCAAATTTCAAGACAACAATGTGCTGTTAAATTATAACTATGATGGTCCTTAGATTGGTTTCACTGTATCTCTCAGTCAGTCTTAGACCGAGAGTTTGAGAGTTAGGGGGGAAATGAGCAGCTAGTGCTGAGAGAGAGACTACTCCTGGGGAGAGGTTAACGGCTTCCCCTGACCTGTGTCTGCACCAGTTAATTGGACTCTTCTGCTTCTGAGTCATCAATAACCCCAAGGAAACCTAGTGTCAACACCAAGTGTGAGGTGATCCAATTAGATAAAATTACTATTTATATCCTTTGTTATCACTCAGACAAGTTGACTTCCATGATAAAATTATTACAAGAGACCAACTAGCAACAGGTAAATAGAACTCTAATTTCCATCACTCAATTTACTCATAAACTATTGCTCTGTCATAAACTGTGGAATCCATTCTGTCCACAGATGTCATTAGACCACAATATGGGTCATCACAGACTTCTGGGAGTCCAACCCCAATAAAGAGCAAGATCAGAACTTCTATTATTTCCTGCAGATAGAGAAGAAGTCTTTCAATATTAATTTGAAGCACAAAAAGTCCACATTTGTTCTTACATAGTATATATCTATTTAACAACGTGATGTTTTGATCACAGATGACTTTTTTTCAAATGACTACCTCCAGAACACAATTTCTGTTTATGTTCCATATTCTGCCAGTGGATCACAGCAAGCTTTCCAGGTTCAGTCCTCAGGGCATTGTGGACACACAGGATAGTGCAGACCCCATCCGCCCCTCAGGCCTTAATAGACTGCACGAAATCTCCCAGACTCTTCCCTGGCTAGTGTTCCAGGGAGCCACTACCCCAGATGGGAGTCGGCATGAGATGGAGCCATTCTCTGCCTGTCCTTGACACATCTCTGTTTGTGTACAATGCCCATGCTTAGGTGGTGATTCCAATCCTTTTGACCAGGTACACCAGAGCCCAGTTCTGCACATTCCACAACCATGGCTTTATGTTGCTGCTTTGCCTGTGTCTGAGCAAAGCAACTTGCCCATCATATGCACTGTCACAGGGAAAACATGAGGTCAAAGCACCAACAGCCCATTTCATTTTTTGCTCAGCCACTTAATCTGAACAAGGGAAATTCTTCCAACATCTTAATTTGTTGTCTCAGTGAAAGATAGGATTCCACTTATACTCTTTCACTTCCATGATTTAAAAAATAGATTAAATAAAAGAATGCATGAATTTACAATGGGCTTCAGTGAATTCCTTTGTTTTTTTCCCATCAAATTTCCCTGATTCTGTTTACTATGGAACTGGATTTAAAATAACAGGGAAGTCATAACCATTCATTTTTCTTTCCCATTGTATCTCCAAATCTGGTAAATCATTAAGATCTGACTATTCAGTCCTTCTTCAAAATGCTTCTGAAATTCAACTCATGGCACCGTTTCCATTATTATCCTAGTGAAGACTTTTCATCATTCACACTTTTAGAATCATAACTTTACACATATACATATAAATGCACATACACATGTATATACAGAAATGAATGTATATTATATTCCAGATGTATATGCATATATACATATGTAAATATATGATATATACATACATGTATATACATTATACATAATATCAAAAAACAAACATTGACAAGTATGAGGACATATCTTTTTCTCAGGTAACAAATTTAGGGATGAAATAATTCCAAGTGCACACACCAAAAAACAAAATGCAAAACTTACTGGTTGACCTCCCCACCATCTATGATTAAATTTCTCTCGCCCTCGAAGATGGAAAGTGGCATCAAATACAGGATCATACATTGAATTGCCAACAATTCCATGAGATTCTGGATACAGACCCTTTGTATAAAAGCAAACTTATTGTTAAAATAATAATACAATAATCTACATATATAAGTTCTATTATGAGTTTTCTAAACACAGAAGGTTTTATAACAATATTTAATTTCCAAAATCATATAAGATACACATAGCCTTTACTGTGTGTCTGCCTGAGCAAACATGCATCAAGGCTAATTATTAGCCATTTGAGAAACAACATGACTACAAGAATTTTAATATCTAGATTTTTAACTATTAGAACCTGATATAATTTTTATTACTTTATTTGAAATTTACACATGTGCCTCCAAAGAATTTCAATTTCTAAATATTCTTTTCTATTTTTCTTAGTTCTATTTCCCCCCCAGTCAACAATAAAAAAACAGTAATAACAAAATAATAAGTAAATTGCGTATTAAAAAAAAAAGATAGAATTTGGAGTATCTGAAAATTAAAACATCTGAAATCAAGATTTTTATTTTCAAATCTAAAAATTAAATGATCAACTCTCAGGTATTTGAGGGAAATTTAATGCTTGTGTTCAGATTGAACTGCGCCTGAAGAAAGACTTTAGTTTTAAAGTTTCAATGAAGCTCAGGCCTGTACCAAGTTGTAAAAGGCATTTGCTGTGAATTACTGAGGCCGATAAGATGGAAAACAGAGAGCCTGTCTTTGAACACTAAGGAACATGTTTGAAAAAATCTCCCCTTGAAGTCATTCCAGGATTAAATCAGACCTTTGAATATGTATCATTCGAGAAAACACTTACGGTGGCCAAAGTGTATAAGTTAGGAAAGGTTTTTGTTGGGTACACAGGCCTCATGTAAGGAGAATGTGTCCCACAGGACCCTAGAAAGAGAATTTCAGATATTAGGATAACAGAACCAACAGGAATCACTTCATATAAAATTCACTTTACAAACAAGACACGTGGTGTTACTTTCAATTTTCTTATTTCAGATAATAAAATACATTTAAAAACAATGTGTGCATAGACCTCAAACCCCATAGCAGAACTGTACTTCAGAAATCCTGGCTTACAGATGAGACCAGGCAGTCAGGAAATCACTTACTTAGTTTTTCAATGTTAGGCATGACCTTGCTCCCTTTCTTCATGTAGGATGCCCGGAAGCCATCCACAGAGAAAATGATTAATGGAGGACGAACAAACCTTAAACAGAAATATGTTAAAGCTTAGAAAAATTATTGCCACCAGGCATTGTATCTACTCATTTTCAGTAACTGGGACCCATAACTTCCATGAAGAATCTGTACAGAGGATATCTGGATGAATCTGAGCTTCCAGCCATATAACAATTGAGGTCACTAAAGTCCAGGGTCAAATGACCAGCCTCACAAGGACCAACAGAAGGGACTTCACACCCAATTTCCCTTGATGTACTTCCTCCACTGCTCCTTCTCCCTTACAAACAGGGTTATTAATAACATAAAAATACAGTTACATACTGTACATTATGAATAAAAATGCAGTTATATTTGCCTCAGATAAGTAGTCTCCCATTTGCCACGTGGAAAACTCCTATTCATTCTTTAAAACCCAGCTCAAAGTTTCCTCTTTGATAAGGTTGGTTGTTCACACTTCTGAGTTCCTTTAAGATTATTCATTCCTACCTCTTTCCTCATTCATATATACATTATTGTACATGATACTGCAATGATCTGTTAATATATTTCTCTTCCTTGCTAGTTCCAAAGCACAGCTGAATCTTATTCATCTTCTTATTTTGTGGGCCCCAAAGCAAATATTTATTAAATACATTAATGAACAAGTGTAAAATCATCAGGAGATGCACTTGTACTATTACATCTAAGCGCTTATAAAAATTCCTTTAAGTTATAATTTAAAAAATAGTTTAAATTTTAAAAACCTGTAAAAGGTATCTCAGTAAAGGACTAGACTATTCATCTACCTGGGCTGTATCTTATGAAATGGCTCTTTATCAGACTTGAGAATATTAAAATATGTGCAGAATTACTGCTAATAGTTTGAAACTAGTGAGCAAGCATAAGTTTATGTTTACTTGCAACCACGTCATAAAGAGGACATAGTTCAAATGAGTCACATAGAAAGCACTTAGAATAATGCTACATAAACAGGGTTCCCTGTTATCACTACTCTTATCAGTTGCTTCTACTCTTTCTTCAAAAATATGCAAACACATTTTAAACAGTCCAGGAACTGTTGCCATGCACTCTACAAACCCAAAGAAGTTCAAACATCTCACTAAGGTTAAGAAGGAGGAAAAATTAAAAACATCTCATTTAAATCCTGTGTCCCAGGCTGTGCCACCCAAAACAAAAATACCTTTAAAAACCAAATGCATTTTAGTGCTTTTGCTGGAAGTGTATTTTCTGCTAAGCATGTAGAAGGTGTGTGAAGCCTCCATAGTTTCCTGGAAGGTGCCGGAGGAAGGGCATACTTGAGCTGGGGGGTCACCCAGGATGGCTGTGCCCCAGCAAGACCTCACTGCTGTGGCTCATCGAATCTCTGTATCATCTGCTAGGACAACCTCCAGGGTGATCCTTTTAGAGGTTGTACATTTTCCCTCTTCCTGCCCCCTCCCTGCCCTCAGGAAAGGGCAAAACCAGAACTCAAGGAGAGAATATGAAAAAAATAAAAAACATATATATGTGTGTGTATATATGTATATATGTATGTATGTATATGTATATATACATATATGTGTGTATATATGTATGTATATATGTCTGTATGTATATGTATATATACATATATGTGTGTGTATATATGTATGTGTATATGTATGTATGTATATGTATATATACATATATGTATGTGTATATATGTATGTGTATATATGTATGTATATGTATATATACATATATGTGTGTGTCTATATGTATGTATATATGTATGTATGTATATGTATATATACATATATGTGTGTATATATGTATGTGTATATGTATGTATGTATATGTATATATACATATATGTGTGTGTATATATGTATGTGTATATATGTATGTATATGTATATATACATATATGTGTGTCTATATGTATGTATATATGTATGTATGTATATGTATATATACATATATGTGTGTGTATATATGTATGTGTATATGTATGTATGTATATATATACATATATGTGTGTGTATATATGTATGTATATATGTATATCTGCCTGACATGTTTCCTTCTTCAGTGATAGTCAGGTGACTTTGTCAAACTTTCAGCTGAGGGGAACATAGGAAATAGTTGAACTCCACACAAGTGACAAGAAATCTGTCAAAACTTTAAGATAGCTTTTGACGGGTAGATTACTTTTAAGCACGCACCAGTTTGTAAGGAAGGATTTCAGTTTTACATTGTTTATATCCAGTAACCATTTATTCTCTGTGACGTTTTACTAATAATACGTACAATTTTATAATATTCATTAAAATACACTTACCCTGCAGGACACTCTGGGGCCTTTATTTCTTCACAGTCATCATCTACCCAATGTGATTCTCCTAGAAGGAAAAGCGCTGTCTGTTTATCGTGGAGTCTAATTACGTGTGATACCCAGAGCCTTGAAGCACATAATCCCAGGATCTGAGTCCTGTTGGACACTTGCTAATGGAATACCATCTAAAATGAAATTCTGAAATAAAGTGTAGTGTCTGGTTTGGCTTTTAAAGTACACCCATACATGGTGGGAAAGCTAAGATTTAATAACCTCAAGTGGTGTTTATTTGAGCTTTGAGAGTCTAAATGGTTTGTAGATTAAAAAAACCAGTGGCGTCAGTGAACAAAATTTCATGTTTGTATCCCTCCAGAAATAAACTGTTTGGTCATTAGATGGAACATTCTTTTCTCTACCGCTGAAGATCTCAAAGCCATAAAAAGCATGACATATTTCCCTTAAGATGGGGAAAAAGGCTTAGAATATACAGGGATGATAAATGGGAGATGACAATATGGGAGATTATTTGCCAATGGATCTGTATATGGCCTCGATTTTTAGAAATGCAAACCAACTTCACTCCTATCTTGCACCAGGATCTGACAGCATAGACCTAAGTCTTTCCTGAGTTATTCCCATCAAAATAGAGAACAGAAAAGTGTTCATATTGAAAAACAAAAAAAACGCTGTTGGTCCCCAGCGTTTTGTGTGGTTTGATCTTTAGAGGGGCAGTGTTGAAGTGGTATAACCTTTCAAATGTGGGATCTAGTGGAAAGTAATTAGGTCGTGGGAGCACCATCCTCAGAAGAGATTACTGTAGGTCTCTTAGGACTGGGTTAGTTCACAAAAGAATGGGTTATCATAAGAAGCCTGGTAGCTCTCTTAAATCCCTCTATTACACATGTATCTACCACTATAATATGATCTATTCTCCATGATGTGACATAGCTAGAAAAGACCCCACCAGAGACTGCCCAATCTTGAACTTTCAACCTCCAAAATTGTGAGCTAAATAAACCTCTTCTCCATATAAAGTTTCCAGCCTCAAGTAGTTTGCTATAGTAACACACTCACACACCAAAGGGAGGGGCGGAGATTGTAAAAGCTTTCTTTGGAGAAAATGAAATTAAAAAAAAAAAAAAAGAATTTGCCTTAAATTGTTCTAAGACAAACAAAAATTGCATGCCTTAAATTTTACAACCACTAATATGGAAAAACTTCTCCTATTTAAAGAGCATTGGAAATTTCTGTTAGTCAATAAGAATCTAACTACTGAACTACTGGGTAAGTACTATGCTCCTTAAAATGGGAGCTCTAAACATGTAGTAAGCCAGGGCATCCATGTGGGCTTCATAAAAGTACTAAAAATAGAACATTAAACCAGAAAAAGCAGCTTTAATATTTAATAATTCAATGAGCAATGATACCTCAGACTTTTTTAATCTTCATTTTTTTTTCTAAAAGCCTTTGTGGCTGATACACTTACTGCATAGGAAATTTTTTAAATTTCCCTTTTAAGGAAAGGGCTATAAGTTCTTAGTTCATCTAATATTTAAAAATAAAAGCATAATTCTTAGGTTAGTAGAAATTCATAATACAATAATTGCTTGGGTATGAGAAATTTGCCATATTCACTAATATAATACAATTTTCTCACAACTATATACCTAACACATTTTAGAACTGAATTGCTCTTTCCCTGAAAACTTTTAACAGAAACTCTTCATAAATGTTCCATGTATGACACAGGGGAAAGGATTTGTTTAGAAACTAAAAAGTGACTTCAAAGGTATAGATAAAAGACTCTTGGGTCTTTCCATTAATAAGTGCTTGGCACAGTGCCTTAAACTTCTTAAAGACAGAAACTACATCTTTTATATTTTCTGTAGTCATTGATCTTGTTAATTATTATAATAAAAGCATAATATTCCACCACCAACCATACGAAGAAAACACACATTCACAAAAGGCTCAGGTGTGCAGCATTATTGTCTTTATCAGCTAGTACCCCCATCCCTAGGTTGTGTCCCCTCCATATAAAAGCCACACCCTCCTGCCTCAAGTCTGCAACTCTGAGATTTAATTTTCAGAACCATCAGTGGAGCAGGCCACAGTGATCTTTACCTGAGACATCACCCACCCCTGCCTCCCAGTCTGCTGCCCTTGCTCTTTCACATGATTTTTCTACAAAGCCTGCCCTTAACTTCAGGTTCCGAATTCCTATCTCAGATTCTGCTTCTATGAAACCTGACCCAAAACTAAAACAGAAAAGTGAAAAGTCTCTTCATTATTGTGGTTCTAATTATGGAATTGGGCTTTATTTCCTTGCTATTTCAGATTAAGGAAATGCAGGACAGAAAAACTAAAAAATGCATGAGAAATTAAAAAGGACAACTCCACCCCACCCCCACTTATACACCCATGTCCAAGATGTTTTCTAAGTTATCCCCATCAGAAACAGAGAACAGTAAAGGGCTCATATTAGGAAAAAAAAAATACCCTGGGGGATCACCAATTTTCATTCTTCTAGATCTCGAGCTGATCCCAAGTCATGTACCTTTGCAAACCACTTGGTAATTAGTACAGCAGTCTCCCCTGAGCAAGCAGTCCTCGGAGCAGTGACACGCATTTTCCTCATTCCGTACTTCTCCACATCTGTCCTTAGTACACTCCCAGCCTCGAGCTGAAATCATCACAATAAAACACTTTCACTGCTGCATACAAACCAAATGAAAGAGGCCACAATTGATTACGGGTTTCCAACCAAAAAAGCTCAAATCCCACATCATTTCATCTGCTTGTGAAATCTGAGTCAGCCTCAGGCCTAGAGGTATTTGGAGGATTTACAGATCGGATGAATTTCTAATGTTTCAAGGCTGGGGACAAACTCAAAGTACAATTGACCTCCTTTGGAAAAATGGTACCTGGAAAGGCAAGCAAAATATCTCTCCCATTCCTCTATTGTCCTAAGGGACCCAATAAAAAGCATGGTTTAAAAGATTGGTGATAGGGGTATCTATCATTGTAGAGATGGTCTCCATAGCTCTGCTCATTTATTTTCAGAAGTAGCTTTATTTAACTTTGATCAGCTTGATTTCAATGCAAATAATAAGGCTGGGCATGTAACATAGTGGTAGACTTTGCCCAGCATGTGTGAGGCCTGAGTGTGATCCCCAGCACTGAAAAAAATATATTTTTTAAAATAAAAGCATCCAGTGCTGAAAGGTCCGGGAGCCTTTGATAGCAATATGAAATTTCAGAGTCCAATTTTATACTGTATGTTTAAATTTTATAAATGCACATACGCTTTGACCCAGAAATTCACTGCTAGGAATTCATCTTAAGGAAATAGAAAAAAAGTATTTATGTACATGACTGGTATTCATTAATACATTATTCTCAGTCGCAAAAGTTGAAGGAATATAAATGTTGATTCATTAATGACTTAGGTCTCAATACTTTGCTGAATGTAAACATTCAAAAGAATGATGTGGAGAAAGATTTATGGATATGGATACTCCAAAACATGTTTACATATGTCATATGTATATATAAGTGCATATACACACATGCATTCATACCAAACACGCACAGAGACAGAGAGTAATCAGAGTTTGCAGTGAACCCTCATGCTTATTGCTAGAGTGTGCTTGTATCAGCAATGAAGAATCTCAGAGATTTTCTCCCTTGACTTTTTTTTTTTTAAAGAGAGAGATTTTTTTTAATATTTATTTTTTAGTTTTCGATGGACACAATATCTTTATTTTATTTTCATGTGGTGCTGAGAATCGAACCCAGTGCCCCGTGCATGCCAGGCGAGCGCGATACTGCTTGAGCCACATCCCAGCCCCTCTCCCTTGACTTTTTATTGTTATTTGATATTTGATCCTGCCACCAACAACATTGTGTTTGAACATAGGAGAATAAACCATTTTATAAAAGGCTATTATAGTTCATCTTTATTAAGCCTGAGAGAAAGGCATGAGCTACACTTAGAAAGAGCTAAGCTAGAGTCCAGGGGATCCTTTAAACTTTTCAAGAAACTCTAAGATCAAGACGGTAGAAAATTGACATAGCATGTCAGGGACAAAATACTGAAGGTACGACAAACGTAAAGCATTCGTAAAATCCTTAGTGCCAAGCAAACAAAGACTGCTGACTTGAAACAATTTTTGAAGCCAAAGAACTCTCTGGAACATCTGTTCCATCCATACACTCCATTTATTATGGTCTCAGCATTTAAGTTTGCAGAGCCACAACTAAAAAACATGGGGAAAGTTCCAAAGGAAGCAACAACGACAAAAAGTGGTGGCTATGTTCTTGGAAATGTATTATGAAAAGAAAGAGTCTAAAATGAAGCTCTTCTTATTTTGCAGGGGCTGAGGGGCAAAAATCAGAATGAGTAAGGGAGTTGATGAGTAAGGGAGTTGATGAATAAGGTAGTTTGGGGCTTCGCCTGGAGGCATGATGGTGACTTCATAAAGTATCTTAAAAGTCCATCTGAAAAGTTTACTTTTGAAAACAGAGCAAGTGTGATAGAAAAAGTCCCCAAAGGTGTTTTTTTCTCAACTAATGTGCACTCACCTGAGAGCCTGTATATTCTAATGATTGTTCCACCATGTGAGAAATACAAAGAAAACCAGAAATCTTAGAGGAAGATTTGAAGCTACCCAGAGCACAAGACCCCAAATAGAATTCCATAATAAATTTGCATTTGTACAGAAAATAGGGAAAGACATCAGGGCAGACCAGCAGTCACTACATAAGATGAAAGAAAACAAATGCTAGAACTAGGGCAGGTAAATTTAAAAAAAAAAAATTTTTTTTTTGAACCTAAAACTTTAAGAATGTGCACAATTTTGGCCTATGTACCCTGGCAATGAACACAGAAATGGACAAGAAAAGGCAGAAATAGTGACTATGAACCAAAGCCTATACACAAACACTTTTAAAACTGGCATATGATGACTACACCTGTGAAGAGCCTTCTTTGGTCAGGCCCAGTGTGGGAACAAGTCATTCACACAGGACGTGTTCATCACACGACCAGCAGTCATTCAAGAAACAAAACTGAAATCCATAGTTCAGATAGGCCAAAGCAGGGGGCAACTCCAGGGCATCCAACATCACGGAGCCTCTAGGCCATCTACTGGAAAGAGAGAGGACACCAAAGTGACATACCTGTCTTCAAACAGAGCTCATCAAAATCATGACAGCAACTGCTGTAACTCTTACACAAGTTGTCACACCGACAATCAGGAGGTCCAACCTCTTGAAGTTCAAAACATCTTCCCTTGCAAGATCCAGAGGTGTTGGTCCAAGGGGAGTCCGATAGCACTGCAAGAGGTAAAGGCAATGATTTAGGAAGGGGGTCATGACACTGGAAGAATGGCCCTGGGAAGCCATGCAGGATGGGGCTGTAGTCTGACCCTAGAGGAGAAGTCTGGCCCCATCACCTGCCACCTATGCACCCTGGACACATTGCTGAACTTGCTGTGCCACTGTTTCCTCATCTGTCAAATAAGAGGATCCATAAAAGTAACTCTAGATTGAAATGAAAGTTAAACCACCAAAGGAAAACATTTAGCAGGGTATCAAACACATAGAAAAAGTAAAATCTGTTAGCTATTGGTTTCATTATTATTTATTATTACAAATGTGTCAGGTTACTTCCCCAGTAGAAATAAGAATTTGTTTCCCTATTTAATAATGCATTGCTTTTTTTTTTAAAGAGAGAGAGAGAGAGAGAGAGAGAGAGAGAATTTTTTTAATATTTATTTTTCAGTACTTGGCGGACACAACATCTTTGTATGTGGTGCTGAGGATCAAACCCGGGCCGCACACATTCCAGGCGAGCGCACTACCGTTTGAGCCACACCCCCAGCCCCTGCATTGCTTTTTATAAGAAAAATTAAGCTCAAATGTTCTAAAGACAGTCTGAATATATGTGATGGAATAGAAGAAGACTTTTACTATCTCTTCTAACCAAAAATCTATGTCATAGCCAGTGTTATACAAACACAAACTCCACAATCTCATCTTGTCAAGAACAAACCCTCTTATCATTATACTCATGAGATAAAATTGTAGTCTGAGAAACCTCAAGTCATCTACATTTGGGGAAAAGAAAGAATTCCATGAGATGAAAATTTCACAAATTCATAATTTACAGAAAATGTAAGTTTAAAAATTAAGCGGTAATTTTATTCACTGAAGTACCTAAAAAATAAAACGTCTAGGAACAAATTTAATAACATGTATAGAACCTACATAAGAAACACTTTAAAACTTTACAAAAAGACTTTTCAAAAGGTCTAATTCCATCAAAATTCATACCACCTTAGATGTAAAAATATTATGAAAATATTAATTTTTCCTATATATCCCTAAAGATTCAATGCAATCACAATAAATATATCTACAGTTCTTGAAACTTGAGAGGATAAAAAAGATGTATGTAAAAAGAAATATGTGAAAATAGGAAAACACTAAAAAGGAAAAGTAATTTGGTGACTAGACAGGAAAGTATATTCTGAAGTTAAATAATTAAAATAGCTTGGTACTAGAAAATAAGTACATCAGTGTTATATATGGTCCCAGGAATAGGAACCATACATAAATGCTAAATATATGAGAATATATTGTATAATAAAATGACATTTAAAACCAGAGAAAGAGAAAAGGATTAATCAGTAAGTTGTGACTGGAGAAAAGTAAGCTGGACCCTCACCCCAGTTAATAAGATAACTAATTTATGGTGAATGTAAAATATAAACTGATAACTGTTTCTAAGAATGCAAAGTTTTGTAAAATAGAATACAATTTAGAAACATCTATCAACATTTTAAAACGTGCATGACTCTTCCGGAATTTCATTACTAGTAGTTTACCTCTCATATATAATTGCGAAAGTTCTCCAAAATACATGCACACACATGAAAAAAATGACCATTATTCACTGCTTTTTTTTTTTTTCAAAGGGTAGAAGGAAGGGTTCCTGAAGTCAACCAAAGGTACTTTATCCATCAAGAAAGAAAAAATCCCTACATTTATAAGTGGAATGTTGCTTACCCTTAGAAGAGTGAGTCAGATCTGTATAGGCTAATGAAAAATCCACAAAACATATAAACAATTTTTTTTTTTAAAGAACAAAGTACCAGTAAATGGATGGAACTGGAGATGATCATGCTAAGTGAAATAAGCCAACCCCCTCCCCCAAAACAAAGGTCAAATGTTCTCTCTGATATGTGGATGCTAACACACAACAAGGGGTGGGGGTAGGAGAATAGAAGTTCATTGGAATAGAAAAGGGGAATGAAGGGAAGGGAGGGGGATGGGAATAGGAAAGACAGAATGAATTACACCCAACTTTCCTATGGTCCTTTATAAATACACAACCAGTGACACTCCACATCATGTACAACCACAAGAGTGGGATCCTAATTAGAATAAGTTATACTCCATGTGTGTATAATATGTCAAAATATATTGTATCCTTGTGTATATCTGAAAAGAACAAATAAAAAAGGACAAAGTAGCCGGGCAAGGTGGCACACGCCTGTAATCCCAGTGGCTCAGGAGGCTGAGGAAGAAGGATCTTGAATTCAAAGCCAGCCTCAGCAAAAGCAAGGTGCTTATGCAACTCAGTGAGACCATGTCTCTTAAAAAAAAAAAGAAAAGAAAGAAAGAAAATACAATCTAGGGCTGGGGATGTGGCTCAGAGTTCTAGTGCCCCTGAGTGCAATCCCCATTACCAAAAAAAAAAAAAGAACAAAGTACTTAATAGTGTTACAGTATTAAGGATTATGTATTAAATTTTGTGCTAAAAAAGAGAGATAAAGAGAGCATTAAGGACAAGAGATAAGGATGGAAATAACAGAGTCAGAGGTGCAGAGGGGAGACAGAGACAGAGAGGGAGGGAAAGACTGAGAGTAAAGGGGTTAAGAAAATGTGCAGGTGTGAATTAACCTTTTTCTTCCCTGTAAGAAACTGTTTACAGGAATTATATTTCTGAAAAATGAGAAAATTAATTTCTATAATTTGAAATTACTGGCGTTTTACAAATTTGTGGGTAGTTCTCTGGATTTTTTTTTAATCGCTTGATTACTTTCTTCTATATATCACATATGTATATATGCATGTGTGTGTATAAAACATGTCATACAATATATAGTACATGTAAATACATTAACAAGTATTATTTATAACATGCTATTTGTAATTTTATTTCCATGTTTATGAATTTCATATTTTTAATAATCCACATGTATCACTTTTAAAAATCAAGAAAAAGTGAAAAACAGGAGAAAAGATGTTAAGTGACATTTCCCAGTTCATCCACACCATGTATTTGAACATCCTGCTCATCCTTTGTCTTCTTTATAATCAGCATCACCCAATGCTAACCTTTATGTCATCAGATCAGTTGAACTAAAGCAAACAGATTCACTAGACCATGAAATGTGAAATGCTTTCGCATGGTTGATTCTGTGATGTTGAAATACATACAAACCACATCAGTTCAGTTTAGGAAATAATGTCAGTTTCCACTGCAGTGCCTTACCTCTGGTCTAAAAACCACATTTTTTCTATTGACTTTGGCTAACCTAAGAACAGTGTATGCTGAACCACAGGAAACCATGGTAAGGAGAAGGAATTGAAAAGGGGGCGAAAAAAAAGATGGTCCTATAGTAAAAATAAAGATAAGGAAAAACTTATAGTTGAATATTCCTTTTTTAAGGCTCGTGGTTAGATAGAATCACTGCATTAGCAGCTAATAAATGGTGAGCAGTTCTCACTCCAATGAGCTGCATACAGAAGCCTGCTCAGCTCTGCTGAGAGAGGAGGAGGCCTACAGGCAATGTCATTCACAGGTGTTTTTTGTTTGTTTTTGTTTTTGTTTTTTTACCTGCCTTGTCTCCTTTAGGGGTCCCAGAAAGCATTTGAAATTTTCCTGCACTTATGCCCGGCATATTCTTTTTATCTTAATCTATTCCCTATATCTTTTTTACTTTCAAAATATCCATATAGGCTAGGAGTAGTGGTGCAAACCTGTAATCCCAGCAGCTCAGGGGGCCTAGACAGGAGTATCATAAGTTCAAAGCCAGCCTCAGCAATTTAGCAAGGCCCTAAGCAACTTAGCAAAACCATGTCTCTAAATATAATATCTTAAAAAGGACTTGGGATGTGGCTCAATAACTAAGCACCCCTAGGTTCAATCCCTAGTACAAACAAAAAAACAAAATCTGTTGCAAATGCTTCATCATTTTGTGCTCTTTTTTCATGCCTAGTACCAAAATGATTTTTACTAGTAATCATTCTTTCACTTTGTGCCTTGCTTTGTTTTTCAATGTAATTGACTCTCACTCAAGGGTTGACCCTTATCACAGCCCTCCTGACCAAGCTTTAGACTGAAGACAGCTTTGTTAGAGCTGCATTTACATTCATAAAGCAAAGATACATCTCATAAAAAATACTCTACCCAAGATTGTGTTATCGACAGCTTCAAACAGGAGTGAATTCCTGAGCCTGTGTAGATTAGGGGATATCTATGCCCAAATTCACTCTGGGCTAACAGGAATCACAGGGGCAGAAAAATGCAAAGATAGTTTGAGTCATACAAAGCCTCTTCTAACCCTAAGAAATTTGAGCTGCCATTGCTTTTTCAGTAAAGGAGAACAGAGAGTAGGAGAATGTTGGCTTTGCCAGTCCAGGTCCTGATGCATCTTGGCTACCTGTTTCACGACAAGTTTTGGGTCCTAGTCATTTTCTAGGAATTCTGTATCTCATCCTCTTCATTCTACCTTGCTTTTATTTATTTATTTATTTATTTGTGTGTTTGTTTGTTTGTTTGTTGAATTCCTGGCCCAGGATCCATGTCTTTCTTCCTACACCAGAGAACAGGTTTTGGGGACTTTTCTTTTTATTGTGCCCGATTCAACACCAAATGTGGAAAGATCAGTTGATTATACATCTCAGTTTTAAATTCCAAGCCCCCCTTTACTTGACCTAAATCAAGAGAACATGGACCTGAGCACCTTAGTTCTTTAGCTCAATTAAAGAATGGCAAAAAAAAAAAAAAAAAAAAAAAAAAACACAAGGAACCATAAACTTGTGGCCTCCCAGGATTTTCCTGAGATCCCCACAAAAGCTTGAAACTAAAAAAGAAGACAAACTCTAAAGAGCAAGCAAACAAAAAGTACTCAGAAGTATTAAGTTAGAAATACGTAGTAAGTGTGATAGGGCCTTCAAATTAGATCTTAGGAGGCACTTGCCAATATTTTTGTGTAATTCAAATTACATTGCTGCCTTTAAAATCATATATTTAAATGATGTTATTTTACTTCGATGATAAAGTCAGTCCTAGAATCATGAGTAACAAATGTTATAGAACCTTACAAATATATTTTGTTATTTTTTCAAAAGGACATTGGATTTTAAAATTAAATATACACATGATATGCATACCAACAGTGCCATACACTCCTTATTTTTCACAGAAGTATAATTTCATGACTTAAAGAAATACCAATATAAATCATAATTTATTATTTCATTCAAAAACCTTTTTTTTTTTTTTAGAATATCCCATCTCACTGTACACATACACAGAGAGGATTGGAGAATTCCGGTGTCATTTATTCCATAGATATACAGAAAAAAATAATGAAAATGTATACCTCTTGGGAAAAAGCGTAATTGATGAGAAGAGTTGTGATCAAAATATAAATCCATCCCGGGCACCCCATCATATTTCCCTCGAAATTCTCCCACACAGGAAAATTTTCAAATTTGGGTAATGACCAATAAGGGAGAGAGTCTTTAAATTGAAAACATGAAGCCCAGCCCAAAGTTGGAAGGTTTTTTTTTCTTTCAAACTTCTTCCAACAGGCTGCTCCTGTTTTCAGAGTTTGGGACATTGCTCCCTATCTGTCCCTCCCATTCATTCTGGTTCTCAGCCCAGGTGTTTCCTGAAAGTGAGAAGAAAGCCCTGAATTGGATTTCAAGTTGTGGTTGTGCCTTTTCTCATAAGCATTAAAACAGAAAGGGTTCCCCTGGGTTGCCCTGTTTGAAGTAAACCCAGTGAAACCCCAAGGGCAGCATGGATGCCACTCAAGATTCCACTCAACTCTAGAATTTAATACTGTCTTATGCCTCTTCTGGAGTATCTGATTCATCTTTTTAGGTGATACTTTCTTGTTCTGAAGTTGCTTTTATTTTTCTGATGGTTCTGACTTCACCCTTTAGCAAGCAGCTCTATATACAGGCCTGCTCTCCACCTCTCTGCTTCCTAACATCACTTTCTATAAATACCCACTCATGGGCATCACTGTTTCCTCATCTTCAGAGCTGCTAGGCCAGATTTCATAAGGTTTTTTTTTTCTTTTTTTTTTTTTTAATATAAATAGGTCCACCTGGAATAATATAAATAGGTGTTTTCAAACACCTGTACTTTCAAAGAATTTATCAATAAAATGTCCTCCTATGGAAGGCCTCACAAACTACAAGAAAATAGATTTCTTTGTGATTTAAATCAAAAGTTAAAAACTTAATTAAATGTCTAACCTATTCAGAAAGCCTTAAAGATAAGGACTAGCATGAATCTGAATGATTTGCAAATCTGCTAGCCAACAATGAAACACTGTCACCTTAAATCATGGTTTTATTAGCCCTAGGAATACATGTAGAAACTGGCCTTACAAGTGAAGATAAATTCAATGTATCATCCTATTTTAATAAGACTTCTAAAATTTTCAATAGAAAATGATCCTTCTCATCCCTAATACCATTTCTATTTTCTCTGTGATTCACAAAAAAAAGTTTTTACTCATAAAATTATTTATGATACTTTACATTTCATATTTATCCACAAATTTCAGTTGTACATTTTGAAAGTTTCTTGTTAAACCAATGAAAAGGATAATAAATTGGAATGAGCTTTCAGGTTTCTATTAGCTCATGAGCTCACAAGTTTCCTTTTGTCTTTCAAGTATTAAGTTGCATATATTTCAAATATACAGGTGGATATTCCATTTCCACCTGGGAACTAAAAGAATATGTATGTCATAAGCTTCAATAAAGTAGACTCCCCCGTACCATCATAATCCCACACACATACAGGTGTACATGAGAACATGAACACCTGTGCACACATAAATTCTCTTGCAGTCTTTTTAAAACCAAATTAAGGGATCTGCATTAGATGTTCAGGACAAAGATGTCAAATTGGATTGCAGTTGTTACTCACATTTTCTTTGAAAATTGATACCTGCCATCTTGCTTACCTGAGGGCCCTTTATGTTTACTCAAAAGAATTATAATTTGCTCTGCTCATTTTATACCTTCTAATAAGTCTTTATGTGTCTGGTAAAATAAATCTTATTCCACCCTTACTTCCAATAGATCACTAGTTCCTAACAATAAATCCAGCTAACAAGTATGCTAGTTAATTAATTATAAGTTTGTTTACTCTGCCACAACCTTGAAACCAATGCCTCAGTCCATAGTACAACAGTAAGGATCTACATGTGTGTAGAACATTCTCCACTGTTGCTGCATAAAAAACAAGAGGCTGCATGCTTTTGAACAGTGGATCTTGCTTTAATCAGTCCAGAGCTGGCCATATATGAATACCCTTTGTGTTCCTTGTGTTTGTTAAAAAAAAAAAAAAAAAAAAAAAACTTGAAGCACTAAGCTTTGTAGGATTTCTTTGGAATCCAAAAGGATTTTTTGAAAATGGGAAAGCAGGAGTACTTTCCCTCCTGGTGTCTTATCTTAATCCACATATAAAATTTACCCAGTGTTTTCTAATGTGAAGGCTTTACTAACAGAATGATCAATCACATATATCATTTGAAAAATGTCCCTTCTAGGCACAAATGGCATTTAAAAAGACATAAAAACTCTGCACTATGCTTTCACCCAGTTTCCAAAGTACATCTTTGGTCGTTTCTCTGGAGGAATCAACCACAGCACCTAAACAGTAAGTAAGCTACATCAGAAGAAAAATTAAAAATAAAAAGTGTGCAGACATAACAAAACACTTCAACTCAGACTTAAATTGTATTGTACCCTAAGACAAAGCTTCTCACTCATAGGTGGAAGTTTAACTAATAAATTATTTTAGATGCTATCATAAAGCCTGAAACAATCAGTAATTTAAATTATTTAATAATCAAATGTTTTGTAATGTATTTAAAATTATATAATTTATAGATTATAATGTAGACCATACTACTTTTTCCAAAAGTAACATGGATTTGTTAGTTCTTTTAGTTGTTTCTTATAACATTTGGAAATAATTTAACATATACAAAGTATTTTTGAAGATTACTAAAGCCGACCTACGTTTTCCACATTTTCTAGTGGAGAACACTCAAGCCTAAGGGACAAGAAAGCAAGATGGAAATCAGGATTTTTTTTTTTTAATCCAGAAAGAAATTAGAGATCACCCAGGTCAGCTTCTCAGTGGGCAGCTAGGGAAGAGACTTCACACATGATTTGCCCAAGACCTCACTGCCTACTATATGAACAGAGAGTATCAGCCTAAGACTTTTAAGACTATCTCCCAAAAGAGTCAACTTCAAAAATAATGGATATCTTGATTTTATACATGTATTAAGGAACCAGCATTTAATTTCTCAATATCAGTTTTAACCAAAAGTAATATATGAAGAGGAAACAACAGCAAGAAAGTCCCATTTTGAATGCATTGGAAAGAACCAGCTGTTTGCTGTCAAGTTGCAAGCTGGTCCACGTGACCTTACTAGGAGTTGGATCCCCCTGGCTGTTAGTGGCACTGGAAGAGGCCTTTGAAGAGAGCATTTGCTACCAATAAAAAACAGCATTCTCTTCTAGCCCAGAGACCCTTCACCTCCCTCCCCAACAGAAGACAGCTCCTTCTGTCCATTTGGCTTCCTGGGGCTGCAATTTTTATGATCTATTTTCTCAGTCTTGGCCCAAACCACACCCCACTTCAATTCACTAACCCACTGCTAATATTATTCTTTCAACCTTCTGGCATGACTCAAAAGCAACTTACTTGATGTAAGGAAGATTTAGTATTCCATCAAGGCATGTATCACAACTTGATTAATAATAAAGTTCATGCTGGCTAAACAGAGAGAGGTGAGAATCTTTCACTGTGGTCAGATCAAGAAATACAGAGAAACACAAAATTTACAGAAAGACAGACAAACACTCTGGGATCTCAGAAAAAGTCAAGAAAATATTGCCCCCTAGAGTACCCATGACTTCAAATGTAATTTTTATTTCTAAAACTATCAGCGGCTCCAATTTCCAGGAAATTAACCAACTCATTGCTTAAGACCTGGTCAGTTAAGCCCCCTCCGGCTGCACAAGGAGCTCCTTCATGAGAATTCCCACTCCGCTGATGGTTCAGCATATTGTAAAAGGAAACTCTTTCACTTTGGTTCGATTAGCTAAGTCAGGGTACACTTTTAAAACTCACCTTTCCTTATGCAAAAGAAAAAACACAATGAGAAAAATCCATCCCATAAGCTCTTTGAAGTACCTCCTCTGTCTTATGTTTTTCCTGTTTGGGGTAAATCTTGATCTTAAAAATTTTAAATCTCTAGAGTTTCATAGAGACAGATCACTGCCTTTTTTACTTTCACTCCTCTTTTTCCTGGATCAGAATTATCTGGTAGCAAACACTCTATTTTACATCGCATGACAACAAATTGCATTTGTATATCTCCAGTCCTAACCCAACACCTGTTCTCTCACCACATCTGCTTTTGCCTTGGCTATGAAAAAATGTTTTAATTTTATCTCAACATTTATAAATTTCAAAGTACACAGACTTAAGGGTACAGTTGTTATGAAGCCCCCATCAATGTGCTCTCAATAAAACCACATTTTTTTTTCACCTGAATTTATATCTACCGCTGGTTTCATCCCAGAGGAATCTAGGACTAAATTAGTTATCCTGCAAGATTACCTTAAAGATGGATTTCTTAAGGACTTTATGTTGATAACTAGTGAATAATATTTTTAAAAGAACTGAAATGCAAATAGTTGTTACTCTTACCTGTCAGAGGGCCTTCATCCCATCCTTCTGCCCTCTTAATTCGACTTGCCGTGAATCCACAGCAGATATTGACACCAACAGCAAAAGTGAACAAGGATATTACCTAAAGAGATAGAGAGACTGAGTTGTCAAAGACAGCTAGACAGGTCTAAATCCAATTACATGAAGCAATTCCAGTCCCTGCAACATCCCCAATCCTACAACTTCCAAAATGCATCCTAAGGTGCTGTCTCAATCTGAACAACAAACAGAAACACTCAGATTCAAAAGGAACTGGTTCTGAGGAGCAAGCCTTTTCCCCAGCGGTTCCATCCTTCTCCTACCTGGTAAGACTGGAAGGAGCCTCTTCTTGCCATGTCAGGATTCTTGGAAAGCTTTCTGCAGCGTGTTCTCTGCCTACATGGAATGCCCTGCTCCGGGGCTCCGCGTTCAGTCTATTAACTACAAGCAATCCCACCTGGGAAGTTGACAGGCTCATCTGATTTGTCCAGAGCTTGATTTCATCACGGTTTGTTCAAATTGCAGCTCTGAGCACAAGAGGCTTAAAGCATCATCCTCCTTGTCCCCACCCCCTTATCGGTCCCTCCCCTAACACAAACCCTTTCATGTGGTATCCTCTGGCAACGTGAAGATTTCTTATGTAGCTGTGGCCAATAACAGCGCACGTTCGTTTTCCTTCCCTCACAAAAACATGGTTTGTCAAAAAGAAACCAAATGTATTTCATCCGATAAAAATGAAACAGAGCCGCACAGAGCTTTCTACCAGCTTCAAGCTTTTAAGGTTTACAATGTAGTTATTCAGTGTCGTCAACCCCGGCTTTATTTTTCTTTTCTTTCCTTTTTTTTTTTTTTTTTTTTTTTAGAAGGAAAGTTTTACCATTTGTAAGCATAATAACTCTCCCTGTCTTTTCCATTTATTTATTTGCTGGCAGTTTGAAAGACCCTGTCCCTATTACGACGTTCTCTGCTACTTCTGATGACTCTGATATTTCTCAGGATGAAATCTCCCGAAATTGCAACTCGCACAAGAGACAGCATTCTTTTCCCCCATGTCATTGTTATATTTTAGAGAAGTAACTTTTATCAAAATACTGAGAATGCCAGCTAAGCAGCGTGCAGTCCTCCTGCCCAGTGAGGAAAGACAAAATAACTCCAGGCTCTGGCCATTCCTGCCAAAAGTCAGCTGGCTTTGAGGCATTTGGGAGGTAAGGAGCAGATAGAAGAGGTGGAGAGGAAAGGGAGGGTAAGCTTTATTAGCAAGTGAATTGAGGATGGAAATCTCAATGGCAGCAAGAATTTAGATTTCAAGAATTGTTTTTCTAGTTATTTTTCTCTTCAGTTATCATCTAGCTCCCATCTAGGACACTCTAGTGTCCTCTGAGGCTCTTGTGAGTGTAAAAGTTCCTTTACTGAGCACTTTGGAAATCACAGCACATTTACAGGAGAAATTGAGGCCTCTAAATCTGAAAGTTGTTTAAATATTGTGTGCCTTTAAGATTCAAATGAGGGGAGGTTTGTTTGTGCCTTTTCCGGCCAGGCCCAGGGACTGTCTTTTCTAGCACAGTGCATATGCGCATACGTAAACAAACAGGGACTCACAGCTCAACCAATTACTAACGGAGCAGAGCCTCTGTGCAAATAAAACATGATAGCACAAAAGCAAGAACTTGTTTATAAGCGGATTGTATAGTAGGCCTGGGTTTCATTATAAATTCTAGAGTTTAGTAACAGCTAATTGAGAATACACTGCCAAACTTTAAGTTGCCTTTCTAGAATTCTTTCAGTTTGCCCTCTTAAAAGAGATGACAGGCTTATGAATTTTTCTATGTAAGTCTCTTGCTTTAGTCTGTCTGCCATACTGAACTGATTTAGAGTTGGGTATTTAGCGAGGCTTATAAAAGATGTTAACCCCATGTAATATTTTTCTACTATTTATGTTAAATTTCAAGATGCAAGCCCGTCATTTTAGGGGGAAACTATCAACCAAAAAGGAGAACATCAAGGCCATCCTGTTATTTCATTGTATGCTACAGTGCTCCCCATGTTCCAAAAATCAAGCACCCTCTACTCTCCAGCCTCTCCAGGCTTCGCCAGAGTCCAACAACTTGAGCCTCTGTCTGACATTTGATTGCAGAAACCCAGCATGGGGACAATGACTCTTGTCCTTGGGGAAAAAAAAAAAAAAACGGAGTTCGGAAGCAGAACATCAGCTATTATTTCATTGCATTTTAGACAGGATGACTAGCCGTATGGGAGAGAAAAGCTGGTAAGTATAAAAGCCAAGTTTAGGCATAGTTGACTTCTGCACACCACTTGGTACCATTTCCAAAAGAAGTGAGCTTAGTCGCTCCTGCTGCTAACTATTCTGCTAAATTCACTTTATCTTCTACCGGGTCGTGGAGCGTCAGGAAATTTTTCACACACATACATCATCACCATCATCATCACCACCTAGGTATTGATAAACAGAACTTTACTAAAAAGATTATCATTATAAATCCACTTCCAGGAAGATGGCCAAAGTCCCTCTGTTGGGCACCAAAACAACAACACAATCCCATTACCCCCTCATTATGCAAAGCTGAGAAAAAAAAAAAAAAAGCCTGGGATTGCAAAGTAAGTTAAGAAATTCCACCAAAATGACTGGAATATAGTTCAAAACCTTCTTTTATAAGAAACCCCAATTAAGAAAGTTCACCTGCTGTGGTGTCTAAGATTTTGGGAGAAATTGACACATGGCTGGCTCAGGAAACAAGAAAGAGTATGCGAGAGACTGAACTTCCAGCTTGGTTTATTCACCTAGCCACCTTTCAGAGAACACTGCCCCCTGGCAGAAGGAAATCTAGAACTCTAAATACATCTTTCATCAGCCTCAGCCCCTAAAAATCACTCCGTGGTTCTCAATCTTTATTAGGCATAATAGCTACCCTGGGGTTTGTTTGAAATGTTGTTTATGCCCTGTTCCCTGAGATTCTGATTCCCTGGTCTGCGGGGTGGGGGAGGAGAAAGGGGTGCTTAGGGGCCAGACAAGAATGGAACAATAGGTTATTCTGATGCAAGTCATACAAGGACTACATTTAGAAAAACAGAACATGAGAATAAATTACTCTGAATTAATTTACTCATGCCCTCATATTGAATTGCTTGGCTTAAGTCATAATGTAATTTTTAATACTTTCACTATTAATTGAACTTTAAGTTTCCATCTCTACAAGACAAGCAAGCTATGGCTGTCCTTCCAGGGGAATCATCTCCAAACTGTAAGCAGCAGATCAGCATTTTATTTACTTTGCTGATGGTACACAGCAGCAGTGTGTATGTTGCTTAATTGCAATACAGTAGTTGCATTTATACAAATGCACAGACTATCTTTTCATGAAATAATTCTATGAATCCTTGTTCCCAAGCCATGATTAAGATAAGAAGGCTTGAGGTGAACAGTGAGATTTGAAAGATATGAAACTGAGTGTTGTTATTCCTGCTTCCCGCAGCAATTATGAAATTGTCATGAAATGATTAAAACTTTATCTACATCCAGTTTCTCATTATGCAGAACTGACATGACTTGACTTGGCTTAACATTATTCCCAGAATAATTATAAGATAATGTGTGATGTTAGACAATTACTAACCACATGATTTTCAGAACTATCATTTTGCAATAACTACAGCATGTACACTTTGGAAGTAATAAAACAGCACCACTGTATATTCTTCCTATTCTATTTTCAAATTCTTTTTTTGATTTTTTTTTAGTTGTAGATGAACACAATATCTTTATTTTGTTAATTCATTTTTATGTGGTGCTGAGGATCGAACCCAGTGTCTCACACGTTCGAGACAAGCGCCACAACCCTAGCCCCTCTATTTTCAAATTCTTTAAGCCTTGTATTTACATTCTGTTGTGGAAGAGCAGTATTAGAAAATTAAGAAAAAAGTTGGACAACAATCATAGCCAAAGGGACATACCAATCTAAATGCAGCTGAAAATTCTGACAGTTAATGGGGGAACAAGCTGGCTCAATTGCTCCCACAATCCAGAACTGCAGATATTTATATAAAGTAGATGCCACTTAAAATGCTAAACCAAAGAAGCAAAGTTTTATGGGTAATGTATGGTCCCTGGGGGTTCTCCAGTGGAGAAATAGCACATGCCTTTTCAAATGTAAACAGGACTTGTTCTATTATTACATAATTGAAAGCTGAAATCAACACTGTCACATCTTACAGTGACTTCAACTTATATTATAAACTCACATGAATTACATTTACTCCCAATGGCAGCTTAGTATGAATCCCTCACTGGAACAATCTCTGCCCTTTATGAATATTCATTCATTCATTGCACAGATATTCATTAGCTCCTACCAGGTACCAAGCACTGTTCTGGGTACTAGCAGTACTACCCAGGGAGCTAAACCAGAGATTGCCCTGCCCTCCACATTAATCACATAGACACAGAAATGAATGTGCAATTGCAACTGTGAAAATGCAGATGTGTGGAGGTAAATGATGCTAGGAGAAACATATTATCCAGATTTGGCCTAATCAAGGAGGTCACAGATGATTTTGTGGGTTAGATGTTAACTGAGCTGTGATTTGAGGGGTGGATGGGAGCAATTAGATTCAGAGAAGAGGAAAGAATTCTAGGCAGAGAGAAGAATGTGCAGACGTTTTGTTTAGGATTGAGGCACAACACCCTCATGAGATAAAAAGACAGCCAGTTTGACTGGTGTAAGAAGAGCAAAAGTGAATGCAGAGTGAAGAGGGACTGGAGAGGGTAGGAGAGACTGGGCACATGGCTTCCCACAGTTCATCTTAGGAATATTGTCCTTATCCTGAAAGAGTGAAAATGCCCTTAGAAGACTTAAGACAGGTGGAGTTTAATCAGATTGTGAAGAATTCATCTCTTTACAGTATAGATATGAATTAGAGGGAATTAAGAATGAGTACAGTGGTCAGTTTGGAAATCATGGCAAGAATTCTGAAAAAAAAGATAATGGCAGTTTGTATCCAAGAGGGTCTGGTGGTGGTGGAGAGGAAGAAAAGCACAAGAGTTAGGGAAAAGATTTGCTAATGACCTGGGTAGAGGAGGCAAGGGGCAGGCCGGTATTAGCATGACTTCTGAGTTAAGAAACACTTAGACATTACAACACTTAAATATATGCTCAGTAAAATCACTTCTTGTGTTTTAATGGGACCATAAGGAAAATATAGAGACATCTGCAAACACCCTAATATTAAAGTTAAAATAAAGGACATAGCTAACAGTTTTAGAACATTTGTCAATCATTTTAAAGATCATCTAAGACAGTTGATTTAAAGTAATGTTATATTTGGCTTTGAACATGAAAAAATACATTTATTCATAAATGAGGTTTTAAAAGAATTTCCCCCAGGAAATAGCTCAGCTTTGTTCCTAACTCTAGCTTATAATAGAACATTTTAAAATGAAAAACTCAATTTAACTATTTCATTCTAGTTACTCCGAAGCCTGCATGCTAAATATCTAAGCAAACAGAGATAGATCCTATCAGTTTGGAGGGATGGGTCACCTGCATGCCCATGAGCCTTAGGAAGGTCTGCATCGTTTGAGTCTACTCTGTAATGTAATTGTGCAATAGATGAGAATGAAAGGTGGGTAGATCACTAGAGATAATTATTATATCACAGGACTGAAGGCACCCATTCTTTCCCTCCAGTCTCATACATTATTGTCACCTCCTCTTGCAGTTGAAGTAATGGAAGTTACTTCTGAAACCTAGGTCTCCTAAGCCAGCCTAGACCACTGTCCACTCGAGCATGATGTCTCTTATGCCACCTGAGGGTCTGAACTCAACAGGTCCAAAATGCTGCTACCTACACAACTAGTTCACCATCCCAACTTCATTTCTTTTGGTGAAAACCTTAAAACCCCTTTTTGTTCTACTATAATCCTCTCTTTCACCTCTTGCTTTTCATCAGATACCATGCTACACATTAGCCTTATTAAATACAACTATCTCCATAATTTATCAGAGCTTGCTGAGTGCTGTCAGTTCCTAAACTATCTTCCCATGTGATGATTTTCTTTCATCCCTATGTCTTCATACTTCTAGACAAAAGTTGAAGGTCCTCTCTGAAGGTTCTTCCTATGTGCGCTCCACCCTCTCTATATACTGCGCCACTGAGTCCTCTATTATTCAACCTGTGATTCATTCCCATTAATTACCCAGGGGGCCCTACACAAAATGCATATCTGATCACTTTCCTCCCCAAATAAAAATCTTTCAGTGGTTCCCCATCATAACAGATCTCAAAGTATGATTTTTGGACCCAGAGGGTCAGAAACACCTAGAAACGTATTAGAAATGCACATTCTTGGAGACTACCGGAGACCAACTGAATCAAAAACTCTGGGGAGTGAAACCCTTGATTAGTGTGGCAAGACGCCCACCAGGTGATTCTGATACAAGTTTGAAAACCACTGACCTCGAGAATAAATACTAAACTGCTTAACAGGGCATGTAAGACCCAGATCCAAAACTAAGCTCTCTGGATTCAAATCCCAGCCCTGCCACTGTTTAACTATGAGACCTTACATGACCTTCCTCAGCAAATTACTTCTCCATCCCAAGACTCAGTTTTCTCATCTGTATCCACCTTGGGAGTCTTAAGACTATTACATGAAAATAATCCATGCAAGTCACCAAGCACAGTGGCTGGCACAGAATAATGCTTGTTAATTGGTGGCTTTCTTAATTAGAGAAACATTTGCTGTTGCTTTTACATTTTCATTCCTCCATACATGTTGGAGCTTAAGCCTAGAATGCCCTCTTCACATAATCTCCCTAGAAAACTCCAACTTATTTGTGAAAATTCAAGTTAGTTCACTGTGATGCCTCCTCTGATTTTGCCTTCCCAGTGCATAGCAATGGGATGCCTTTGTTCTGTTCCTATATTGTCTGTATCCTCTTAGCTTGACTCCTTGTGATCTCTTCCAATGCAGAGACCAGTTATCCCTACATTTCACAGAGCTTTGCAACTTGCCCGGAACATAGCAGGCAGATGATAAATGTTTGCTGAATGAACCACTTGGTACCAAGAACCTTGAATTGCAGTCTTGCTCTGTTACTAACTAGATGTGCTGTATTTCTTCATCTGCAAAACAGGGTTATTGGGCTAACTCAGCAGATTTAAGCCATTTTTTAAACATTTTTTTTTATATAGAAATGAGGCGATTTATTTATTTATTTATTTTAGTTATACATTGGCACAATATCTTTATTTTTGTTTACTAATTTTTATGTGGTGCTAAGGATCGAACCCAGTGCCTCACATTTGTGAGGCAAGTGCTCTGTTACTGAGCCACAACCCCAGCTCACCTTTTAAACATTTAAACTTTGTTTTCAAATAAAACCTTATAGTGAATACTAACATCTAAATTTGGAATTGCTCTTCTTGTAGTTGAGATGAAGACCTAGAATCTCATCTAACCAGCTACCTCTTCCCTATGAACTTTCTCAGAAATGTAGAGATTCAAGGCAAATAATTTGCAAAAACCAAACAAGCAAATATCCATAACTAAGTTAATTCTCATTATTTAATAATGTTACTAATATAATTTTTTCCCTGTGATATTCTGATACTTATACATCAGATTTTTGGGATGTGTGGGATGTACACACACATCCCAAAAATCTGATGCCCAGGCCAGATCTTTCATTGACAATGACAGAGACTCTCACTCTGAGCAGGTCCTTCTGCAAGGAGTCCAAGCTCATTCCTGCGTGCACATTTTTGCTTGTACTGTTTCTCAGCCCTGAGGTCTTTCTCTTCCTGTGGTTTTCCTCCAAATCTTAGTCAGTTTATAATCTTTCTCAAGTCTCAGCAACTTCACAAGTAACCCTTTCACAATTGCAAAGCCCATTGTACTATCTTCATTTCAAGAACTTACAGATTTACTCAAGACATTCGTCTCTCTTCTGTCTAGAGTTCCCTGTTTAGTTTTGTTGTTAGTTTGATCGTTTCTTATTTCAACAATAAAAGCATAAACTCATAGAGAGTAGGAGAAGTAAACAACAAGGTGTAGAGGCTAAGAGTTTGGATTCTGAGATCCAACAGACTTGGTTCTGCTCCTTTTGAACATGAGATTTCACTTAACTTCTCTGAAATAAGGGTTTCTTTTTAAACTGGCTTTTATTACACAGGATTTATATGAAGAACAAGTTATATAACGTATGTTAGGCAAATAGCTCAAAGCTCAAGCCAAAGAAACAAAGTATTAGATATGACTATATATAGGAGGAGAACAAGATCTGCATCATCTTCTATCATGTTCTCAGCATCCTACAAAATGTTGAACATAAAATAGGAGTAACATATGTTCCAGGAAAATCCCTTTGAAAGTACAGATTAGCAAAGTCACACTGACCCTCTTCTTAGACTTGAAAGCCCCCTGAAGGTGAGCTTTAACTCAAGAAATGTGTTGAGCTCAAAACTAACAGGAAGTTTATAATTGCTCTTAGAGTGTTATCATCACATAATTACCAGCACCACGGTATTCTCTCAGGGAGGAAGCAAAACTGTCCTTTCTGTGATTTCCCCTTTCAAACTAACAGCAGTTAGTGATACTGATGCAAATTGGGACAGAAGGGAACATCCTCTTCCTGATCAAAAGCTCCCACTAACAACTCACAGCTGACATCATCAGACCTGACAGAGAAAGACTGAATGCCTTCCCCCTAAGTTCAAAAGCAAGAGAAGGATGTCTGCTCTGGCCATTTCTATTCAACATTGTATGTCTAGCCAGAGCAATCAGGTAAATAAATAAATAAATGGCATCCAGATCAGAACAGAAAGAAAGAAATAAAACTATCTGTATTTACAGGTTATATGATTCTATAAGTGGAAAAACTAATGAATTTACACACATCAAAAAAAAAAAACCACAACAATTGGTATTAAAAAATTAGTTCAGAAAAGTTGCTTGATACAATACAAATATACAAAGTCTATATTGTATTTTAATGCATTACAATGACAATGTAAGGTGAAATTAAGAAAAACAGCACTTACAATAGAATTGAAAAGTCTAAAATACTTAGGAATCAAAGTAACAAAAGAAGTGTGAGATTAATACACCGAAAGCTAAAGAGAATCATTAAAATACATTAAAGAAGACCTAAATAACTGGAAACACATTTACATTCTTGGATTGGAGGGCATTATTGTTAAGATAGCAAGAAAGCAAAAGATGACCTATTGAATGCAAGAAAATATTTTCAAATCATATATGTGATAAGAATCTTGTATCCAGAATATGTAAAGAATATATAAACAACCCCTAAATCCATCTATAAGGAGACATACAATCCAATTATTAAAAACAGTCAAATAATTGGAATAGTCATTTTTCCAAAGAAGATATACAAATGGACCATAAACACATCACTAGTCACTAGGGAAATGCAAATCAAAAAAACTACTAATACAACTTCATACCCACTAGGATGGCTAAATTAAAAAGACAGATAATAACAAGTTCAAGAAATGACATGATGAAAAATAAATAAATACATAGTAATCTTGATGAAGAGAATAAAAGAAGTGATGTAGGAAAATTGAAACTCTCATTCTTTTTTGGTAGGATTGTAAAATGGTGTAGTCACTTTGGAAAACAGTTGGCAGTTCCACGAAATATTAGATATAAGGTTATCTATATTGCCCCCACCTATGAACACACAAGAGAAATTATACATACATGTCCACAATACTTACACACAAATGTTCACAGCCAGAATTATCAATTGATGAATAGAAAAATAAAGAAGTTGTATCCATACAATGGAATATTATTCATAATAAAAGGGATTGAATCCCGATACATGCCACAATGTGAATGAATCATGAAAACACATTAAATGAAGAAAGTGGTTGCAAAAATCACACATTGTATGATTCCATTGGTAAATGCCATTAGGTAAATATGAAACCTCTAGGATAAACAAACTTAAGGAAAGAAAGTAGATTAGCTGTTGGGCAATGGGGGAGTGACTGCCATTAGATGTGAATTTTTGAGTGTTGAAATATTTTAAAATTACATAACTGCAACTTTTGCATGTCTCTAAGAATATATTAAAAACCACTGAAATGTATAGCTCAAGACTAAATTTCATAGTATACAAATTATATCTCAATAAAGCTGATATTTTTTTTTAAAAGAGGTGGGCTGAACAGACACTTCTCAGAAGGTAATATACTATCAATCAACAAATATATGAAATAATGTTAAATATCTCTAGCTATTAGAGAAATGCAAATCAAAACTACTCTAAGATTTCATCTCACTCCAGATAGAATGGCAGCTATTATGAAGACAAACAACAATAAGTGTTGGTGAGGATGTGGGGGGAAAGGCACACTCATACATTATTGGTGGGACGCAAAATGGTGCAGCCAATCTGGAAAGCAGTATGGAGATTCCTTGGAAAACTTGGAATGGAACCACCATTTGACTCAGCCATCCCCCTCCTCGGTCTACACCCACAGGACTTAAAAACAGCATACTACAGGGACACAGCCACATCAATGTTTATTTCAGCACAATTCACAATAGCTAAACTGTGAAACCAAACTAGATGCTCATCCGTAGATGAATGGATAAAGAAAATCTGGTATATATACACAATGGAATATTACTCAGCAATAAAAGAGAATAAAATCATGACATTTGCAGGTAATGGATAGAGTTGGAGAATATAATGCTAAGTGAAGTTAGCCAATCCCCCCAAAAAAACAAATGCTGAATGTTTTCTCTGATATAAGATGGCTGATTCATAGTAGGGTTGGGAGGGAAAGCATGGGAGGATTAGATAAACTCTAGATAGGGCAAGAGGAGGGAGGAGAAGGGAGGGGACAAGGGGTGTAAAAAAGATGGTGGAATGAGATAGACATCATTACCCTACGTACATGTATGAAGACACAAATGGTGTGAATATACTTTGTATGCAACCAGAGATATGAAAAAATGTGCCGCATATGTGTATTATAAATTGTAATTCATTCTGCTATCAAACAAATTAGAATAAAAGATGAAATTTTAAAAAGAGAGAGATGAAAAATAAATAAATAAATAATAAAAAGAGAGAGATGGAGAGATTGTGCCTGTAGAGAGGCGAATTCCAAAACACCTGGATTCCCATGATCTTCAGTTCTCAGGCCTGTGCATTTCCAGAGCCTCTTCAGTTAGTCTCTGAATTTGACAATGCAGAGAAGGAATGAAGCAGTTCAGTCACTGTGTGGGCCTCTTTCACCATCCCCAGTGGGTAATCAAACTCTTCACCCTTCCACCTTGCAGTCAATAAAACTGAAAGGCTGTGCCTAGGCAGAGTCCCAGAGCTAAAGTTCTCAGATTGAAAGATCAGGATAGCTGCTGTGGCAGACAGGCATTTGATATAGTGGTCTTTAAACTAAAGATAATTTTTTTATGTAGATAAATAAGAAAATGATATTATAGGCAGGTGAAATTCCAAAAGCAAAGACTCAAAAATTTCAGGAAAGGTGAAAAGAAAGGGACTATATATTCTAGACAACTGGCAGGGAGCAGATACACTCTTACATGGTAGCTGGTCTTCAAAATATATCTTGACAAGCTGTAATCAAATGTTAATAAAGGAAACAGAGAGAAAAAGACACATCAATCAATCTAATCAGTGTGTCTGGGATAACATTCTTGAATAGAATACAGAAATGAGTTACACAACTTCACACTAGGAGAGACAAGCATTAACAATTCTTGTAAACAAAACCTGGGAGTTTTTGCTACCTGCAAGCTCTGTAGGAGGTCATGCTTGATCATAGCTCTAAGTGACCTCATTGAACATTAGGCTCCTTTAATAAAGGATTACTGCTCGGCTCCCAGAGAGAAACTTTCCATGGAGCCTGGCACTGCCCCAGCTCCATCTGGATTGTGTTCGCCTCTGGATATCTCATTTTAGGAGGTCACCACAAAACCGGAATTACCGAGAGAGGGATGAAGAGGATGATGAGGGGTCTTATTACCCAGTCCATTCATAACTTATTCATTTCCTTGTTCACTCAACAAACTTTTATTGAGCACTTGTTATGTGTCAGGCATTGAGGATGCAGTCTGCCCTGTGGATCCCAAGGGATTCTTTTAGGGGAGAAGAAATATAATGTCAAGTCATTGATAGGTGATAAGAAAAATAGAGCAGAGGAGAAGAGAGGAGTGGTGGGAGGAGCTATAGTCAATTAACTAGCAGCACTGATCTCTCCCAACAGATGACATTTGAACAGAAATCTGGATGAAGTAAGAGAGGATCAGGTATCTCCTGGAAAGAATAGCAAATGAAGAGGCCCCAAGGCAGAAGCAGCCTGGGTGTGTTCATAAAGGCCAGGGAGGCTGGGTGGAGTGAGAAGTGGCCGGGAAGCAGCAAGAATCAATGCAAAGAAGCAATTGGGTACAGGTCCACCTAAGACTCCTAGGTCATTGGGTCGGCTTCACATTTCATGTTGGTTGTGATATTTTAAGCCACCCTAGAAATTTGAGTCAAGCGACCACATGATCTGGTTTACATTTGGAAAGGCTCCCTGTGACTGCTCTCAGTGTCTGCATATCAAATGAGCAGCCCTGTGATGGTGCAGCCTGGATATCCCCAGAGGTGAGGGGTGGGTGGGTGTGGCTGTTTTCCTCAGACATTCAAAGGGCAACTTAGGATGGACAAAGCTTTCTTTTGCCTGTTTCCTTAGGCAAAACTAGACACTGAAGAAAAGCACAGTTTCAACTCGGAATAAGAGGAAATGTCATGCAATCAGTCTTGCTACTAGACAGGGAAATGAGCTCACTTACAAAAATGAGCTCATAGGCAACATTCAGGAGAGGCCAGGTGATGTCAAGCAAGAATTCTTGTACAGTATCTGAAGTCAAAGGAAGGTTGACTCACACAACATCTACGGTTCAAAACTTTCTTGGGAGGAAATGTCTTTCTCTCTAATGACCAGCAAAGAGATATATTCAAATTAAATAACCAGAACTTGGTTTTGTTTTCTCCAGATAAGTAAAAGGAAAATTAAAGATCCCTATAAACACTGCATTCTTTCTGTTTCATCTCCTGAAGGAAAACAGAGGAAGTGTAGCTAGGTATAAACAGCTATTTGCCTGGTATATGCAATTTAATCTTTGCCAATTAAAGGGAATGTTTGTTGGGATTAGGCAAAGAAAAACAGAATGAAACACCCTTCACAAAATCCTTTGAGGGACTTGAGCAAGAAGTGAAGCAACATACTTCTGAATTGATCTAGAAGACAGGCATAAGACAACTGACCTGACATTGCCTATCCCAACCTTTTAGGTCTCTCATTACCCCTTGTAAACAGAGCCACTGCAATTTTGGAATTCAAAAACCTCAGATTGCCACCTATTATGCAAGAAAGAGATTGCAGAAATTCTGAACCCTACTCTGTCCAGCTAAACTTCTGTAGCCCTTGAGAGAGGTTATACAACTTGTTAATCCCTCAAATCCAGGACTCTCAGGTTTGGTTAGAATCACAACTCAGGTGCTCACGAGCTAGGTGGGCATGAGTGAGTCGGGAAACCTCTCTGGATCTCCAATTACTCACAGAAAAATGGCAATGATCTCAATGCCTTCTTCATAGGTTATTGTGGGGATAAAATAAAATAATCCAAGTAGTGTTAATGGTTTATAACACTACCTACCATTTATTGAGCATCTAGAATGTGCCAGACATTGTACAGAAAGGATCTTACCGAGTTCTCTCAGTGATGTTGCAAAGTACATAGTGGTTCATCTTTTTTATAAAGGCTCACAAGAATTTGAATATCTTGCCCCATTTTATACACTCAGCAAGAGACAAAGCTGTCTTTCAAATTCAGATATTCAGGCCTACCTAACTCCAGTGCAGCTTCTAAGTATTTCTCACTGTAGCAAACTATGCTATGGTACATCTCGTTGTATTGTCTTTAAAAGAAATTCCTCCAGGTTTTCATTTGGGAGCAGTTGAGGGGTTATTCTCTAGTGCTTCTCACAGTTTAGAAAGCAGGACAGATTCCATAAAAGATAGTGTCTCGTTTTGCCACCAGTAGCAGGTTGAAGTCGTTACACCAGCATGCTCTTTTTTTCATCTGGTATATGGCAGCTGGTTTACAGGCCTTCTAAGTTTGGCCTGGGTAAATCTCCATCATAGACTGGCAGCCTACAGCCTCATGCAACCAAACATTTTGCAAAAGATGCTGTTTCTCTCTTTTTCCAGTCTCCCCCTTCCTCTCTGCAGCTATTTCCCTTTCTTCCTGAAAATGGATAAAAATTCTGACACCCTGATTTTTGCAGTTAATATCATGTGACCTTACTATTTTTTTTATTAGCTATTCATGATATTACAGTGATCTTGGCAATTCATACATTTGAATCATTGGGGTATAATTTCTCGTTTTTCTGATTGTACAAATTGCAGAATTACACTTGTGACCTTACTATTGACAATGACCTGGTTGTTTCACTCAGCGACAGCACAGTTGATAAGATGACAGTGCTAAGGACAAGGATCTCCAGCGGACAGAGCTGGGAGCCATCTCTCAGTATTGGTTCCTCTCATGGCACACATCAGATTCTCAACATCACAGTGACACTAAATGGTAACAACCAACATGTGCCAGGAAACTACTACTTGCTCATAGGTTAATTTAGGATTTAGAATTCATTCGTGTGTTCACTCACCCATTTATAGAGCAAATACCTTATTGAGAATCTACCATGTTCTAGGTACTGTACTGTACCAGCAACTCAAAAAGAACCCAACTACTTGGAGCATGAAAAAAGGCAGTAAATATATATATATATATAAATCAGTGATAAAAATTGTGAATAAAGAATAAGACGTGATAAGAATGATGAGAGACTGCAGTTAGCTCTTATACCCCATCAATAGGCAGTTCAAATTATCTTATTTTGCAGATGCAGAGTTTGAATAATCTGCCCAAAGACACTCAGTGATAGAACAGGAATATTTATTCTTGTAATAACAATAATAAATACAGCAACAATGATTATAATAGTTGCCATTTATTAAGGTAATTGTTTGCATAAAGGAGTCATATAATCCCATTTTATGAGTGAAGAAACCAAGACACATAAAGATGATATCATTTGATTAAGGCCACACAGTCAGTAGTAGAATAAGGATCTAAACTGTGCCTGAATGGTTCAAAGTACAAGATCTTTCCATATCACCATGCCTGCTCTGATGAATTTGTTATGTTGGAAATTCTTCCTGAAGAAGTTCTCTAAGAGTAGGGACTGTTGTCTTCATTATCTCTCAAAAGTTCTAAAGTATTGAATTTTTGTGTCCAGACCAGCCTCATTTCCTGATAGAAATTTAAACAGAAAAAAAAAAAAAAAAAGATGGCTGCCAATTCTCACTTTCGAATCTTCTCATCTTTCCTTGGCAGTGGGGTTGGGGCATGTAACTATCACTGCAGCCAATACTACTCTCCAACAGCAGAGTGCTGAATGATTTCCCAAGCTCACAACACAATGGCAATTTGCTAGAAGCATCAACTTAACCTCCCCGACATACCCACATTCCCAAGAAACTTGTGACCTGGGCAGACATGTTTGCCTTTTTATTAGACTTGTGTTTGTCTAGGAATGAAAGGAATCAACAAGTGGGATGTGCACATGCCCTGCATTTTAATGAGTGCTGTAATCTTCTGGAGAAAAGGGGGGCATTGTGAAGAATTTGAAGGGCATTTGGACCCCTGCATTACCCCGACTCCAGTTTAACAATGCTTTTCTCAAAGTTCCTCAGCCCTGATGCTCGCAGCTGCGCTAGACTTTGCATTTTGCATTTGCATGCAGAGCCTGGCTAACCCATAATAAATGATGAGAACTGGTGAATGATTTTTTCTTACCATTTTTGATGAAGTAATTGTACAGCTAAACATAAATATATGAGAGTATAATTGCTTAAGATTTAATCAAAAGTAGATACTTCTTAGAGAAATCTAGGTTCACACTTCCGTGGTGCTAACTTGGACCTGACTAAACTTGGAAACTACCTTGTTGGGCATCTCTTCCCCTGGTCTCATTGAGCCCTCAGTTCTCAGCTCGGAGAAAAGCCTTCCCTCACCACACTGACCCCTCTGTCTCATCATTGTTCTCTTTCTCTTCCCCTCTGTTCATGTGGTGCAGCTCTTACCCAACTCCTAACATGAGTGAACTGTAAAGACCAAGTCTCTGTCCTTCCTCTGTGTCCCCAGAGCCTGGCCCAAGGACATTCAACTAACATCGATTGAATGAAGTAAGGAAAGAAGTACACGCTAAACAAAGAGGAAGGAAGATAAACCCAAGTGTGAAAGGTTGAGGCAGAGGAGAAAAGGGATCAGGCAACTAACTGCCTGAAGCTTTGCTCCCTGGGAAATGGGTGTAGGGGAACTTAGGCCTTCACTGTCCATAACTTCCCAGCCTGGGACCCCCAAGATCAGAGCTCTCAAGAAGTTTCTAGATTCTGGAGGACTGCTTATCTCCAGTCTTGGAAAAATAATGCCATTTTCTCACTCCTATGCCTAGGCATCTAAGGCAATTGCTGGGAAAATTGCAAAACCCTGCACACACTCCTTCTGCATCACTTCAGCAAAGCCGCTAGACGTCACCGCTGTGATTCGATTTGCTCCTTTAGCTACCATGGAAATGTTCATAGACACTTTCCCACACCTATTGCCATCTCACCAGAAGATCAAGGTCATTTCAATGACTTAATGCTCACTACTAATCCTAGGACTTTGGAGGATGAGGAATACTAGTAAAAATTGATTATTGTTCTTGTTTTTCCCTAAAGATCAAATTACAGATTGAGGTGCTTCTGAGGGAAATTGCTAGTCTTGTATTAAATTCAGGAAGGTCAATCTCAGGCAGCCCAGATGATATTTTGAGACCCGTGTAGAGCTGTTGCCATTGATATTAGGACTATAAATATCAAGGGTAACAGCAATGAGAGATCTAGATCCAGTAAGTGGATGAATGTCTGGGAGCTTCTCACAATAGGCCTTTCCCAGGTGCTTGGGCCATCAAGGGACCAGGAAATGGCTCAGGTCAAAGTCATCCTTGATAAACAGGTAGCAAAAGCTTCTTTCCTAACTGGTATCTGACAAGTAGGAGCCACCATGCATAGTGAGCTCCAAGGCTGAGATGCTGTGACAGCCAGCTTTGCATGGCACCCTCTCCACACACCTTGTTTCTATTCCCACAGACTCTCTACTTTGAAATACTTAGTTATTTCATATAAAAATAACAAATGTCTTGCAGACCACATGTCCGGTGCTCATGTAATTTCTTTACAGACATGATCTCATTTAATCATGCTAATAGGTACTATCATTATCTGTAATTTATGGGGGTGGAAAGTAGGAACAGAGAAATTAAGTGATTGAGCTGGGACTTTAAACAGTGTCGCTCCAGAGCTTGAGCGCTCAACCCTTTACTCCATGCCATCCGTCCCATCGTTGGGATGGATGGATATGGAACCGAAATCACAAGTGCATTTCCCCATTGTTAAATCCATTGAGGACAAATGCAATCAACAATCAGCCTCTCAAGTCAGCTGAGCATGAGTTGAAGCTTTGGAATTCAGCAGACCTTGGTTTGGATTACAAGAGTTGTTGAGAACTTTCAAAAGTCACTCAGCTTCTTTAGGCCTCCATTTTGTTATCTAAAAACAGAAATAACAGTAACTCCTTCCCAGGGTGACTTTGGGCACAGGTAACAAACTTTCTGTAAAAGTCCAGAAAATAAATATGTTGGGTCTTTTGAGCCATAGGAGGATCTCTGTCACAACGACTCAACATGCTGCTAGTACTATGAAAGCAGTCACATGCCACATTGCGGAGGCGGGAGGGGTTGAAACAAATGGGAGGTTGGCTGTGTTCTAATAAAATTTTATTTACAAAAACACATAGATACGGTATAGCAACAGAAACAAGAGAATGCAGACACAACTTACAGAACTATCCACGGAGAATACCTGCAAACCATACATCTGATAAAGGGTTAATATCCAAAATATACAAGGAACTCAACTCAACAGCACAAAAATCAACAATCTTATTTAAAAATAAGAAAATAACCTGAATTAACATTTCTCAAAAGAACACATACAAAAGATCAACAAGCATAGAAAAAACAGTCAACATCACTGCTCATGACAGAAATGAAAATTAAAACCATGATGAGATGTCACCTCACACTGTTGGAATATGAAAGATAAGCATTGATGAGGATGTGAAAAAAAAAAGAGAACCTTTTAATGCTGTTGGTGGCAATGTACATGGGCATAATCATTATGGAAACTAGTACAGAGACTCCTCAAAATATTAAAAACAGAACTAACATATGATCTAGAAATCTCACCACTAGGTATATATATCCAAAGGAAATGAAATCAGGTCAGAGAGGTATCTACACTTCCACATATATCACCTACAAGAGCCAATATCTGGAATCAACCTAAGAGTCCATCACCAGATGGATGGATAAGGAAAATATGGTGTATACACACAATAGAATACTATTCAGTTTTAAGTGAGCTCTTATAGTTTCCAAAAACATGGATAAAACTGAATGGCATTATGCTAAGTGAAATAAGCCAGGCACAGAAAGGGATCTCACTCATATGTGGAATATGTATATTCTGCATATGTTAATATATATATAAATTGAACCCACAGAAGCAGAGAGCAGAATGGTGGATACTGGGAGCTGAGGTAGGAGATAATGACATATGTTAATAAAAAAGTTTCAGTTAGGAGAAATAGGTTCTAGAGACCTGTTGTACAACAGGGGACTAATTAATCATAACACACATATTATACACTTGAAAATGACAATTCAAATAGGCAATCTATGAAATCAGTCCAGGTGTCAATCAATAGAGGAATAGATAAGGAAAATGTATCTATACCCAATGAAGTTTTATCCAGTCATGGAGAAGAACAAGATTATACCATTTGCAGGAAAATGAATGGAGTTGGAGTACATAATTTTGAGTAAAACAAATCAGATTTAGAAAGAGAAATAGTATGTGTTTTCTCTTACATGTGAAAGCTAGAGGGAAAAAAAAAAGAAAAAGAATGCCATGAAAGAAAAAGGAAGGCCATTAGGGTACAGGAGGAATCAGTGAAAGAAAGGAGAGAAAGGGGTGGGAATTAGGGTGTGAAATTGATCAAATTGCACTTTTATGTGTCTGCAAATATGCCATGATGAAAGCCACTAATGTGCATCATTAATATGCATGAACAAAAAATAAATAAAGTAAGCACTAAGGAAAAGAAAATTTCTCAGACTAGCTTTAAATGTTCTCAGTACAAATGATAAGTATATGAGGTGGTGGATATGTTAACTAGCTTGTTTTAATCATTCCAAAATGTAGACCATATTGAAACATCATGTTTACAAAATCAATACATGTGATTTCACATTTGTCATCTAAACCAATCATAAAATAAATTGCATAAGTATGCAGATAAACAGCTTTCTTTAGAATCTGTACCACTGGTTCTTGAAGTATGATCCCCAGACTACAGTGTGAGCACCACCTGAGAACTACTTAGACATGTGAATTCTCAGCCTCATAGTGGAACCACTGAGTCAGAAGTTCTATGTGGAAACACCCAGCCCTGAGTCCTCCAGGGGACTATGTGGCAGCCAACACATGAGACCCACTGATCTAGACATTCCTTTCTCCTTCTGAAGGAATCCTTTCCTGATTATGAACAAGTTTTTTCCTTTTGTTGTCTTTTGTTTTGCAATTATAAAATAAAACTTTGGCATGTTCTCAAGAAAACAAAACAAACAAACATAAGACAAGCGGGATAAGGTTTGATCTGCACATTTTAGTTTGCCCCCTATAGGTTTTGAGGATTGCATGAGATCATTTTTTTTTTTTAAGAGAGAGTGAGAGAGGAGAGAGAGGAGAGAGAGGAGAGAGAGAGAGAATTTTTAATATTTATTTTTTAGTTCTTGGCGGACACAACATCTTTGTTTGTATGTGGTGCTGAGGATCGAACCCGGGCCGCACGCATGCCAGGCGAGCGCACTACCGCTTGAGCCACATCCCCAGCCCCTGCATGAGATCATTTTAAGTGTTTTACACAATCCCCAGAATATGTCATCAAAAATGGTAGTACAGTTGTGGATTCAACAGGAGATGATATTAAAGAGATAAATTTTAAAAAAAATAGTTTTAACCAAAATCAAAGAAATTTAACATTTTCAATAACCTCTGAAAGCTTACTTGAGTAATGCACAATGTTCACAGACTTCTGAAATATTAAAAATATTATCAGCACTCATTTCCATATCTCTGCATACAATAATTTGCAGTTTTTCAGCATTAAGGAAATATTTATACTAAAATGATATTCATTGTTTAGACTGAAATTTAACTGGGGCATCCTGAGATTTTGTTGTTATTGTTGTTCTCCATTTGGTTCGGTTCGGTTTTGCTCAGTCTGACAATCCTACCTGTAGATCACTATGGCTTCACAATTTGGGAACCACTGGTTTTATCGCCTAACAAGGATAACCCAACACAAGCAACATTTTGTTCTTTCAGGGAGGAAAAGAATTGCATTCTTGTGGAATTATCCCCAAGGTTCAAAACTAATAACTCCCCTGGGTAGAGGCCACTGAAACACTCAGACAACCCAGTGCTCTGTGCTCACGGGTGCCAAGAACAAGCTTAGGTCACCCAAGGAAAAAGTGCAATAATCTTACATTTGTTCCCGCTGATTAAAGTCAAGCAGTTTCCAGGAAAATGTTAGGCGCCCCTCGTGTTACTATGTTGAATTAATATCTGAACAATATTAATGATGGAAAAACTCAATTATATCCAACATGTCCAAAGTTTTGCAGTTGAATTTGTCAGTGATCAAACAGTGCACTAAGAAAGCCTATTTTGTCAGTAAACAAAGCTTCTGAGTGGAGGAGACATATTCCGTGCACATAAACAGAGAGGCCTAAATCAAGGATTCCTGGTAAACATTTGATAATGAAGACTTGGGCGGAGCAGGTTCCTTCAGGCTTCTGATACATTCCAGCAAGTGGGCTAATAAAACCATTCTCCAGGGAGTTGTAACGAAAGAGGAAATGTGGCTCCACATGCCACAATCCATGTTCTTTCCCTTTAAAGAAGGGAGATGATAGGTGATGTGTCCACTAATCATGCTTTTTATTGAAAAAGCACAGTTATTTAGTGTCAGAAGACCCATGCTTGGATTTCAGCTCCACCGCTTCCAAACTGTGCAAACTCGAGCAATTCACTTAGCCTCTTCACTTCATTTCCTATCTCTAAAACAGAGATGATAATAACTCTCATTTCACATACTTTGGTCAGGGCCAAAGGGGATCATAGATATGAAAATGCTTGATAAATTGTAAACTGCAAAACACTGTCAACTAATGTTCCTATGAGCAATAGCAGAACCTCTAGTGACAATAACACAATGTTATGTTGAGTGTTACCAGATGAAGCCATGCTAAGGGTATTATGATCTCAAGAAATTTGTGTCAGCCCTCTCAGGCTACCATAACGCGGTGCCATAGACAGGAGTTGAACCAACAGAAATGTATTGGCTCACAATCACAGAAGTCCAAGATGTCAGTCGGTGGGGCTGGTTTCTTCTGAGTCCTCCCACCTTGGCTCATCGATAGCCACCATTTCCCTGTGTCACTCTACATCACCTTTCCTTCATGGATGTCTCTGTACCCAAATTTCCTCTTTTTATGAGAACTCCAGTCATATGGGTCAGGACCCATTCTGCTTTAATACGATTACTTCTGTGAAGATCTTATCTCCAAATAAGGCCACATTTTAAGGTCTCAGGGCTTAAGAATTCGAATTTGGAGGGGGATACAATTCAAGCCACACCAACATCTTGCACTTTTTCTGTTGAAAAGTGACTAAACAGATTTCACGGTGTTTCCCAATCAATGCCCGGTTTCTCCCCAGACAATAACATTCTACTCCATGATGGAGACCTTCCCGCTCCTTGATATCTAAGATGATAAACTATTTAGTTTAGAATAAGGATCCGAGTCCATGGCCTCACACCTTCACTGAACAGCAAAACACGAGGCAGATTCCTCTTTCCAGAGGACTAGCCTTGTTTTGTAGCAAGTGTGTCCTCACTTTCCTGTTATATTTGGCTTATAAATAACAATTTGTCTCACACTGATTGGAAGACACTAAAATTTTTAGATTTTTAAACTTGATTCTTTGTTGAAGTAATATGTTTTCAATTATCAATCATTTCTTTACTGAGCCTACAGGTTGTTCACACATTTTTCAAATCAGAAACCTTCATTAAATTAGAGGACTAAAATTATATTACACAAATAAAACTCATATATATAATATTCATAGAATAGAATAAAAATAAAACTTTTAAACATAAAAGTATAACTTTTTTTAAAAAAGTATGTTTTTTTTAGTATGAGTGACATCTTAGAAAATGTAAATATCCCATACAGAACAGAGGCATGAATGTATATTTCAGAAGGCCAGTTATCACAGCACTGTGTAACATCAAAAAAGTGGTAACAGCTTATTGTCCAGCAATAGAACTTCACTAAAGAAGTCATGAGGCAACAATAGAATACAATTGGGCTCATTGAAGATCATGTTTGTGAAAAATATATAACAACATGCAGTGATACTTTTGTTAAGTGAAGACAGGTTACAGAAAAATAGAATTTTAAGAATACATGTGTAAGCTGGGCACAATGGCACATACCTGTAATCCCAGTGGCTTGGGAGTCTGAGACAGGAGAATCGCGAGTTCAAAACCAGCCTCAGCAATGGTGAGGCTCTAAGCAACTCAGTGAGGTGAGGCTCTAAGCCATTCAGTGAGACCCTGTCTCTAGATAAAATACAATATAGGGCTGGGGATGTGGCTCAGTGGTCAAGTACCCCTGAGTTCAATATCTGGCACAAAAAAATAAAAAATAAAAAAGAATACATGTGCAGAAGAAATACAAATGATCAATAAATATATGAAAAGTATTGAACATCTCTAGCAATTAGAAATTTACAAATTAAAACTACACTGAAATTCCATTTCACTCCAGTCAGAATGGCAATTATCAAGAATACAAGAAACAATTAATGTTGGTGAGGATGTAGGGGAAAAGATTCACTTGTACACTGTTGGTGGGTCTGAAAATTGGCTCAACCACTCTGGAAAGCAGTATGGAGATTCCTCAGAAAACTTGGTATGGAACCACCATTTGACCCAGTTATCCCACTCCTCGGTATATACCCAAAGGACTTAACATCAGAATACTACATCGATGCAGCCACATACGTGTTCATAGCAGCCTAATTCAAAATAGTTAAACTATTGAACTAACGTAGGTGCCCTTCAACAGATGAATGGATAAAGAAAATGTGACACATATACACCATGGAATATTATTCAGCCATAAAAAAAAAGAATGACATCATGAGTTTTGTCTGTAAATGGATGGAACTGGAGACTATGATGCTAAGTAAAATAAACCAATCCCCCAAAAAACAAAAGTCAAATGTTCTCTCTGATATGCAGATGCTACCACACAACAAGGGGTGGGGCAGAAGTTCAGTGGATTAGACAAAGGGGAATGGAGGGAAGGAAGAAGGAACAGGAATAGGAAAGACAGTAGAATGAATCAGACAGAACTTTCCTATGTTTATAAATGAATACACCACCCGTGGATCTCCACAAGAATGGGATCCTCATTGGAATAAGTTTACTCCATGTATGTATAACATGTCAAAATATACTCTATTGTCATGTATATCTGAAAAGAACAAACAAAAGAATATATGTGAATAAAAGAATATACAAGGAGGATTCGCCCAGGTGTTAATATGCTTATCTCTAGGTAATGAGAAAGTAGACAACTTGTGTTTCTTCTTTGTGCTTTTCCATATTTAATATTTTCTACAAAATGCATGTATCACTTACATAATAAAAATGATTTCTCTTAAAAATAAAAATAAAAACTCTCTGAAGGGTGACATTGCCTTAGACAAAGTAGCGTTCAGTCCACTGAGTTACTATGGAAGTTTTCACAGATCCTAGGACCAAACTAATAGCAAATGGTCCCTTACGAAAGAGGTTCAAATGAGAATAAAAAATAGTAATTTACTCAGCCATATAATGCAAACTATCATGTTGCAAAGAAGCTTAATTTCTTTAAAGACAAAGGAAAGGCTTAATGAAGGACAAGGACGCATTGCTAGCTGAGCTTAGGACTTGAGGAAATGGTATGTTTTTCAGTGAGGTTTTAGAATGTGGAGGTGTGGGGGGCGTCTTGCTGGTGTAGGAAATGGCACAGTAAACAAAACTTGCAGTCCAAGGCTGGGTCTGCCTGAGGGCAACAAAGCCTTTTGCAGGAGAAGTTCATGGTGTTTCTAAAGAAGCAGGAAAGTGAAGTCGAGAGAATCAATGGCTACAAAATTTACTGCTCAAACTGGGGCCCTCTTGAGTGTGAAAGAGGATGATGCTCTCACAGCTACTTTGACATAACAGGCATAACCTAACCCTGCACCAGGAAGCCAGGACACAGGGCTGCCTACAAAGCTGCCTCACACTGGGCCTTAAACGCCAAGCTCAGATACTTGAACTTCATACACCGAAGCCTGGAATCTTAGAGCTGAAAGGCAATGTCAATGCCCTCCAGTCTGGCCAGTCCCACCTCTGCCTCTCCAGCTTTTCAAAGAACAGTTATCAAGACAACGCTTAAATTTCTGTGGCAAAGAACTCCTTGCCTTGGAACAGCTGTTAGAACACTCTTCATTGTATTGAGCCGAAATCAATCTCCCTGGGTTCCCCACCCGTGGCCTGGTGCTGCCATCTGAGAGATGGCAAACACAGCACTAACCTCCCTTCCAGGTCTCCATGAAAGCTATAAAGATAGATGTCATGACTTTCAAAAATCTTATCTTTTGCACAAGAAGAGCCTTGTGCCCATCCTTTTTGTAGCATTCCGGCAGCTGTCACTCTTTACTTTGCATCTCCTGATTTATGATCTTGTCACCTTCCCTGCCACCCTTCTGGTGGGGGCCACCATCTTTTCTTGGTTATATCACCACAGCACCTCCTAAGTGGTCTCTCTCATCCTTCATCCCTCCAGCACACTGTCCATAGTGCAGCTGGAATGATCTTTCCCTAACACCGACTGCTTATGACACATCCCTGCTAGGCTCTTCCCCATACTCCTAAGGATGAATTACAGCTCCATAATTACTAAGCACCACTTCAGTCTCATCTCCTTCATCCCGGTTTCTGGAGCAGCCCTCTTGCCCGCAGCCTACTGAAGGGACTGTCATCTCTGCTCAGAAACCTCTTCCCTCTACCATCTTGATCCTTCTCATTCCTACTCAGCCTCTGAGTCTAAATTTAGAAATTAATTTCATTAGAAAGTTTACCTTGTACCCACTAGGTCTGGATTAAACACCCCTTCTTAGGTGTTCCATGGGGCCTAAGCTTCTCAGATCAAAGCAAGTATAACCTTAAGGTCACCTGGTTCCTTGTCTAGCCCCACGGTTACACTAAACTCCATGAGATCAGGACTTTTTGAGCTTTGTTTTCTTCGACATCTAGCACCGTGGTTGGCATATAATTATAATTGCTATTAAGTTAACGTGTAGCACCCAGATCTAGATAAAATTGTTTTAAAGTTGGTCTGAACAATACAGATAAGAATGGCTCTTTCCTTCCATGTTCCATACTACAGACCTCTTTTTATAAAACCAAACTTTATTTGAGAAGAAATCACTCATTATTGATTTTATTGTCTGTTTAAACCCCTAAACCTTAACCCTTGGAAACTATCACATCTCTTTAACTTTTCTTCTGTCTCTTCCTTTCTCAATTTCCCTCTCCCAGTCTTTCTCCCTCTCTCTTTCCCTCTCAATCTTGCTGTCTCTCCCCTTCCCACCCACTTCTCTCACCACATAAATACACACCCAAGAATTTGCAACTGATGTTAAAGGCCCATGCATACAGCATTTTATATGTGTCTCTGCACACACACACTGCAAAAATAAAAAGTCAAAATAGACTACAATATGTTGATAACATTTGGACTCCTAATTCTCACACCTTTTTCCTGAGCCAATGTGATCCATTCACAGATATCAGTGATAAATAATCAGGAGTGAGCACAGGGCCCAGTAGCATGCTAGTAAAGAAGTCCATCTGTCAATGCATCTGCCAATCAGCTCTCCTTTAACAAATGCACTCAGTTATTAATGCAGCCCATATGCACCCTTTTGATCTGAAGGAATGTCAAAAGATTTGGGCCTTTGTAAAAATCAAGGTTTTAAATTAATGTTTATTAAATGTAACTATATTACATTTAATAATACTCATTATCCAACACTCATTATCCCCTTTTTATAGACAATGAAATAATCACTCAGAAAGAAAATCACCAACAGAGTGATTGCCAGAGCAGGGACATGAGCCCAGGTCCCATGGCTTCAAGTTCATGGTCATTAGCACTCATTAAACTGTGTTCCTCTCAAAAGAGAAAACATGCATAATTTGACTTATGCTTACTTCTAATCACCATCTACTTCCTTTCCAGAACATCTTCTTAATTAATTAAGCCTTTGATTAGAAATTCTTAACTGGACATTCATAACTCAAGGGAACCCAAGGGTACACTGGTAGGAACCCCTTGGAAGTTAAAGTGCTATGTTGTATAGTGGTTGTTTTCTTGTTTGTTTTGATTTTTGTTTGTTTGTTCTTGTTTTTTTCTTAAAAGAATAGCATGCATCCAAATTGCAAAATGACCATGATCACAAACAGTTTAAGAACAACTTGAAGTTTAACTAATTCCCTGTAGAATACAATCATCATTCACTTCTCTGTCTAGAGTTTCAGAATGCACACAGTGTCTCTTTTTACAAAATCAGAAATGCACTTTCTCATTGCTAGCTTTGCAAAGGTTCCATCGCTCTCTAGAGAGTCTTAGAGATTTCACTGGCTGGTCTATTCTGAGACCCTGGATGCCTTGTCTGAGCCAACTTAGTAAGAGTCTTTTTAAACCTTCAATGTCCTATGCTAAGCTCCAGTTTGAAGAGGATTCCTTTGCCTTCCCGAAGTCATCAGAGGCAAGATCGCAAAGGACTTTCATACAGTACTTCTTGGACTTGGATAAGGTTAGGATAGATGGTAGTAGCAATAAAAGAAACTGGAAGCAACAGGAAGAAACCCCCAGTAGGTTATAGGGCAAGTTGGTAGAACCAGAGACTTGGATCATTTTCTCAAACACACAAAAAAGTCTAAACCCTTCCTGTTTTAAGTAAGTGAAAGAGTGAGCCTTTTCCTGATTAATCATAGTTGATCTTTATTCTTTGCTATATTGTAGCATAGATATTTCCAGATGCCCTTTTGTATCTCAGTCATCTAATTCAATACCTGAACATAATATTCATTCACAAGAATTGCATAAAATTCATGAAAATTTATGGAGCATCCCAATTGAATACCGGTAATAAGCTCTAAAGACACTAAGACAGAGTGGATCTCTGTCCGGCAGGAGTTACAGTCCAAATAGGGGATAGACAAATAGATGGTTGCAGTAAACAATAAGTGCTCTGGTAGTACAAGTAGAGGAAGTTTGGGGAGAGTATGGGAGGGTTGCCTAACCCATTCTGGACAATGGGATGCAGATGGTCTGGGAAGTTTCCAAGAGAAAGTGGCTTTCAGTTGAATGTTGAAAGAAAAATAAAGGTCAGGCACTGACCTAGGAGAAGTACAAGGTGGAAAGTCATATTTAGTAAGCAGTTTAATATGCCTAAATTTATATACAATGTGTGTAAATGTGCAAAAATGGTGCATAAGATGTACAGAGTGATAAACTACGAGACTGAAGAGGAAGGTAAAGGGGGACTTATGGAGAACTTTTATACATTGATGTAATTTTCCAAAGAATAAAATAGAAATCCATTAAAGACATTTTACAAAGGATCTGCATGATCATATTGCATTTTTAGGCAGACCGTGTAACACAGTATGGAGATAAGATGGGGTGAGAGAGTGAGTAGAACTGGTCCCAAGTGAAACTAATGGAAAGTTCTGACCAGAATGACCTGAATCAAGAGTGACAAGAGAAGAGACACAGGTGTCTGTATGAACTATGTTCTGCAAGTAGACAAAGCTTGCTGACTTGGTTGTGAATAAAAAAGAGGAAGTCACCTAGGCTGATTCTGCTGTGTCTGGCTTGAACAACTGGAAATGCCATAGCACAAAATAGAAGAAAACCAGGCATGGGAGAAGGAGAGAGAAACAAGCATGTTGATTTCGATAGGTTCAAAGCATGTCTATGGAACATCCAAGTGGAGCTGGTGTTTAGTGCTAGTGTTTAGGGAAAAAGATTGACATAAGCTACAGATCTGGCATGACACCATATCATGGATTTATGGTTGAAGCCATTGAAATGAATGAATTATCTGGGGGCCTGCAGGACAACCAACTAAGGACAGAGAGTCCAGGAGGAAATGGCAGGGCACACTAAGGGGTATGAAGCGAGGCCTTAAGGCATTAAACAGTAACTCAAAAGGGCAGAAGGGAACCAGGGACGTGTGGTATCCCAGAATCCAGGACAGAGTCCAAAAAATAGAGAGGGAGTTGACCAACTGTTTCAAATGACACAGAGACGGGGGGAAAGCCTATAAAATGCTCTAAGATTTGCCTTCAAAGAACCCTTGGGTGGCCCTGTCAGAGACTGGTCTTCAGAGGTGAGGGGTAGATGCCAGTGTCCTGGGTGTGAAAGGCTTAGTGGGTAGCAAGGACTCTGAGATAGTGAATGTCACCCCTCTTTCAAGAAGTTTAGGGGGAAAGAAGAGAAAGCCAGGTGGCAGCTGGAGGTGGCCCCAAAGGAGAAGAGCAGAAGCTGAATAAATACCTGGTGAACACAAGGGTTAGAAAACTATCCTCGGAGGAACTGGGTATGTGATAAACAAACAAATACCAGAAGCGGGTTCCCTCTCCATCCCGCTGAGCACTAGAAAGACTTTTGTTTTCATTCCCTTTATCAGTGAGCAATGGCTCCATGTTTAACCTGTTAAAATAAAACCAGAGCATGGAAGCCCGGCAATCCCCCAAACCCTTTAACCCTTCGCTCCACACCTGAAGACTGGGGGCCCCTCAGTCAATGCTCCCCATCTGCTCCATCTGCTCTTGGAGACTTCCAAGTCCAGATCAAAAGCACCCATAATCAGTTGAGACCCCCAGCTCCTTCTATTCTTAGCCAAAGTGAGCCATGTCCATTTGAAGAGCTTGTTCAAATAGGAAAGTACAAAGGGCCAGAGCCTGGCTGCTCCGTGCAGTCAATCAACATCCTTCCTTTGTGGAGCCTGCGGAGGGAATCCTGGGGATCCAGGGGATCGGTAGTGGGGAAGGGGCTCCCTCCATCAGGAATATGCTTCTAATTCTTTGGGACACGTGTAGGAGACCAGAGAACGCTACTGAAATAGGTGGCTTTACAAATCCTCATCCTTCTTGCCAAGCCCTGGCCCAACAGGTAATAAACAAGGAGCCTAGATCTCGCTGCCCCAGGCGGGCAAAGCTCACAGTCCCCTCTGTGGCTGGTAATGGCCAAAGGGGCTCACCCATTTGCACGGGCTGGAGCGGTGGTGAGCCGACGTCCCCAGCCCCTCTGCAAGTCCCACCGGCTCGTTTTCCAGAAACAAGATACGTGTTTACAAATCCAAACATTCTCTGGCAAAGACAACTCGAAATTAGTTAAGCTCCGCGTTTGCGCGCCTGGAAATCTCTCCAGCTGAGTGCAAGCGAACGCAGCCCAACAGGGACCGGTTTCCGGCAAATCGGGAGGCCCTTGGCTAGGTTTTTTTTTCTGCTTGACAGAACAGCAGCTTTGACCGGGGAGCCCAAGCAATGGAGGACGTGCAGAGAGAAGCGCCTACCGTACCCGATCGGCGTGGCGGGCCATGCTGCGGGCGTCGGTGACTGCTCCAGGCTGCGGCCGGGGACCTGGGAGCGGTGCCCAGGACGGCGGCTCCGGACTGCTCTTGTTTGCGCTGGGCCGTTTGCTTTTGGGATTTCTCCAATGCAGATGTAGTCAGGGGGCCGCTATCCCGGGGGACAGTGATTCCATTGGAAGCTGGCCTTTGACAAGACACACACATGACCTTTGACTAAAATGGCTTTGGGGAAGGAAAAGTGTCCGGAGGCTGAAGACGGGGCGTCCGGCACAGCCATTCCATTCCAACCCCCAACAGTGCCTAGTTAATTTTTCATCTTTTCAAGGAGAGTCGGTGAGGTTTGGTTTTCCATCTCCTTCATTCTGCCGGGTTCATTCCCTGTTTCCATACGTATTTTGCTGCAGAAGTTTCCTGCCCGGTGGTTGTTCCCAGAATTAGCATTTTCAGGTTAAGCGGGGGCAAGGGGACACTGTATACAATTTCCTCTAACATTCTCAGGAATACTACCACCATTTTTTCCCTAGAACATGCTACAGCTTACAAAGAGCTTTCCCCAGTCATGCTGTCATCTGGCCTCCCAAACAATGCCTGGGGAGCTCTTCTATTACTATTTTACACATAAGGAAATAGAAGCTGGGGGGGGGGGGAAATGTGCCCAATCACCCAAGCAGAAGGTGAAATCTACTAGGTCCTCCTAATCCGAGTCCACTCCACATTCACTACAACAGCCACCTCCCTGGTGGGTGAACCCCCTGACTTAATGATAATGCAACTCACAAACAACAGATAATTAATTTTTCATTATAAAATTATTAGAAATTATTTATACTGTAATAGTTGTTTTGGTCATTGATCTTGGAATTCTTTGAATTTATTGACCTCATTTTTTTTTTACATTATTATTATCATCTGCATTTCTTCTCTTTGCCAGCTGTTGCAGGTATGTTATCAGAACCAGTCTGGATCCCCACACCTTTTTCTCTTCTTTTTCTGGGTCTTTCCAGATTTCCAAGTGGAAAACCACTAACCCTAAGAGGAAGGAACTATGGAACTGTGAAGGGAGCTCTAGACAGGCAGCTGGAATCACAGAACTTCAGGGTTATCAGGAGAGCTATGGCGGAGGCCTGTAGAGATGAAATGGCCCATCGCACCCCTCCCCCAGCCTTTTCCCCCTCCAGCTTACAGAAGGAGATACTCACTCTCAGTTTTGAAGGGCTTGAAGGAGTCAGCCAGGAGAAGAGGAAGAAGGACATCACCAGCCCAGACAACACCATCCACGAAAGCTGTTGTGGTGCCCCCAACAAACTGAAAAGAGTCAGGCAGGGCTGGCAGGAGCCGAGCGTGTGGGAGCCTGCGTCCAGGAGCCTGCGTCCAGAGAAGATGGTGTGGGATTGGACTATGACCTCCCTCATGTGTCACTGGAGGAAATCTGGACTTCATCCTGCAGTGTCCAATGAGTTAATAGATCAAGCACCGGGTTATCAGTTCACAAGAAAAGGATGCAGAGGTCACATGGTATTCTTACAACATGGGAAAAAGAAAACATCAACATAGCTTGGAGGTTATGGGTATTAGCTTCACCAGAGAGATTCAGTTTCTTCTTTCTAACTACAAAATGTGAGCAATATATTTAACCCCACAAAGCCTCAGTTTCCTCATCAGTAAAATGGGGATTGTGAAGATCAAATGCAATTATGTAAGTGAAGCCCTAAGCTGTTCTTTGGGGATAGCCGTACTCAGTAAAATGTAGCTATCATTTGCTTTAAAGTGCTTTCATGTATGTAATGCCTCCAGTGGAGTAACAGGAACTTCCTTTTCTTTCATTTTTCTCACTCCCTTCTTCCCATCATACTTTTGGCTCCTGACTCATTAGAAGTTGGTCCCTTCCTCTTTTCTTCCTCTTACCTTTGAATTCCTTCTTGACATTACTTTCTTTTTGTCCCCGTCTAGACTTAATATCAGTTTTAGTCTTTTTCTCCTTCCATCTCCGTTTATTCATTTCCTTGTCTTACCACTGCCTGCCATTTTGATCTGTGAAAGCCCCACCCAGGGTGCTATCTGTGAGAACTAGACCTCATCTCACCTCCATGTCCCCTGGCACTGCTGTGGCTGTGTGGTCTGCCTCTGCCCTGGGCCCTCAGTACCTCTGTGATCCCTGCAAGTGTGCCTTGTGATCCTTGCAAGCAAGGTCTCCCTGATTATGCAGAGCCACTCCCCCCCCCCTTCAGGCTTCCCTTCAGCAAACAGCCCTTCCCCCAAACAAGAATACCAGAGAAGGGGAGGGATAGGGGAACTACTGGAGACCTAAATGGAGCAAATCATATTCGAGGTTCCTATGGTTGTATCAAAATGAACCCCAATATTATGTATAGTTGTAAGGCACTTATAAAAATATTTTTTAAAAGGAAGAACACAGAGGGTATCAGGAGGAGGGTATCTCCACTTTCTTTTTCTGCACCAGAGGGACAAACTTCTACTCTTAACCCCCACATGGGAGGTGCTTCTTCTGTGTGCTATGGATTTCCTGTCTGGAATATTGTTTCTTCAAACACTCCCTTTCACTTTCTTCTTTACTGATTTCATTAGTTCCTTTATTCTGTGGACATTTATAAAACAACTCTTATATGCCACTCGGCATGCTTGGTTCTGGTCATACAGGGATAAATAAAATACCACAGCCTAGAAACACATTCGTTATGTGCCCCCCACAATAATGAACATTGTTTTCTTTAAAATGTAGTCTAAATATGTGTCTGCTCCTTGCAATAACAACACACACACACACACACACACAAATAGCCAAGAATATTCTTCCCATGGACGTCCAAGGTCAGTTCCTGCTCAAACTGTAGGTCTTAACTTACTGTCCTCTCCTTGAAGAGACTTCGCCTGGCCAGTTAAGCGAGGTAGCTTCTTCCTGATAGTCTGTTAACCTTCACTGTTTCCTTTGTATCTTTTATCCCGGGTCAAAATGAGAGATTCCTCAGTCCACTTCCTTGTTTAAGTTCTATTGCTTCTACTAGTTGGAAACTTCATGATGCCTGGGACTCTCGTCTTACTTGAGGTTGTATCTCCAGTATCTCCAGTACCCTGGTACGACTAGAAAGTTCTCTAAGAACATATGTTGATTGTATTCTTCAAAACACCAGGACCACTTTGCCTGTTTTTCTCCCCTCTTTCTTCAAGTCCATCATAAAACCTATGGATTTTTTTAAAATATTTTTTTAGATGTTGATGGACCTTTATTTTATTCATTAATTTGTAGGCAGTGCTGAGCATTGAACCCAGTGCCTCACACATGCTAGGCAAGTGCTCTTCCACTAAGGCATAACCCCAGTCCCATACTGATTTTTGATGTGGACAGCAATTAGAATCTCCCAAAATTCCTGATGCCCAAAATACACTGAGACCAATTGTTTCTGGAGAAGATTTAGGTAACTCCAAAAGCCAAGCTTGAGCAGCACTGACTTAACCTCCGCATGACACTGATGACTCAATGAAGGAATAAATGAGTAGATAAATAATTCAAAGAACACAGTAACTAGCTCCTGCTTATCTTGCAAACCCCCAATGAGTTCTGCCTTTTCATTTTTCTAAGCTTTTACCTGCTGCTATCTCTACTCAAAACCCTCACACCCCATTTTGGCTGCCTAAGGGTTTCCTGCTGGACTCCCCAGTAAACTCTGGATTTGAGCTCAACAAAACCTCCTCCGCCAGGCTTTGGCCTCTTCTCTGCTTGCACACAACATGCTGTGAGAGCATCCTGGCTGCTTCCCACTGCTGTGTCATGATTTTCTTGACCCGGAGCTCTCTTCTCACTGTATCCCATGTGTAAGCAACTGCTTAGCCAGAAAAGGCATGCCAAAGATGCTGTGGAATTAATTAATGAGTTAATGGACCAACACACTGAATGAATTTTTAAAGAGATGCTCTTTTTTTTTTTTTTAGTTTTTCGTTTGTTTTAATAGCTTTATTGAAATGTAGTCATGCGACATATAATTACTAATTCACATTGTATAACTCAATGTTTTTAGTAGATCCAAAGATCTATATAACCATTACATAATCAATTTTAGAACATTTCATCACTCCAAAAAAGAAACCTCATACCCATTAATCATACATCCTCCCAGCCCTAAGTAATCACCAGTAGAGACAGAATTATGTCTCTATAGGGGCTGAGATTGTGGCTTAGCGGTGGAGGTCTCACCTAGCACGGGTGGGACCCGGGTTTGATCCACATAAAAAATAATAAAGGCTTTATGTTGTGTCCATCTACACCAAAAAATAAATATTAAAAAAAGGATTATGTCTCTATAGATTTGCCTATTGTAGTTATTTCCTACCAATGGAATTATCCAATGCCTGATCTTTTGTGATTCGCATCTACTTCCACATGTGAAGATCCATCCATTTTGCCATGAACATGCATTTCATATAGAGTGTATGTGACAGAATACAGCTTCTAGTAGAGATCTGGGAGGAAAAATCAAGGCAGTAGTTTTTAGACAGTGTTATTACACAGAAGCCTAATGAATTATCCAAATTCCTGAGCTCCAAAGATAAGGGGGAGAGGGGAGAAAGAAACCTGTTACCACAGAAGAACAGGAAACAGGGTGTAGAGGCCAGCATGGTTCAGCTCTGCCTCACCAGCCCTGTTCCAGCCAAAGCCTTTTGGGCAGGACCACCTGTATCATCAGGACACCACATTGAGGGAAAATTTCCTGGGTCTAGCTTTACCATATATTAGCTGTAACTCCTCATGTCCCATGTCCTCAAATCCAAAATGGAGACAAGAAAAATTCCTACCTTATAGGGATAGCATCATAGAATTGTTGCAAGAATTATACACATAAGTGCACAGCAGAGTACCTGGGATGCTGTAAATGTTTCAAGTATGTTTATGTTTCTTCTTGTTGTTGCTTAACCACGGCTCTTTGTATATCAACCTTCTAAGCAAAATTTAATATAAAAAAGGAATCCTGGTCCTTTAAAAAAAATGCAAACCATTATCTTGGGAAAACTTCACACACCATACAGATATCCACTGCTTGATGGTCAGTGAGTCTCCTCTCCCTTTCTATTAATGATGCCTCTTTGGCTTCAGCTAAATCTTACTAAATCTGACAAATATTCAGGTGATTTAACTGAAGCCAGAAAGTAATTATTAATAGAAAGTGAGAAGAGAGGTGTGTTAGGTCCAATTTTAGCACAAAGTTGATGGAAAGAACCTAATTGTCTCCACCAACTATTCATCAGCACCACTAGCAGGCAGAGTATGTGGGCTTCATGGACCTTTGGTCTTATCCTTTCACCTTCTCTCCTCTCCTACAGTTTCTTTACTTTCCTTTTACTACTCTGAGGTGTCAGACCTGCATATGGCACCTTCTGCTAAGCCTTTCTGGGCATCTCTTAAAGACAACTGGAATCAGCACATTGGGCGGCTAGCCTTCAGTAGGTAATTCAATGCTTGGACAAGACCATCCATCTGCACTGAGGCAGGTGGCCAGAGGATACATACACTGATTTTGCCACCATCTCGTCAGACAATTATCCTGCAAGCCCCAAAGAGCTGCCCTTGAAAGCAAGCATCTATCTTGAGTTAGAGAAGAAATCACAGACCTTCTGGTTTCCACAGCTTTGAAGGATCTTTCCTGCGCGTCTGGCAAACCTTTGTTCAGTTTCAGCTCTGCTGTTCCTCTTGCCTTTCTCTCTCCTGTGTTTCACCAGACTAGGATAGCACAGAGCATAGTCTCCAGTTACCACCCATGTGTATGACCATCTCTGCTGCTGCACTGTGAATGACTATACAATAGGGACTTTTTCATTTATTTTTATGTCTCCCCTTTGATCCCTAGGACAATGCAGGCTCGTTCTTCTATTTGACAGCTATCCATGGAGAGCCTCTGTGTGTGCCGACACTTCAAAAAGCAAATAGAAACATGACATTGCAATTCTGAAATGAATTTTGAGAGGAGGAAATGAGGCCCAAGAAGGGAGTTTCTTGTTAAGTGTCCCAAAGACCCAGTAGGGAAAACTCCGGTGATAAACCTTGTTCTTTGATGGTAAGAATTTCTCCTTTGGTTAAAATAATAGATTGATTTAAACTCCATGAGAAAACTAAAGACAATCTGAATGATTATTCTGTTTGTTATTGGTTTTCCCAGCTCAAATACTAGCCTAAATTGGAGGTTAAAGATATCCACACAGACCAATGCAAATTTACAACGTGGCTAATTCCACTATTGTCTTACTCTCTGTTTCTTACACCCCCACTCTGTTGGCTCATGTCTCATGCCCACCAGGCCAGGCCCACCAAGGGCCTGTGAAAATTTAACCTGGTAGGATTGCACAACTTTGAGAGTTTGAATTGCTTTTTGGGGGGTAATGAATGAGATTCTTCAACAGCCTTGCGAAAATGTTTCTAGTAGGAGGAAAAATGGAACAAATTGCCACAATCTGTTCCTCATCAGGCTTGGGTGAGGTTATTATACAACTAAAGGAGGCTGAGACACTCATCCAGGCCATCCTGGGGACTCATGGCATCTTGTTCTGTGTCCTTCTTCTCTGTTGTGGAATTTCTATTGTTTAGGATCTACTTCCCTTTTGGAGAAGATAAATGTGTTTTTTAACTTGATTGTCAGACGGTTTCCCAGGTATCTGCATATATCCAAACTTTTTTAAAGTACTGATTATATCTCAGTAAAGCTTTTATTAAAAAATAAAAACCTATTTCCTCACTGAGTCAAATCCTGGTCCATCAAATCCACTATTGTGTCTTGCTCCCAGGCAAGTTTTGGTAAGGAAGAACAAGACTAATTTCTACCATGTTCCTTGAAGGCTGCTGCTGAATCTCCTTTAACTAGTCATGATGGCTCTAATGCCAACGAATGTCACTACGTTAGATGAAACCACCATCATCTCTCCTCTAGACCACTGAGCATATCTCCTAACTACCTTCCTTTACTTCAATTCAAAGTGGTCTAGCAAAGTTTCCATGCTGCAGTCTGAAAAATCTAAAATTGTAATCTGACTGCTTAATTCCTCTGCTTAATGCCCTGCAAGATTTCCCATTGACCTGAGGACAAAGCACCAACTCCTCCATACAGGTTAGCAGTCACCTGGTCAAGGTTGCTGTGTATAGATAGGGGCCTCCGGCTAAGGGTAGAGTGAGGCTGAAACCCAGTCCATGTTCCACATGCCAAGCCATGAGCCCAAGCCTAAGACCCAGGGAGGGCTAGAGGTGCCTCTGAAAAGGCCTGTCACCTCCTGCTGGCCACCCACCTCCTGCTTCTATCCTAACTTCAGCATCACAATCCTAGTATATTAGCCCACAGAACTCTGCTTTCTCTTCCCTCTGACCCTCTGCCTACATTCCCCTCTACTTGAACTTCTTTTCCTTCCTGTTTTTTTTTAATTAATTTTATTATCTTTTTAAGTGCAAGACAACAGTGGTCCTTCCTGTTTTCAGCTAGGTAAATCACATTCTTCTGCCTGCTCTCGACTTAAGCATCACCTTTCCTGAGCCTCTTGGACTGGGTTGGGTGTCCCCAAAGCACAGTGTGGTTTGCATAATGGAGCACTCATCCTAGTGTCTTATAATTGCCTATTATCTGTCTCCCCTTGAAAACAGGACTGCCCTAAGTTACTTTGTAATCTCTTTGTCTAGATATTCAATAGATACCTGCTGATCAAAGAAGCGAATGAGTAAATGGATGGATACATAAATATGTTAAGAACTTGGAACTCATGTTTCTTATTACCTACTCCCTGTTTTTATCTTAAGTGGTTTTTTATCTGCCTTCACAGAATGCACTTGAAGAGGTAAAGTTCTAGGAATTGGTAATTTATCTTAGTTCTTCCAAAACCACAGTCTTTTAGATTTTATAGACTAAAAATGCCAGATTTCTTTCCTTTGAGTCTTCATGTTTCCAAATGAAAAGATGCTGGTCTCTCTCAGGTGTCTTTGCTCACGGTGGGGGGCCATGGCTGTCTTGTTGAGAAGTTTAGTATTCAGCCTGTGGTAAAGAGTCCATAGAGAATGCTAACAAGCGAGTGACAGGTTCAAATTTGCATTTTGTGTAATCTCTCTGGTACTATAAGGAATATGAGAACCTGGGACCAGAGAAATCAGAGAGTCTGAAAAATCTAAAATTCTAATCTGACTGCTTAATTCCTCTGCAGGTCCAGGAAAGAAATGATGAAAGCCTGGGGCAAAGAAGGGCTTATGGCAAGAAAGATGGAGATGCGGAATCAAGAGACATTCAGGAGGTCAAAATACCTCTGGCTTGATTCAACATGGATGGAGATTACTGGAGGGAAAGAAACAAGGATGACTCCAGAGTTTCTAGTTTCAGCAAGTAGGTCCCTGGTGATACCATCATCTGAGCTCAGGGCTGTGGGGGAGGCAGTGGGTTTGCTTTAAGATGTATTCAGCATAAGAAATAAAGGTACCAAACACATCTATTAACCCAGCTTCCATATGCCTTATACAAAGAAGGTGCTCAAAATGTTTCTTGAATTGAAGGTGCAGTGCATCCTAGTTAGAGGATTTTTCAATATCTCCAATTTACACTGTCAGTGGTGTGTCTTTTGTAAGATTCCATCCAACCCATCCAACCATACTGCTCTAATATAATATAATATTTATCCATATGACAAGCTAAGAAATTTCAACCCCCTGGAAAGTATGACTAAGAAATTTTACAGCAATAATAATTTTCACCAAGTGGTTGAAGGAATGGGGAAAAGGGATAGTTATTATAACAACCACAAATTGGTTCAGACCTACATTTGGCTTCCAATTTCACTACAAATTTCGGAGAAGCCATAAAAGATTCAAGTGAAATCTGGTTGGTTGATTAGAAACATGTGAAGGAACCCCAAACAGGCACGTGTTTCACATTCCCACTTCCAAGTTCGCCAAGAATTAATCATCATCTGCCCTGTGATATTCCAGAAAACAGAATCACCCCAGCTGGCCCTTGGAAGGAGAGGGCCTGGGTCAGCAGAATGTCTAACAAATCCAGGATGTCCTAGGCAGGAAGTTAACAAATCCTATACAAAATGGAGGTGCTGTACTCAACTTGCTCCATTGTCCCTTCCCAACTGTTACCATTGCCCCACATGCCCCACACTTGGCCTTCTCCATACTCACCTCTGTATCAGAAGAGGAGAAGTTTTGGGGAGTAGCCTCTCCCATGAAAGCACTGTTGCCTCATCCTGAACCTCCCTCCCTCCCTGTCCAGAACACAAATTCCAGAACAGAACAAGCACACACTTTGGAGCCAGAAAATCCCAAACTTGAAACCAAACTCCACCATTTACTTTGAAGAATTCACTTTAACCCCTTTGAGCCTGAGTTTTCCTCACTTATCAACAAGGGAAGGCCTACTTTGAAAGGGTGTTATGAAGACTGAATTCAATAAGTCCTGTGCAATACATATATGCATATGATGCTAACAAAAGCATTTGGACCTTTTTTTTTTTTTTTTTTTTGCCCCCTCCCTTCTGATGAGGCAAGCTAGAGCACAATTGTCACAAACACAGGATCCCATCAAGGAAATACCCAGGGAATGTTCGCAGCATATGCACTATAGAGACCTGAATTGGACCTAGTCCTCATTTGACTAGGACTGAGCAAGGGGACAACAAATCCGGCCTGTCTCTGGTTATAGTGCTATGAGAATAAGGAAGTAGGGTAATTTGGATTAGTCAGGTCAGACCTCATAGATGAGGCCACATTTTAATTTGGCCTTAATGGATGAGTAACATTTTCTGGGAGATTTCACACATAAGGGGTGGAAAAATAAAGACATTGAGACCATGGTGTGCTCAAGAAACCGATTATGTTCGGCTGGAGGTGAGGTTAAGCAGGAGAGGTGCTGAGAAGTAGGACTACTCAATGACTTTATCAAGAGCTTACCATGCTGAGGCAGAGACTCTTGATTTAATACTATAAATAAGGCAAGCTTATTAAAGAGATTTGAGAATTTCTCCTTTGAATTTTATTGTATTTTTCCTAGCATTTTCTATCTGCATTATGAAAATCATACAGATGGTAAAATATATATATATATATTTGAACAGTACAAAAGGATGCAATAATTTTCAAAATCTCTTTTTTTCCAACCATGAGTCTACTGCTCAGAAATAACTAGTGTGAAGTCTTTATTCTCTTCTTGCAGAAATGTTCTATGTTTAAATGCTCTTGTAAGACTTTCTGTGAATGAATAAATAGCCCCTTTACTGCACTTTCTTCTTTTTCCCTTTATAAGGTCTAATGAAATCTTTCCATTTCAGCATATATAATTTTGCCTCATTGTTTTAACTAGCTAGATGGCATTTCACACATTACATTGTTGCATCATCTTGTGTTTTACTAGTCCCTGGTGACAGATTTTTAGACTGTTCCCAATTGTTTATTATTATAACTTGGCAAGTATCTGAGAGTATCCCTGTAGAAAAAAACTACTCAGCACAGAATTGCTGGAAGAAAGGGTATGTGCTTTTAAACTCTGAAAGCTATTTTCAACTTTCCCATTAAAAAAGTACCTATTTATACCCCAGTCTCTAGAGGATGACTATATTTGTTTCCACATACCCTTTATATCATTCTGTTATCAAACTTTTAAATTTTGGCCAATCTGATAAGTGAACATTATTTCCTTGTTTAAACTTGCGTCTCTTTAACTGAATAAAGATGAGCAAGTACTCATCTGTTTACCAACCATTTTTATTTTTTTCTTTTAGAGCAGCATTTTTTAATGTTCATTGCCAACTTTTCTATTTGTTTGTGCTTTTTACTGATTTATACGAGCTCTTTATATATTTAGAAAATGGGCAAATGGACCACTGTTTTGTTTATGCTTTCTGAGCTCTATCCAAAACTTAGAAAAGTCTTTACCACTCCAATATTATTTTAAAATTCACTCATATTTTCCTTCACATTTTTATTACTTCCTATTTCATGACATATTGAGAATTTGTTTTGCTATAGGGTATGTTATACAGGCTTCATGATTCATCAGTTTTCTTTTCTTTTTTTTATTTATTTTTTTATTTATTTTTTATTTATTTTTATTTTTTTTTATTGGTTGTTCACAACATTACAAAGCTCTTGACATATCATATTTCATACATTAGATTGAATTGGGTTATGAACTCCCAATTTTACCCCAAATGCAGATTGCAGAATCATGTCGGTTACACATCCACAATTTTACATAATGCCCAATTAGTAATTGTTGTATTCTGCTACCTTTCCTATCCCCTACTATCCCCCCTCCCCTCTCCTCCCATCTTCTCTCTCTACCCCATCTACTGTATTCATTTCTCTCCTTGTTTATTTTCCCATTCCCCTCACAACCTCTTATATGTAATTTTGTATAGCAATGAGGGTCTCCCTTCATTTCCATGCAATTTCCCTTTTCTCTCCCTTTCCCTCCCATCTCATGTCTCTGTTTAATGTTAATCTTTTCTTCCTGCTCTTCCTCCCTGCTCTGTTCATAGTTGCTCTCATTATATCAAAGAAGACATTTGGTATTTGTTTTTTAGGGATTGGCTAGCTTTACTAAGCATAATCTGCTCTAGTGCCATCCATTTCCCTGAAAATTCTATGATTTTGTCATTTTTTATTGCTGCATAGTACTCCATTGTGTATAGATGCCACATTTTTTTTTATCCATTCATCTATTGAAGGGCATCTGGGTTGGTTCCACAGTCTAGCTATTGTGAATTGTGCTGCTATGAACATCGATGTGGCAGCATCCCTGTAGCATGCTCTTTTAAGGTCTTCAGGGAATAGTCCGAGAAGGGCAATAGCAGGGTCAAATGGTGGTTCCCTTCCCAGCTTTCCCAGAAATCTCCAAACTGCTTTCCAAATTGGCCACACCAATTTGCAGTCCCACCAGCAATGTGCAAGAGTACCCTTTTCTCCACATCCTCGCCAACACTTGTTGTTGTTTGACTTCATAGTGGCTGCCAATCTTACTGGAGTGAGATGGTATCTTAGGGTGGTTTTGATTTGCATTTCTCTGACTGCTAGAGATGGTGAGCATTTTTTCATGTACTTGTTGATTGATTGTATATCCTCCTCTGAGAAGTGTCTGTTCAGGTCCTTGGCCCATTTGTTGATTGGGTTATTTGTTATCTTATTGTCTAATTTTTTGAGTTCTTTGTATACTCTGGATATTAGGGCTCTATCTGAAGTGTGAGGAGTAAAAATTTGTTCCCAGGATGTAGGCTCCCTATTTACCTCTCTTATTGTTTCTCTTGCTGAGAAAAAACTTTTTAGTTTAAGTAAGTCCCATTTGTTGATTCTTGTTATTAACTCTTGTGCTATGGGTGTCCTATTAAGGAATTTGGAGCCCGACCCCACAATATGTAGATCGGAGCCAACTTTTTCTTCTATCAGACGCAGAGTCTCTGATTTGATATCAAGCTCCTTGATCCATTTTGAGTTAACTTTTGTGCATGGTGAGAGAAAGGGATTCAGTTTCATTTTGTTGCATATGGATTTCCAGTTTCCCAACACCATTTGTTGAAGATGCTATCCTTCCTCCATTGCATGCTTTTAGTCCCTTTATCAAATATAAGATAGTTGTAACTTTGTGGATTAGTCTCTGTGTCCTCTATTCTATACCATTGGTCCACCCGCCTGTTTTGGTACCAGTACCATGCTGTTTTTGTCACTATTGCTCTGTAATATAGTTTGAAATCTGGTATCGCTATACCGCCTGATTCACACTTCCTGCTTAGAATTGCTTTTGCTATTCTGGGTCTTTTATTTTTCCATATGAATTTCATGATTGCTTTATCTATTTCTACAAGAAATGCCGTTGGGATTTTGATTGGCATCAGTTTTCTTTTAAAAGGTGACTTTAGGGCTGGCGATATAGCTCAGTTGGTAGAGAGCTTGCTTCACATGCACAAGGCCCTGGGTTCAATCCCTAGCATCAATAAATAAATAAATAATAAAAGATGGTTTTATTCCCAGGTAAATTTATTGACACTTCCTTTATATTTGATGTCTGGTCTGCCTTTATCTTCTCTGAAATCCTCCTTTACAGAGAACTGTTTGATGGAAGAGCAAGGAGATCTACCTGAGACACAATGGAGTCTTATATGTCAAAAGTGCTTTGTGTGTATGTGTGTGTGTGTGTGTGTGTGTGTGTGTGCGTGCTATGTTAATCAGTTGACTCTATATGATTCCACACACCCTCTGATAGGGTATGTGATCACTCTGAGAATTCCTGTAAAGTAGGCATTTTGCAGGTTTCTCTTTGCCCTTCCTTTCCCATGGTGCGCCATGGGAAACAAGGATGTGGATGTTCACCTAGTCTGTTGCTACTTGGGGCACAATTGGCTCCTATGATTTTCTGCCTCCTTTTGGAGTCCTCTATAGAAAAATGGACTTACTGTCAATGTCTTCCTCCAATTAGATCCAAATTTTACTGTTTATTAAATATTCTTCAGAGTTTGGGGAGGGTAGGTTTTTTCTTCCTTCCTTTCCTTTCTTTCTTTCCTTCTTTCCTTTCTCCTTTCTTTCTTCTTTCTTCCTTCCTTTCTTCTTTCTTTCTTTCTTTCTTTTCAGTTTTGGAAGACAGACTAGGAATAGAAATGGCTTTAAACTGTTTTCAACCAGAATTTTTCCATTTAAGATAGTTGAACAGGGGAAACTATATTGATTGTGATTTTGAAAGAAGGACTGGGGAGCGGGGGAAACGGAGGTGGAAAAATCAATAGGAAGCCAGTGTGGACATCAAAAATAGAACAGAGGTGAAACGAATCTAGTGGAAATAATAATAGGGAGGAAGAAAAGTCTGCAGGGCAAACTGACAGAATTTTGTGAATTATTAAAAAAAATTAGTTCAAGAGAAAAAAAAAAGAGGTGACTTGCTAGATAGTCCTAAATTAATTGATGCAAGAAATATAGCAGAGGGAATGAGTTAACTTTAATATGTTTTGGTGCCTGTAATATTCAGAGGACACTATCAAGTGGACTGTTGGAAATATTGAACTGAGATTCAGGAAAGAGCCAAGGCAATGAATATAAATGTGAGTCACTATTAGATTGAAAGTTGTGGTATCTGGACCCATGACATAGATTAATTTGCCAAGACTGCAGTATAAAGTAAGATGAGGGTGGAGACAGAACCCGAAGAACGCCAGTCTAAAGGGCGGGTCGGGGAAGTGGACCCCACAAAGTTAGAACTGTAAAGGTGGGAAGGAGACACTGAGGCAGAGACATCATGGAAAAACATGAGGGAGAGTGTAGCAAGAAAGGATTTATAGTCGGCAAGTTCAATGGGCAATAAAACAAGCACTGAACATCATCCTCTGAATTTGGCAATTGACCAGACAACTTTGGTAAAAAAAGGAAGCAGAGCAAAGGGGATCTAATACATACCTGGCAACACATTAGCATTGGCCTATCATTCCACTTTTTCTGCATAAAAATCCCCCAGAAGAGGAATCAGTGGCTCCCAGATATTAACTAATCCTCTGAGGATCATTCAGAAGCTCAGGGAAGCTGTTGAATTTATATACAGGCCTGCCCCCTTTTCAAAGCGCTATCTTATTTCCACTACCTTATCTTTCAAGTAAGATGATATTGAATTAACTAATGTCTTTAGCCTCGAAAACGTACTATACTTTCATATCACAGTTTCCTAAGTTACTCCTAGTAGAAAAAGTTTGCTTGATTGCTTTTACAAATTCTGATAGCCAGGACAATCACTAGGACTGGTGGCATAATGTGGGCTAATCCGCCTTCCTCCTGCAAACTAGCCCAACTGCATTGGCTTCATTCCTGGCAACGAAGTGCACAATGGATGGTAACTAAATCAATAGTACCACAAAATTAGTGGCAAAAGGATAACAATAATAAACAAGGCAAATCCCCTATGTTTTCCCTGCTTTTTTTGGGGGGGGGTTACTGGGAAGTGAACCCAGGGGCACTTAACCACTGAGCCATATTCCCAACCATTTTTACTTTTTATTTGGGAACAGGGTCTCGCTAAGTTGATTAGGGCCTCACTAAATTGCTGAGGCTGGCTTTGAACTTGGGATCCTCTTGTGTTAGCTTCCTGAGTCACTGGGATTACAGGCATGCGCTACCCTTCCCAGATCCCTTCATGTTTCTTTTTTTTTTTTCTTTTTCATAGGATATCTTTTTTTAAAAATTCTAATTTGTTATATATGAAAGTAGAATGCAGACAACTCATATTACACATATAGAGCACATTTTTTCATATCTCTGGTTGTATACAAAGTATATTCACACCATTCATGTCTTCATACATGTACTTAGGGTTCCTGAATGTTTCTTTAATAGAAAATTTTCCCTAATTGATTGTTCATCTCCAACTACATTGGAGAGAGATGCATATATACAAACTTTCTTGGCCTGGAAATGACACTCTCACCTCTTGTATTCCCTTTTCACGTTTCTGTCTCTCTCACAAGATACCAGCGCTCTTCTTTGCTCAATGCAGTGCATACTATAAAGGAGGTGCTCAACAAATGTTTCTTCTGCTGAGCTGTTTCCTCTCCATCCCCAGGCTGAAGACAGTGCTGGTGGTTCTATAACCAACTTGCCTTCCTTAAGAGAGAAACTAAAAAATACATCAACGTCAGAGTACATGATTAGTCTCAACTTCATTACTCAACTGTTTCAAAACATATCAACTGATGATATTGGCTGAAGGAAGTATCAGTAATTTTATAGTCTTCATGAGTAGGGGGAAAAGATAAGTTGTATGAACAAGTTTATAATGGGAAAATAAATAAAGATTCTAGAATTCCTCCTTATCATTTCTATCCAGAGAAATTCACCCCCAAACATAGAGAATGCTATGAGAAGTGAGATTTTCAATGGGGCCATAGGACCAGGATTTGTGCACTATATATAATATTCATAGCAATTGATTTTCAAACCAACTTAACTAGAAGAAAAGAAAAACTCCTTGCCTTGGCACTGTGGTGACTGCACTTCGTAAGACTGCCTCCTATAGCTAATTGGTTAATACATCTTTTAGAGGAAATGTTTTAGGGTACACATTTTCTCAATAGGGAATTCAAGAAGAGCAACATTAACCAGGTACCATAATTTTCTGCATACTTATACATTTTCCAGGGACTGTGGCTTAATTCTTTAAATAATCCTCTATGTCAAGGACCGTAACCTAAGTAACACACTTGAAGTCATTGGAAAAGCCAGGGTATAACCAGATCTGTTTATTATAGGATCTGTTATCTTAATTATAAGACTAGAGAATGGTGACCCTCCTTTTAATTAAAAATACACTCTAATAACAACAGAACCCTTGATATTTAGATGGTCCTATAGCCCCCCCCCCAGAAAAAAATAGCCTTTCTTGCAGTTAGTTAAGGTCATGACTAGGTTTTGACTAATGCAATAGAGGCAGATGTGATATATGCAATTTCTGAAATTTATTCTAAAGGAAGGAAGCACAACAATCTTCATCATATCCTCCTTCCTACTGGTCAGAGTTTACATGTAACTGCCATAGTTCCTATAGTCATTTTGGTATGGAAACTGTTTTAGTGCATTCTGTGTTGCTATAACAGCATACCTGAGACTGGGTAATATGCTTTTTTAAAAAAGAAATTTATTTCTCATAGTTCTGGAGTCCAGGAAACCTAATATACCAAGATGCAGGCTTCTGTTGGGAGTCTTCTTCCTGTGTCATAACATGGGCAAGAACATCACATGAGGAGAGTACAAGAACATCATCTCAAGTCCCTCTTCCTTTTCATATAGTCACTAATCTAATCACGGGGCCCCACCTTCATGACATCATTTAATTCTTATTACCTCCCAAAGTAATTAATTTTCAAATACCATCAACATGTGAATTTGGGGATTAAGTTTCCAACACATGAGGACTTGGGAGGCAAATCCAAACCATAGCAGAAGTAATAGGGAATTGCAATAGGGAAGAAAGTGGCTGGGCCACGTGCACCATGGAGTACTAGCTACTGCCCACAGACATCTTGAACGTGGGGACATCATTCCTACTTGCTTAAGCAACCGTGTTTATTTCTTGTTCCCCACAGTTGGGTTTAATCCTAACCCATACAGGAACCTTATGGTATCTCATGTATTATGATATACTAACATTGCATTTGAGTTTACTGTTAATAGGTTAGTATTGGAAGTGCTAAGTCCGAATGATTACAATGACTTAGATACAGGCTTTCTTCAAGGAGGTTTTAATCTAGAAGAGGAGAGGAGGTAAACTAATGGGACCACAATAAAGGAATTACCTGGTATGTGAGTAGAATATTTCTACACACCATTTATTTTCAGGTATGTTGTGAAATTTTTAAATTTGGTTTCCTGTATGGACAAGGTAGAGGGCACTGTGAAAGTCTTAATTTGGGGGGAATGTTTCAGTTTCTGACCTTCCTGGGCCTCAAGTCTTTAATTACAGTTAATGAATTATGAGGGTTGGACTCCATGGCCTTCAAGGTCTCATGTAGCACAAATGTTCCGTGACTATGTGGCTAGAAGCCCCAAACAGGGATTTAGGGAATCTTGGAAGATGTACTATGGACTGAATGTTTATATCCTCCCAAATTCACATGTTGAAACCTTGCTCCCCAGTGTTATGGTATTTGGAGATTACCTTTGGGAGGTAATTAGGTCATGAAGATGAGCCCTTTATGATGAGGTTAGTGCCTTTATAAGAAGAGATAGGAGAAAAGGAGAGACCTTGTTCTCTCTCTCTCTCTCTCTCTCTCTCTCTCTCTCTCTCTCTCTCTCCTTTTTGCCATATGAAGACATACCAAAGAGACAGCCATTTGCAAAACCAGGAAGGATGTCTTCACAAGAACTCAACCATGTTGGCACCCTGTTCTCAGATTTCCTACTTCCAGAACTTTAAGAAATATATTTCTGTTGTTTTAGTCCCCCAATTTATGGTATTTTTGTTATAACAGAATTAATTAAGATATGGGCTGGGGTCGTAGCTCAGTGGTAGAGTGCTCGCACCACATAAAAATAAATAAAATAATAGGTAATAATAAATAATAAATAAAAGGCATTGTGTCCATCTACAACTAAAAATAAATAATAAAAAAGGATTAATTAAGGTAGATTGAATTTGGTTCTTCCACCAATTCACATGATGATCTTGTAATAGATATGCAAATCTGCTAACCCATAAGACAAGGCAGGTGAATAGTATAAGATGCCTTATACTATGTCAGAGTGTTCATTTATTCTATGAATACCTTATGAAAAATTATTCTTTCCTGATGAAAAACAATCAAGTTAGTATTTTAAAATATATGGTTGTAGCATTTAAAATAACTCTAACCTAGTATTCCCCACATAAACCAGGGATTATTTTTTAATTACTACCCTGTGATAATAACCAAAATTGGAAGAGAAATGGAATTTTACATTATCTTTTATCATTTTACATGGGCTTATACAGATTACAGCTGAGGTCAGAAATGAAAATGTTCTCTATGGAAAAAGAAGTATCTTGAACAGTCATGTAGGTCCGTGTGGATGACCATGACCAACAATCTTAATGTCCTGTTATTCCCCTTGATCCCAAATCAGTTTCCTTTTATCCAGGTCCAAGCAATTCATCTATGTCCATTAGAAGAAAATCATTCAGCATCATCCATCCCCTTTTTAATACCCTTCAAATCCTCCCTTACAATAAATCTTAGCCTAAGGCCAGCAAAGTATTGTGTTTTTTCCTTTTAGAGCTTGTACAATGTGTACACATTTCCAGAGCAAGACATTCTACGTCAACTCCAGGCTGTAACTAAGGACTTAGTAAACAAAACAGTTAGGGGTAGTTAACATAGCTTAGTGCCAAAAAATTGAAAAGTCACTATCTTCATCAAACAACAAAATCCTGAGTGAATGGAAAATTTTATTGCTTTTTAAAAAAATTTTTGGGGGTAATTTTCAATTTGTCAGAAGAACATCAGTTTATTTACCTATTAGAACTAGAAAAAAACAACTTGAGTAAAATAAATATACCAATCTCCTCTTCCTAAATTGAGGCTCAAATTTTGAAACTTTGCATTATGGACTGAATTTGTTCCCCAAAAGCTCATATGTTGGATTTCTAACTCCCAGTATTTCAGAATGTGACCATATTTAAAATAAGGTAAAATGAGGTCACATTAGGTGGGCCCTAATCCAAGATGACTGATATCCTTATAAGAAAGAACACAAATACCACACTGAGAAAGTGTTTGTGAGGAAGGAAGAAGAAAATCCTCTATAAACCAGAGACAAAGACCTCAGAAAAAAACAACACTGTGGACATCTTGATGTCAGAGTTCTAGCTTTAAGAATGGTGGAAAAATAAACTGCTATTGTTTAAGCTACCCAGTCTGTGATACTTTGTTATTGCAGCTCTAGCAAACTTATACAGGTTGCATATTCTGTGTCAGATTGACACAAATGGTGAGTCTCTGAAAGTTTATCCCAGTGCCTTGGACATCATAAGCACCACAAATGAAAAGATAATTTTATAATGGAATCATAACTCACCTAGACTTCTAGTGCTTAAATTGTTTTGAAGTGATAAATAACCAGCCCATTTTTCTTCAAGCCTCTCTCTCATTTCACTTCAGGCCAGCATTTCTGTAATAGTTCTTACTGCATTTGTGATGGAAACCAATGCTCTTATTGCGCTGCTTGCATATATGTTCTGCATTCTTCTAGAATTAGATATAACTCTCTCCATAAGTGAGGAAGTGATCTTAGTGTCTCTTTATATAGCCTTTAAAAATGCCAGAACAATGGAGAACATTTAAGAGACAACACCTGAAGTCTAGGAAAATTGATCCACCTTGAGAACTGAGGAACAGATAGGACAAAAACAATTCATCTGGGTATTTGGGATTGTATTTGCCCATTCTGCCTTCTCTTTGAGGCTTTATGGAATTGTAAAGTTACTTGAACTCTTTTCTCTGGTCTTTCCAAATAAGCAGAGTGTCAATTAAAAATTTCTCTTGAATCATTCTTCCCTTTGTACTTTGCATGTCAGATATTTATGAATGGGTCTATAGAGCAGTAAGATAAGCCAACAAAGCTTCAATCTTTACATGTAATACTTAACCCTCAAAGTGTTCAATAGAGTTATTCTGGTGTTGCAGTCTTGGTTTTGAGTGTGGGAGTGTTTTTGTGGTGCTGGGGTTTGAACCCAGGGCCTGTGCATGCTACCTTTGAGGTATATTCTCAACCCTTGTGGGTTTTTTTTTTTAAATAAATGAATAAACACCTCCAAACTATGGCAAATTTATTCATCCAATTATTTATTTAGTGCATCATCAATGCAGGTACCCTACCAAGAATGGAGATACAGAAGTGCAGATAAGGAACTTAAAGACCAAATGAAAGGACCATAAATGAATAGTGATGATACAGTGTAATGTTACATACCATCTGCGTGAAATGGTAATGGGAACACAGCAAAGTGAAAACCATCCTATTCTAGAGTAAGGGCTTCCCTGTAAACCTTTGCTCCCGTTGTCCCCCTGAATATCCTAGCTATCTTTCAATTTCGTATATTCCTACAGTTCTTGACTTATTAAAAAAAAAAAAGGAAGACATTCTTCGTCATTCTATGTCAACTCCAGGCTGTAACTAAAGACAAAGAGCTCATACTCATATTAAATTTTTTTGTAAGTCCAATGGGACTTTTAGAAAGTCCAGCTTAAGTTTTAACCCTTGGGAAAATCTTTTCTGATTTTCCATCCATCTTCCTCACAGTTAAAATCCATTTAGCAGTGACTCTAAAACCATCTTAAGAAATACTTCAATTGTTCACTTTTTTGAGAACCACCAATACTAATATGATGTTAAAAACTCAATGAATTTTATGGCCATTTAATTTAACTTCATCTTTTACAGGTGAGACAACCCAGAGTCACAGATATTGTCACTTACTCATAAGAATACAGAGTTAGTGGAAGAACAAATTTAAATTACAAAGTTAAAATGATTTGAAAATACATATCAGAACATTAAGAGTCCTGTCCATCTTTTCAAGTGCCAGCGTCTTTTGGGGCTTTGACTTCCTTCTTCTAACATCCTCTCTCTTGAATTTAGTCCCTATAGAATGAATGAAGGGCATATTGAATCCCTAAGGAGAATGCAAGGTGGGGGATTGTGTTAACACCATAGATTTTGAAATGAGATGGTTTTGTTTCAAATCACAAATCTTTCTTTTTCTTTTTTTCCCTTTGTGTATCTCCAAATCTATTTCTGTGTCTATAAAATAAAAATAAGGCTGGGGGTATAGCTCAATTAGTGGGTTCAATTCCCAGTACCAAACAAATAAAAGTTAGAATACTTACCTTTTTTGTTCTCTTACAAGATCAGACTTGTGAAGTGATATCATAATGCCCAAAGAGTGAGTGCTCAAAACACTTATGATTATTATGAAATTAAATGCACATTTTAAAAATATGATCTTGATTTGATTAAAATGAAATGTCCAGGTAAAAGCTGTAGAAAAGGCTCACAATGCATAAAAATATCATGTAAATTCTTTATAAGCAGTTACACACTTCAAACCTCAGCATGTAAAGATTACCATTTTTCTAAAAAAAAAAAAAAAAAATTCTTTCCTTTCCAATCAGAAAAAGAGACCACCAAAGATGCCCCTACATTTAGTTAAACTACTTCCCTCAGAAAACAATCAGGCACTCATTTTTATTGCAGGTTAGAGGACAAGTGTCAAGGTCAATGTGGCTATTCATTATTTGTAATCCCTTTTCCACTGTCAAACGAAAACAGGAATCAATTAATTTCCTTCAGATGCCTATTCAGTTGAGTCCCGCCGGCATTCTGGCTGTTTCTAAGGACTTTCCTCAATGATACCATCAAGGGCCTTGAGAGTTTCCTTCCTCTCTGCTTATGTCTCTCCTAAAAGAATATTCAATTTACTACTTTTTTTTTTCCTGGTGGATAATTAACAATTTATGGTAAAAGTATGGAAAATTACCCCCATTGTAGTTTCCCTTCAGCTCTGCCAAAACAAAATGAAACAAAACAAAACAGAAGGTTGCTATAGAACTTACAGAATATCTAAACCATTCCTACAAAATTGGAAAGGGATTTAGTGAGTTTCTCAGATTACAGCAGATTGTGTTAATGCTCTAGCTGGAGGTCTTTTTGACCTCTACTGATGATCTTGTCGGAAACTGTAAATGCCTTTGCTCTCCTCCTTGAATCTAAAAAAAAAAAAAAAAAAAAAAATCAGATCTACTGAACCCAATTGAGAATTAAAGACACGTGGATTTCTATCTGGTAGTAATTAATATCTTTGTGAAGATAGACTTCAATTTGTGAAGAAGTGGGTGCAGAGGAAATAAAAAAGGCCACCCTCCTTCTGCTCCTGGCTCTCAATCTGTCAGTTGCTGTGGGCACTCCTAACAAGTAGTAGGGGATGTCTCTACCAGAATGGAGAAGTCCAATTCATGAGTTTTGTTTTCAGAGCCAACCATATAAACAAATGTGTTATATATCTGTCTGCTTAAAACTGCACGTGATACGCTCCACTCTTAGGATGCCTATACTAGGAATTCAAAATTACTGAAGAGCTTCCTCCCTGCACTTTGGTACTAAGAATTAAATCCAGGGATGCTCTACCACTGAGCCTCATCCCCAGCTCTTTTTACTTTTTGGTTTGAGACATGATCTCACTAAGTTGCCCAGGCTGGTCTTTGAACTTCCCATCTTCCTGCTTCAGCCTCCCAAGTCACTGGGATTACAGGTGTGTGCTACCATACTGTGCCTAAAGAGTTTTTTAAACATGCAAATCCCCAGATCTCACATCCCTGAGAGACTGGTGGAACAATGGTGATACCCAGAAATTTGAATTTTTAGTAAGAGGCTCAGGCAGAATTGTGATGTAGATGCTTAGATCACATTTTTTAAATTATTTTGGCAGTTCTGGGGATCAAACCCAGGGCCTCCTGGATGCAAGTGCTGTACCCCCGAGCTGCATTCTCAGCCCAGACAGTACTTATTGAAAGATTTCTCAGGCAAGTGTATCAGGCGCCAGATGGTTATTCTTCCAGAGCTCACTAGCTCCCTGTCCTAGTCACCACCCTCAACTAGCTGTCTCACTGGAAACCAGAAATCTGACACAGCAAAGGTGGTAATAACTAGAAAACTTTTCTCTCCCAGAAACATTTTTTTTATTTTAATGAGGGAGAAAGGGATGGGGTGGCTGGTTTAGAAAAACACTTTTACATGAAGAAAGAGGGATGCTCAAAGCATCTGCCCAGTAAACCTGGCCCTGTGGCATTTCCACTTATCCATGCAGAAATTCTCAAACTCCTCTTTCTTAATTCTCATGACATGTAAGCCCACCCTGAAGTCATCTTCTGTCTGACTTTCTCTCTGCTATCTTTGTGAACCAAGCCTGACATTTTTGGCATCACCAATTATGGAATTCCTTTGCAGTTTTCTTTTACTTTTTAATTTTGCCCTCTTCTAATTATCATTAATCATCAAAAAGCCTGTGAAGTTAAAAAGGCAATATCCTCAGTTCTCTATTGAATTTGCTCCCCAGCTCTGCCATGTCATAGGAAAATTAATGAAGACTGTTCCTTCTGCACTGAAGAACCTAAAGCATGCTTTGCTGATTCAGTCTGCATGAATGTTATTTGTTATTTTTGTTCATCGGGGTGTTAGTAAAGAATAGTGACATGGTGTTCAGAACATCTACTAAATCCTAGATACTGAGCTAGGTCCTCAACATCCATTAGGAAGTTTAAACCTCCTATCAGCCCTGCCCTGGAAGATGCTATCATGACCATTTAACAGATTAAGAGAGATTGAAGTGATTTGTCAAAGTCACACACCTGGAGAGCTGGAATTTGTCCTTCTGACTTCAACCCCATACTCTTCTCGTTACATCACAACTGCTTCCCTCTATTAAACATGTTGCAATTATTTAATTATAAGCGATTAATTTTAAGCACCAATGTGCCAGGGACAGCATTTTGCTGGAATTGTGAATATAATTCAATTAAAATCATATTGTACTGAAATAGCCAACAGATATCCACAAAGCATTTCACACTCTAGAGAAGCTATGCTACAACATAAAACATATCCAGGCAATATGGTTAGCACTGACTGCATCTGCAAATTGCCTTCTCTATTCAGAGACAGGATGGCTTTTTAATTTCAGGGCATTAGTTCAAATCTGTTCTAGATTTGAATTGATGGAAAATTGTTCCCTCCTGACAGCCATTCGGCAGTCCATGCTCATTCTCAATAAATTGGTGTTCCCAGAGGGCAGAGTTGCTTGTGCACAAACTCTGAATGCCATTGTCTTCTGCTAAACCACATGGTAGAGTTGGGGAAAACCTGAGGAAAAGATCAACTTCCTTTAAAAACATTTCCTAAAGGGACCCTGTGTTTAAGGCAAAACAGATGCTCCTGAGAAACAACATCAACTGAAGGGGGCCTTGTGCTCTGCCAGGAACCATCCCAAAATTCAGATCAGCCCTTGATCATGGCTCCTCTTTTTCCAATCCTCTTCTTTTTTATGTCTTTGCAGCACATTCACACATGTGCACACACAGTGGTCAGAAGTCAGGTTGTAGACTTCCTCCATGTAAAATCTCAGGACAATGGAGAATCATCCAGCTTTGCAACAAACTATCTGGGGATGACCCTAGTCAACAGTGGTGCAAACACCTACAAATTTATGGAGCTGTTAATGTACCAGACCCTGGGCCAAGTGATTCATGTGGATGTGCAGATGAGGAAATTGGGGATTATAGAAGCTGTTATTTCCAAGATCATGCATCTAACTAATAGTGGTTCTGGGATGCATACCAGCTCAATCTGACTCTGAAATCCAAGCTCTAAATTCCCAAATTGCACACATTCTCAGTCATCCCTATAAAGCTCATCTGTTAAATGGGTATGCTGGACAAATTTTAGATTTTTAGAAGCTCCTTTTCAAAAAAGGAGCTTACAGGAGTTGTGGAACGTTTTTATTTCTTTGAGTTATTGTAATTTTTTGCCACAGGGTTTTTTTTTTTTTTTTTCCAGTCTTAACTTGGTTGCTTTTAGTCAGAATATTCACACCCCTGTTCATCCAGGGCGCACCTATCTTCCCACTTTAGGCTCTACTCTTTGCCTACTACGGCTTGTCTTCTGAAAGCATTAACATTTTCAACTCCTGAATGCTTGCTCTGACCATCTATAATCTCTTCATGTCTGAAAGTTCGGAGCTCTGAAAGTGGGGTAGATACAAAGTAGATGCTAGTGAAGTCAGAGTGAGAGATGTTGAAATTAACAATGGCTATGTGACAAGATGCCAAGTTTGGGCTTACACGAGAAATGGAAGACATTATTATCTAACATGTCAATTCTGATTGGTTTTTAGTAGAAGAATGGAATTAGGTGTTGAGAAGGATTCTGAGGCTGTATCCAGAAAAAACAGAAGAGAGTACCAAGTTTGATTCTTGAAATGTTTTAGCCACAGAACATTTTCCTTGAACAAAAGCTTGTTAGACTTCATTAACAAAGCACAAGTGGAGTTGTTTGAGCTTCATGAAACAGATAAGACTTAAGCACCATTCTTCAAGTTTCCTTTAATCCTTTGTAATTACGGACTTAACTACCTTCATAGAAATCCTTTGGCTCCTAAGAGATAATTTAAAAATCATTGGCAAAACCATTCTCAAAGTATCCTTCATACTCAGAAATATATATATGGATTCCTTGAGACATCAAGAGCCACTAGATAGTCAGGCAAATTCTAAGGAAAATGGAGGTTCTCATTTAAATACCTTTAATCAACCTAAACACAGGGTCAACCTCTTCAGGCAGAGATAGGTTGCCATTTACATCATTTCCATGATTGTTTATCTGACAAGCCAAACCATTTCCATCATGTCCTCCGTGGTCCAGAAGGTCATGGTCTCTGCACTGCCTCCTGGGTGGCCTCTCTGCCTCACCCCTCCCATCTAACTTATTCACCACTAATGAAAAGAGCAGACTTTTAAACATTAGATCACCTCATGTTTCCACTCAGGCCTACAAATCCTTCCCAGTCAACCTAGGGAAAATCTCCAAGTTATCACCACCTGAAGGTTGCTCCATGTATTTCCCAGTGACATCTCCACCGATCCTTTCCTTACCGTGCTCTAGGGCAGCAGCTCTCAAATCCAGTTCTGACACTCTTTCAGAGGTCTGAGAGGTCAAAATTACTTTTATTGTAATGCTAAAATATTGTTTCCTTGTTCATTTTCTCATAGCCTAAATAGTTTATTGATATGGATTCAGATTCCACATTGTGTCTACCTTTTAAAAGATTAGTACTTGTTGAGTATTGATGTAATGTTAAAGAAGAAGAACTACAAATATCTGAAAAGCCTATTAAAATACTTTCCCACTGTCTGGTCACAGATCTCTCTGAGGCCAGATTCTCTTCACATTGGTAAGCCTGGAATGGGCAGGCCTGGTCAGACTCATCTTCCCAGAGAGATGTATATAAGTGGTACAAGAGAATACCCCTTTTTCCTGGGGCAGCTAAGCTGGGAATTAATGAATCAAGGTCCATTGACATTCTCTTGCTTCAGTTTCATGAAATAAGATCTATCTGCAATAGGAGGGAACAAGGTCAACATACAAAGACAAGCAGATCCACAGTAAGAGGAGACGACATCATTTGAGGAGATGACATCATTTGAGTCCTTTGAGTGACGTGGGCCTGAAGCCTAATGTCTCAGTTATGATCCAGTAAATTCCCTGAGATGAGTTGGGCTGGAGTTGTTTTTTTTTTTTGGACATCTGTTGCTTGTATTTGAAATTCCTGACCAAAACTTACATCACTAGTATGTTTTCTTTAAAAATTGTTTTAAGGCCAGGTGTGGTGGTATACCCTTGTAATTCTAGAAGCTCGGGAAGCCGAGGCAGGAGGTTCTCACAAGTTCAAAGCCGGCCTCATCAACTTAACAAGGACCTAAGCAACTTAGAAAGATCCTGTCTCAAAATAAAAAAATAAAAAGGGCTGAGGAATGAGGCTCAGTGATTGAGTGCCTCTAGGTTCAATCCCTGGTACCAAAAGAAAAAAGAAAAGTTAAAAAATGTTATTTATTATTAAATAAAGATTAATTTCTAATGTGAAAGAAGAGAATGTGCGTACATTTCTGCCTCAACCACACATATCTTTGAAGTCTGGCTTACCTGCTTTGAAAAGCCCTTGCTGATCCATCTCTCCTTTCCATTCTTCCTTCCCACCTGTGAGGGCTGGATGCCCTCATTTTTGTTACAGAACACCTGGGCGTCTTCTTAACCACATCACATTGTATTGAAATGCCCTGTTTCTAGGATTACCCATCCCTGTAGATGACAGTCTCCCTGGGGACCAGGATACCTTCATATACTAAGTACTTACACTCACAGCTGTGTCTAATAAGGACTATATTAAACCTAGAGCTGAAAATGTGTACCCACAACTTATTATCACCACCTTGTGGTAGAGGTCTAAACTACTCTTTCATTTCCTTTGGAATATATCAACCAACCACCAAGTACCTTGGAAGGGGAAACCAGGGAATGTGCCTATTCAGCTTACTAAATTAGAATAAAATTCTCAAATACAAAATTACTAAAAGGTTTCTAAGTCAAAACTACCCAAAAATAGTACTGTTAATTTTAAATAAATCTCAAGAATGGTAAAATCATGGGAACATATTTTGGCAGATAAAGCTTGATTTATATTGTAAAATTTTGCCATATTGCATTCAAGGATTTTTAAAAATTAGATTCATTTTTATATAAAAATAGTCAGAGGCCAGTAAGTTTCCAGTAGTTTCTCTCCTTGAGGTGAAAAGCAAGGTCTGCTGCAATCACAAATCCTCAGCAATCAGTGATTTCAGCTGGCTACATTTCTGTGTCAAAACTAGGTTTGTCCTCTGGGAAATGAGCAGACAATAACAATAAATCAAATATGAAATTTTCCACGCTGCAAAGAGAAAAACATACCATTAAAATCATTGCTAGTAGGTGAACATTTGCAAGCGCTATATTTTGCATTTTCTTACATTCCTAGTATCTCCAATCCCCATCCTATTGCTTCTCTGGTAATAAACACTTTATCCTCCATCTTACAAACTTCCTTTCCTAAATGATGATACCAGCTCCTGACAAAGCATTCTCTAGCACTTTCCCATGATTGCCTCTGCCATCTGATAGGTGTGTGTCTCTTAGAGACCTATCCATATTAATAACAGCTTGAGACATATTCATGTACTATACAGCTTATCCATTTAAAGTGTAAACCTCAATTTTTAAATTTTTTTTCACAAAATTGTGCAACAATCAATTTTGAACATTTTCTTCACCCCAGAAAGAAACACTGTATCCATTAGCAATGACTCACCCCATTCCCCTCTCAACCCTAGGCAATCAATAATCAACTTTTTCTCCAGATAGATTTGCCTCTTCTGAATACTTAATTTAAATGGAATTACATAATATGTGGTCTTTTGGAACAATGTTTTTAAAAGGTTTAACAATGTTGTAGAGTGTATCAGTATTTTATTTCTTTTTATTACTTAATAATATTCCACTATATTTATTTATTCATTTATCAGCTGATAGACATTTGGGTTGCATCCACTTTTTAGTTTTTTTTTTTTTTAAAGAGAGAGTGAGAGAGGAGAGAGAGAGAGAGGGAGGGAGGGAGGGAGGGAGGGAGGGAGAGAGAGAGAGAGAGAGAGAGAGAGAGAGAGAGAGAGAGAGAGAGAATTTTTAATATTTATTTTCTAGTTCTCGGCGGACACAACATCTTTGTTGGTATGTGGTGCTGAGGATCGAACCCGGGCCGCACGCATGTCAGGAGAGGGCGCTACCGCTTGAGCCACATCCCCAGCCCCCCACTTTTTAGTTTTTAAAAATAAAATTTTAAAGAAAATTTGGGTACAAGTTTTCAAGAAATAGATTTTCATTTTTTTTAAATACATTTCCTAGGATTATAACTGCTGGCTTATATGTTTAATCTTTCAATGAGCTGAGAAATTATTTTCCAAAGTGGCTATACCATTTTACATGAATAGTGTAGGAGGGTTCCTGATCCACATTTATAATTGCCTTTATTTTTAATATTAGCCATTCTAGTAGAAGTGCTGCTATTTCATTATGATTGTGATTTGTATTTCCTGTTCAGCATCTTTTCCAGTGTTTACTGGCCATTAGTATATGCTATTTTGTAAATTTGATGTCTATTCAGATCCTCTGCCCATTTTAAAATTGGGTTGTCTTTTTATTTTAGAGTTGTAGGAGTTCTTTATATGTTCTAGATACAATTCCTTCTGCAAAAAAAAAAAAATCTTTCTGATTTTGTAGTTGTTTTTTTCATTTTCTTTTTGTCCTTTGAGGTGCAGTTTTTAATTTTGTTCAAGTCTAATGTATCTACCCTTTTTTTAACCTCATGATTTTATCATATAAGTGTCAAATGAAGGTCACAAAGATTTAGATTTGTTTTAAGAGTTTTATTACTGTAATTCTTACATTAAGTCTTTGATCCAATTTGAATTAACGTTTTGCATGTGTTTGGAGATAGGGATCCAACTTCATTACTTTGCATATGGTTACTGTGGCTCCCCAGTTGTTCCAGCACCTTTTGTTAAAAGACTGTGTTCTTTTCTCATTGAATTATCTTGCCCTTAGTTGAAAATCAATTTCCTGTGAATGTAAGGGTTTGTTTCTGGATTCTTGATTTTTATGCTTATGCTTGTACCCTATTGCCCTGATTGCTATACTTTGTAGTATGCTTTGAAATTGAAAAGTGAGGACCCTCCAAGTTTGTTCTTATTTTTCAAGATTATCTTTGTAGACTTTGGTCCCTTCCATTTTATATGAGTTTTGGGGTCAGCCTGTTAATTTCTACAAAGAAATCAGCTGGAATTTTGAAAAGGATTATATTGTTATCTGTAGGTAGATCAAGTTGGAGGATATTGCCATCTCAACAACATTAATCTTTCAACATTATTTTGTAAGTTTTCAGCATGTGCATTTTATACTTTTGTTTAAAGTATTTAGAAATATTTTGCTTGTTTTTACGTTATAAATGGAATTTTAGTGTCATCTTCAAATTATTCACTGCAAGCATATACAAAAATCTTTTAAAGTCTTTTATGTGATCTTATATACTTCAATACTGTTTATTAATTACAATATTATTTAATGAATTACTTTGAGTTTCCTTTATATAAGATCATGTATTCTGCAAACAGAAGTAGTTTTTTGTTTTTGTTTTTTTTTTTTTTTCAATCTAGATATCTTTTATTTCATTTTCCTGCCTAGTGATTCTGTCTGGCAGTTGTATCACAATGTTGAACAAGAGTGGACAGAATGCAAACCTTTTTCTTTTTCCTGGATATTGGTGGGGGAAGATTTAGTCTTTAACCATTAAATATGATATTAGCTATTGGAGTTTTTTTGTTAATTTTTTAAAATTTATTTTTAGCTATTTTTTTAACTTTGTATTTTATCAGTTCGAATCAGTTATATATGACAGCAGAAGCTTTTCAATTGATTGAACACAAATGGAGCATAACTTTTCATTTCTCTGGTTGTACATGATGTAGAGTCATACCACATGTGCAGTCATACATGTACCTAGGGTATTGAGGTTTGTCTCATTCCACCACCTTTCCTACCCACCTGGTCCCTTCCCCTTTTTTCCTTCCCCTTGGCCCAATCAAAGTTCCTCCATTCCCCACCCCACCCCCCATTATGGATCAGCATCCATTTATCAGAGAGACCATTCGGCCTTTGATTTTTGGGAATTGGCTTACTTTGCTTAGCATGGTATTCTCCAACTCCATCCATTTACCTGCAAATGCCATAATTTTATTCTCTCTTAATGCTGAGTAATATTCCATTGTGTGTGTGTGTGTGTGTGTGTGTGTATAACATTTTCTTTATCCATTCATCTATTAAAGGGCATCTAGGTTGGTTCCACAATTTAGCTATTGTGAGTTGTGCAGTTATGAACATTGATGTGGCTGTGGCTCTGTAGTATGCTTTTAAGTTTTAAGTCCTCTGTGTATAGACCAAGGAGTGGGATAGCTGGGTCAAATGGTGGTTCCATTCCAAGTTTTCCAAGGAATCTCCATACTGCTTTTCAGATTAGTTGCACCAATTTGTAGTCCCACCAGCAATGTATGAGTGTACCTTTTCTCCCACATCCTCGGCAACACTTATTGCTGTTTGTATTCTTAATAGCTGCCATTCTGACTGGAGTGAGATGAAATCTTAGAGTAGTTTGGATTTCTCTAATTGCTAGAGATGTTGAACATTTTTCATATGTTTTGGAATAAAAATTAGCTACTCTCAGGATGGAAAATAAAAATCAAAACCTAGAAGCACATTGTTAAGTATTAACATGGAGTGGTGATTATGGGGGAAGCCTTAACATTCCAATATAAACACATCCCATATACCAGGTGCCAAAACTAATGCCAGAGAGCTTTATTTAAGAAACTTCACTTCATCTTTCAAGTACCACAAGGAAGGTGATTAAGAGCTCTGAGTCTGAAGTCAGCCTTGTGGGATCAGAAATCCAATTCTGTTGATAACTAGCTAATTAAATTGAAATATTTAACATCTCTGGGCTTCAGTTTCTACATCTGGAGATTGGAGATAATAATGGTACTTATTAATGTAGGAGTTAAGAATGGGCTCACCTGCAAGTAAAGGAACACCAGACAAAAGCAGGTTAAGCAAATAAGGGTATTTTTACATAATCAAACTTCTAGTCAGTAAGTGCACTTCAACAATGTCAGGGATGGTATCTGTGATTCCTTTGTCCTTTTCTTCAGTATCACAAGATGGCTGCTGCAAACCACACATCATGTCAACAAGGCAGGCAGCAAGAGGGGCCAATTGGAACTAGCTACGGGGTCCCCACTTGGGCAGCAAAGCCAAAGCAAAACCCCACAGATTTTTGTTTATATCTTCATGGCCACACTATATCATATACATCCATTTGAGATAGATATATGTAGGAGACAGTCTTCACCCACTCAAAATCTATAAGCAAGTGAGAAGAATTACTGTTAGATAAGCACCTAAACAGTGTCTGCCATGTTATTCTATGAGGCTAGGGGAACTGAGGGAATTCATGCTCTTAACACAGTCCAGGTCCTCATCTACTGCAGTAGAGGTTACCTGGGTTATTTTAATGTTTGTTTTTTGGCAGACAAAGAGTTTGAACAATTTGTCTCAAACACACAGTTTCTATACAAAAGAGCAAGATTCAAGAGCAGCCCTGTGGCCTCCAAAACCTAAGCATTAATAATGTAAAAAGTCATTAGAATACCCAGGTAGGAGCTTTTTAAAATATTCCTTTGTTCCTGCATTCCTCTGTATACTCTAAGACTCACACATTTTTTTTTTCTTTCATAGATAAAGTATACCTCTGCTGGAGCCCCTGCAGGATTAATGGAACAAGAAGTGAAGAACAAATCTAGTGTTTAGTCTTCTGAATCACCAAGCAACCACCTATAATGCAGCAAAAAGACATGTGCATTTAACAGAAAACTTTGTATTTAACCAAAAAATTGCCATGAAGCTCAATTGTTCGACTAAGTATGGAAACCAAATACTGACCTTTTAGGATAATAATTGGCTTCTCTCAGAATGGAAAATGACTATGCGAATCAAAACCTGCTGTGTGAACTATCCCCTCAAAGCAAGATATTCAAAAGATGTTAGAAGCTTTTGCCAAGAAAACAGACATCTTTATTTTTCACTTGAAATTTACCATCACTAATTAAAACCACAACATTTAAAGACTGATGTCACCTTGCCCCACACCCCAGCCACTGCATGAAAGGAATTAGGTTCATATTTGCAAGGTGTAAGGAACATGTAAGGCCTGGTGACTTCATACAGAACAACTCGGTGAATATAATTACTGTGTACAGAGGTGTCTGGACAGCAGATTTTCATCAATGCCAGGACAAGCCTGTATTACATTATTAGAAATGGAGAACACATGGTTCCAAATCTGTTTTTCAACCATAAAACGAGCAGAGTATTTGTAGCTTTATTTCCTTGCAGAGGATAAAGAGAAGCTCCATGAAGACACAAACTTCAACTATAAAGCATTGATCGCAGTGGTTACCAGACCTGGGAAATTCAAAACTGTCAACTTTTACCTTGCCAAATAAAACCAATTGTAACAACCAACAACCAACCAACAAACTAACCACCTTCTTCCTCCTCCTCCTGCTCCTCTTCCTTCTTCATCATCATCATTTCATAGAAGGACTTTTTAATACCAAGCAAGAACAATGGACATGCTTACTCTCAAAGTAACAGGCAATATTTAAATGCAATGAGTTTCATCAAAGTCTATTTTTTAAAAATTATCAGATACGAACAGATTAGCATTTGGGAATCACAGGGTCAGTCTCTGCATTGTTCTCTCTGTCCTAGATCCATTTTCCAGGGACTGGATTTTAAGGATAAGAGAGCTCTCTAGTATAAGATTATAAGCAGGACCCAGAATTTTCAAGATGCATGCAATGAAAAATTGTCATTAGAAGTTTTTAGAGTATATTTTTTAATTGGAGCAAAGAACTTGACAAGACTTCTCATACTCCCCATATGGTATATGCCCTAAAGTATCTTATTAGTTTTAAGATTGAGGTTATTCATACTAAAGATTCAAGTTCCTGTTATTGGTATTTTTTGCAAACACCTTTACCATACATCATAGCCTCCCTGAAGGCAGAGGCCTTCTATTCTTCACAGGATCTCCCACCCAGCAGGAATCTAATGGTGCTTACCTACTCCAAGTGACTCAGCATGATCCTGAAGCTTGTAAAAGATCTAAAAGGCAATCAGCAGCTGGTGAACATCACTGTGAGCTAGTTTTTTTGGGAAAAAAAAATAATAAATCTGTCCAGAGTTAAGAGAAAACAGTTTACAGAAAATTAAAAACTTTCATGCTCATTCACATATCTTAACTATAGTATTTTGTCCATATGTACAAAGTATATGCAGATGGTGTGAGGCTGAAATATTAGTCTTCAATAAAGATTTTCTCTATGCATTTTACTATATAGTAGGAACAGAATAATCACAGATGCCTTGTGACAATCTTATAATTTTCATTCTTTAAGGACACTAGCCTCAGTAAGATTGGGTGACTTTTTTTTATTGGTGCATTATAATTATACAAAGTAATGAATCCACATAATAGTGAGATTCATTATGGTATATTTATGCACATAACATAATCTGATCGATTTCATTCCCTAGGTCCTTCCCTTTCCCTCCCTTCCACCCTGCCTCACTTGCTCTATACTACTGATCTCCCTTCTATTATTACCGCTATTTTAATTAGTGTTGTAATTATATAGATGCATGTAATTATACATCCATATGCACGTGTGTGTGTGTATGGTTTGTTGTGGTATATTCATACATGGACACAGTATAATTTGGTAGATTTCATTCTTTGGGTGACTTTTTTCAGGTCACAACTCAAAGCTCTCAGAGTTGTGACACAGAACCCAATTCTGTTTTCCAGAGCCATGATCTCTCTACATTGATCTCTCTGCTTTCCAATTGATATTTGACAAAACCAGAGTTCATGTTAAGTGCAAAAAGTGACTTGCAGTGGTACTGAACGATTAAGAGAGGATAAGCATCTTAAACAGGATAAGGACATGACTTGTGCACTCAGTGACTCAAAGTCAAATGGAAAAGATCCTCATACACCCAAGTAAGATCTTTTAGGGTAATTTAGCATCATAAAAATTTTCAATTTTTAATTCATCTAATTTGCTGAGCCTTTCCACTTTCTCTGCCACATTCATAATATCTAACATGTATATTATACAGAATATCTTCTATAGTCAATTAGGTATCCCTATTGGAGAGTGAAATAAAAGCCCTCTCTAGAAGCTGCATCTCAATGCTTGTGAGTAGGAAAATGAAATAATATATTTTATATTAAATATATTTATATTTATATTTCGTGCTCCTTTGCACAAAACCCTGCACATTTAACCTACACACTGACATGCAAACTTGCAATTGTCTCATTAAGAATTCCATTTAATGTACATCAGTGTTAATCTAATCAATGTTCCAAACAACTATCATTGTAACTCAAGAACACAATTCCTAACAACTATAATGAAAAAGAAGTGAGTGAAAGATTAGTTCTGATTGGCATTATCCTTGAGGATAGGGGCTATCTGTCTTCCTGACTGTTTTAGAGCAAAGAAAATAGTGGGTATTCAAAATACTGCATGTGTGAGTGTAAGGAAGAAAGGAAGGAAGAGGAGGGAAGAAGAGAGAATAAAAGGAGGGAGAAAAGAAACAATGGTTGTGTAGTTGGAACCTGAAAATCTCATGTCAGAGGAGGCCTGAGTGGGGTCTCTGAGCAAGGCAAGATGTTGAGAAGGGGAAAGTAGTGGGCAAGTCATCCAGGACATGCAGGCTGTGCACTGTCATACTCCCGAGGGCTGTTTACATAAGACCCTGATACTCTGGTTTTTCTTCAGATTGTATAAATCTTTCACCTTTTACATACCCTGGCACCCCTAAAGAAGATGAAATCTATCCATAATGGTGGATATTCCCTAAATGTATTTATAGTTCATCAATCGTGATTGATTTGGCTTTTTCTTCAAGAATATAATTTAGGTGAAGGTAGTGGTAGAAACTGAGATGAAGTGCTGTTCTAGAAATGATATCTAGGTTAAAAACTTGACCCTTCTTCTCATTTAGCTGTGCAACAAGCTCCTTGAGAACAAAAGTGGCATCTGTCTTGTTCATGAATTTACCCCAATGCCTAGCACACAGACTATAGCTAACAAATGCTGGATGATAAATTTTAATCACAAATTACATACTTGTTATGTCATCTATAAAACAAGGACATTGGCACTTATTTTACATGGTACACTGAATATCAAACACTACAGTGCACATGAAGCAGGTACCAGGCACAGCGCAGATGGTTAATTATTAGAAACAATATGAATTTGTTTATTTTAAATAATGAAACCAAGCAATTTTCTGTCTTGTAAGCTGACAGACACTAATGAGATCTGGAGAGATACTGTTAGCCCAAGAGTTTCAAACGTGAGCAATACTTTCACTAGGGGATGATATTATAAAGACAGGTAAGGAGTTCATGATTGTTCCAATGACTGGGCATGCTATTGGCATGCAGTGGACAAGAACCAGAGATGCTAAATGTCCAATAAAGCATAGAGCAATGCTACATAAAACATCCAACACATACAATCATGCTGTCATGAAAAGCATCACATTCTTTGAGATAATGATGTTTACTGGTTTCCTACCATCTTTTACTTTAAAATACTATATCCACAACAGGAAGTATGTCTTAAAAGTACTTGCAAATCAAATTTCCACATTGTTCTCATACATAGAAAAATAAATAGCAGGTCCCATCATATTATAAAATAAATTCAATTAAAATGTCACAATTGCCAGGAGTGGTGGCACACACCTGTAATCCCAGAGGCTTTGGAGGCTGAGGCAAGAGGATTGCAAGTTCAAATCCAGCCTCGGCAACTTAATTTTGTGAGGCTCTAAGCAACTTAGTGAGACCCTGTTTCAAAATAAAAAACTACAAAGGGCTAGGGATGTGGCTCAGTGGTTAAATGCCCCTGGGTTCAATCCCCAGTATCAAATCAAATAAAAAGGGCTGGCGTGTATATCAATTATAGAGCACTTACCTAGTATGTGTAAGGCCTTGGATTCAATCCTTAACACAATCAAAAAAAAAAAAGTCATAGTATTCTTATGAAGGCATAAAAAGTTCTAATAATAAAAAAATAAAGACAAAATATGGCCCTATAATCAGAAAATATCTCTGTAAAAATCATTAAGAAGAATTTCATCTCATCACAGAAGCAACCAAGAATTTTTTTTCTGAAGAAAATTAAAAAAAAGCAAATTTGAAGTATTCCTATATTTATCCTATTATTTATTGTATCTTTCTGGCCCTATATCTCATATAGTAAATATTTGTGTCCCCTTAAGATTTGATTCTTTCAAGGGATGGTTTAGCTGATGAATGCCAGCTAACAGAAAGGACTTCTGTTTCCTTCTAGGTGGTGGCCCAGCTGCAAAGCAGAGTTGGCCTTTCCTGAGTGGGGTTCCAATCCCTTCTTCCTGGACCCTCCCCCGCTGATTGCCAATAGCAGTTGGGGCCAACTTTCTTGTAGATGGACACAATACCTTTATTTATCTATTTTTATATGGTGCTAAGGATCAAACCCAGTGCCTCACGCATGCTAGGCAAGCACTCTACCACTGAGCCACAAGCCCAGCCCCTCTGACTTTCTTGGTGTGAACTGTATTACAAGTTTATACCTGGATTTGAGGAACTGTGAACAATAGCAACAAGTTTTTGTTTCTTATATGGTTGAAGAGAACAATGTTTGACTATGAAGTGATTATAGTAAATAGGGCTCAGTGGCATCTCTTAAAGTAAGGCTGATATTGAGATCAGCAGAGGTCATCATTGACTTAAAATATCATTATATCGTTATGTACCCAACCCAGGGGTCTTAAGAGAAAGAAGGTCACAAAGCAGTCTATTAAAGAATCGGAGAACCATACCAATAGATAGATGGGTAGCCATATAAACAATATAAAATAAGTAAGGGAACAAACCATCCCAAAGAGCCCAACAACTGATTTCCTTGACACCACAGTGGAGTAAATGTCTGAGAAGGAATTTAGAAAGTTCATAGTTAAAATGTTCAATGAACTAAAAGAAGATAGAAAGTGAAATCACAGAGAAAATACAGGAAGTGAAAGATTACTTCAAAATAAAGAGAAAAAGATTCTAAAAAAGAACCAAATGGAAATCACAGAAATAAAAGAATCAATAAACCAAATTAGGGGATATAGCTAAGTGGTAGAATGCTTGCCTTGCATATATGAGGCCCTGGGTTTGATCTCCAGCACCACAAACAAACAAACAAACAAACAAACAAATTAAAAATTAAAAAAATAAACCAAGCTAAAAATTCAATGGAAAGAATTACTAATAGATTAGATTACTTTGAAGATAGATTTTCAAGCCTTGAAGACAAAGTATATAATCTTGAGTATAAAGTCTACCATAAAGAAAACAGTGTTAAGAGAACATGAATAGAATAGTCAAGAAATCTAGTATAACATTAAAAGGCCAAATTTAAGAATAATTGGGATAGATACAAACTATGAAATACAAGCTAAAGGGATGCACTTTCTTTTCAACAAAATAATATCAGAAACACAGAAACCCACTCTAACACATGGAGATTGAAGAATACATTTTTGAATGATGAAGAGATAGCAGATGAAATCAGGGGAGAAATAAAAAAAATTCTTAGAAGTAAATGAGAATAGTGATGCAACATATCAAAATCTCTGGAACAGAATGAAGGCAGTTCTAAGAGGAAAGATCATAGATTGAGCTCATACATCAAAAGAAGAGAAAGATACCAAATAAATAAACTAACATTACTTCTTGGATCCTAGAAAAAGAAGAATAAACCAACACCCAAATCAGTAAAAGACAGGAAATAATTAACATCAGTGCCAAAATCAATGAAGCTGAGATTAAAAAAATATATAAAAGATAAATGAAAAACAAAGAACTGGTTTTGTGAGGATAAACAAAATTGATAAACCTTTAGCTAAACTAACCAAAAGAGGAAAAACTCAAATTAACAAAATCTGAGATGAAAAAGGAAATATTACCACAGACACTACTGAAATCCAGAGGATCATCGGAAACTATTTTGAAAATTTATACTCTAATAAGCTAGAAAATCTTGAAGATACTGACAAATTCCTAGAGACATATGGCCTGCCCATGAGGACACAGAAAACTTAAATAGATCAATATCAAGTAATGAAATTGAAGCAGCTATTAGAAGCCTTCCAACAAAGAAAAGCCCAGGACCAAGTGGATTCTCAGCGGAGATCTACCATACCTTTAATGAAGAACTAATTCCAATCCTCCTCAAATTATTCCAAGAAATAAAAAAGGAGAGAACAATGCCAAACTCATTCTACAAAGCCAATATCATACTGAAACCAAAACCAGAACAGAGATACACCAAGGAAAGAAAACTTCAGACCAATCAATATACTTGATGAACATGGATGCAAAAAAAATTTTTTTTTAAAGAGAGAGTGAGAGAGAGAGAGGGAGAGAGAGAATTTTTAATATTTATTTTTTAGTTATCGGTGGACACAACATCTTTGTATGTGGTGCTGAGGATCGAACCCGGGCTGCAAGCATGCCAGGCGAGCGCGCTACCGCTTGAGCCATATCCCCAGCCCCAATGCAAAAATTCTTAATAAAATACTGGCAAATCACATACAAACACACATTAAAAAGATAGTGCACCATGATCAAATGGGTTTCCTCCCAGGGATGCAAGATTGGTTCAATATACAGAAATCAATAAATGTAATTTACCATATAAATAGACTTAAAAGCAAGAATCACATGATTATCTCAATACATGCAGAGAAAGCATTTGACAAAAATATAGCACCCATTCATGTTTAAAACACTAGAAAAACTAAGGATAGAAGAAAATTACCTCAACATTGGAAAGGCTACATATAAAAAACCCAAGGCTAACATTATTCTGAATGGAGAAAAACTGAAAACATTTCCTCTAAAAACAGGAACAAGACAAGGATGCCCACTTTCACCACCTCTATTAGTCAAAGTCCTTGAAACTCTAGCCAGAGCAATCAGGTAAGAGAAAGAAATTAAAGGGATACGAAAAGGAAAAGAAGAGTTCAAATTATCTATGTTTGCTGACAACATGATTCTATATTAAGAAAATATAAAACACTCCACCAAAAAAGACAACTAGAGCTCATAAATGAATTCATCAAAGTAGCAGGATACAGGATCAACATTTAAACCAATTATATTCCTATATTCCAATGATGAGTCCACTGAAAAAGAAATTAGGAAAACTCTCCCATTCATAATAGCCTCAAAAAAAAAAATCTTGGGAATCCATCTAATAAAAGAGGTGAAGAACCTCTACAATGACAACTATAAAACACTAAAGTAAGAAACTGAAGTCCCTAGAAGATGGAAAAAACTCCCATGTTCTCGGGTAAGCAGAATTAATATTGTCAAAATGGCTATATTACCAAAAGTACTACACAGATTCAATATAATCCCAATCAAAATGCCAATGATGTTCTTCACAGAACTAGAAAAAGCTGTTATAAAATTCACGTGGAAAAAGAAAAGACGCAGAATACCAAAAGCAATCTTTAGTAAGAAAAGTGAAGCAGGAGACATCACAATCCCGGATCTCAAATTATATTACATTACTGACACCAAAACAACAATGAAGACCAATGGAATAGAAGACATAAGAGACAAACCCACAAGAATGCAGTTATCTCATACTAGATAAAGATGCCAAAAACATACATTGGAGAAAAGATAACCTTTTTAGCAAATGGTACTGAGAAAACTAGAAATCCATATGTGGTAGAATGAAATTTAACCCCTATTCCTCATCCTGCACAAAACTCAACTCAAAGTGGATCAAAGACGTAAGAATTAGACCAGAAACCTTGCAATTGCTAGAAAAAAATGTAGGTCCAACACTTCAACATGTTGGCTCAGGAAGTGACTTCTTTAAGACTTCAAAGGAAGAAAAATAAAAAATCAACTAGTGGGATGGCATCAAATTAAAAAGCACTTCACAGCAAAGAAAACAATGGAGCATGAAGAAAGAGCCTACAGTATGGGAAGAAAATCTTTGCCACCCTTTTCTCAAATAGGGCATTAATATCCGGGACACATAAAGAACTGAAAAACCTTAACCAAAAAAAAATTTTTTTTGATTAATGGGAAAAGGAACTAAACAGACACTTCTAAAAAAGAAAGAAAGAAAAAAGACAAATGGTTAACAAATATATGAAAAAATGTTCAACAGTTCTAGCAATGAAGAGAAATGTAAATTAAAACGACACTAAGATTTCATATCACTCCAGTCAAAATTATCAAAAACAAAATAATAATAAATGCTGACGAGGGTATAGGGAAAAAGGTACACTTATACCTTGCTGGTGGAACTGCAAATTAGTAAAACCATTCTGGAAAGCAGTATGTAAATTCCTCAAAAAACTAAAAATGGAATCACCATATGACTTAGCTATCCCACTCTTTGGTATACATCTAAAAGTTTTAAAATGAGCATATAATAGTGACAAAGCCACATCAATTTTAAAGCAGCACAATTTACAACAGCCATGATATGGAAGCAGCCTAGGTGCCCTTCAACTGATGAATGGATTTTAAAAAATGTAATATATATATATATATATATATATATATATATATATATATATATATATATATACATACATACACACACATACAAGGGAGTATTACTCAGCCATAAAGAATAATGACTTTATGGCATCTGCTAGTAAATGGATGGAACTGGAAATTATAATACTAATAAGCCAGTCCCCCCAAAGTCAAAGTTTGATGTTTTCTCTAATATGTGGAAGCTAATCCAAAATAAGAGGTCTAGGGGTGAAACAAAGAGAATACAAGAAAGATCAGTGGAGAAGACAAGGGGAATGAAGGGAATGAGAAAGGATGGGATAGGGAAAGACAGTGGAATGAATCTGACCTAATTTTCTATGCACGTATATGAATGTGCTAGAGTGAATTCACCATCATGTATATCCACAAGACACTAATTTTAAAAAAACTAAGTAAATAGCAAAACATCAGCAGAGTAGAGGGAAAGGAACAAGCAGAGGAAGAAGAAGAGGGTTAAGGTAAGTACTGGGGACTGAATTAAAACAAATTATATTCCATGGTTTTATAATTATGTTAAGATGAATCCTATTGTTATATATAACTAAGAAAAATAAAAAAGAAAATTAGTTTGTAAGTAGTGTTTAGTACTCATGGACATAACATGTTCTATTTCAACTTGGCTTGTAGTCACTTAGTTCTGGTAATAGTTTACTTTATTCACTTTGAATTTCTGCATAGGCAGAACTTTATGTTCAAGTATAGACATCAGAATGACATTCAGATAGAGCTAAATAATTTCACTGAGGAAAAATAAATGATGTAGGTTCTTATCAAGAACTTGTTTTAACATAATCAAGACCAGGAGAATAGAGGAAGGGTATCAGGGGAAGGGAGGACAAACAGAGGTATCAGGAATTAAATTGATTAAATGATGTTATGTACATGAACACATATGCCACAACAAAACTCACTCTTCTGTATAATTATTATGCACCAATTAAACAAACAAACAACAACAAAAAGTCTTATTTCAGCCAGCCACAGTGTACCTGTGATTCCAGCTACTCAGGAGAATGGGGCAAGAGGGTCTTAGGTTTGAGGTCAGCCTGGCAGTTTAGACCCTGTCTCAAATAAGGAGGATGGAAGTGTAGCTTAGTGGTAAAGTATAAGGGTGAAGCCCTAGGTTTAATCCTCAGTACTGAAAAGAAAAAAAATACTTCCATTCTGAGAATTATCTAGGGTAGCTATTACCCATTTACCAAATCATCCATAAAACAACCTCAGCATGGCATTTATGGTACCATCTGATTTTGAAGTACTGTATACTAATCAGTCTGTTAGAATAAGTTATCTGGTCATGAATAAAAGACCAGAGTAAGTTCCAGTTCTGTGCCAATAATCAGCTGTATGGCCTTTGTCAAATCTTTAACTCCTTTATGCCTTAGTTTCTTTAAATCTATAAAAAGAAGTGATTTCTGCTATCTTATTTAAAACAAAGTCCATTATTGTGAAAAATTTTTGCTTATGTCTAATGGTTTTACTTAAAAAAATTTTTTTTAGTTGTGGATGGACACAATACTTTTTAAAATTTTTATGTGGTGTTGAGGGTTGAACCCAGTGTCTCATGCATGCTAGGCAAGCGCTCTACCACTGAGCTACAACTCCTGCCCTCGTTTTACTTAGTATAGTTGATTCTGAATTACCTACCCTTTTTCTAAGAAATATTTTAGGGAAGTTTTAGGCCAATGGTTTGGAAGACTCTTTTGTTCATGCTAAGGCCCACATTGATTGTTTTTACAAAGAATTGAATGAACAGTTCAGAACTCTTTAGATAGCCATCAATCAGAAAATTAAAAAAAAAAATCTTTCTATATCCAACTCAAATTAAAAACAAGCAAGTACTGGGCACCATGGCATGCCTGTCATCCCAGCAGCTTGGGAGATTGAGGCAGTAAGACTGTGAGTTCAAAGTCAGCCTCAACAATTTTGTAAGTCCCCAAACAACTTAGTGAGACCCTGTCTCTAAATAAAATATAAAAAGAGCTTGGCATGTGACTCAGTGGTTAAGTGCCCCAGGGTTCAATCCCTGGTACCAAAAATAAAAATAAAAAGCAATTAGGTATTACCTGTGTGTCTCAGTCCTCTGCTGCTCAGTTTCTGTCATCCAATCAATGGACTAAAAGGCAGGAACTTTACAAGAGAAGTATAGGGCAATATTCTTTATGTACCTAAATTCAAAATTCCTCAAAAAAATACAAGCAAACTAAAGTTGACAATATACTTAAGGGATCACCCAACATATTAAAGTGGGGTTTATCCCTATTTGTGATACACCACATCAACAGAGGAAGGATTAAAAACTTTCATTATGATCATCTCAACAGATGTAGGAAAATTATTTTATAAAATATTCAAAATCTTTTCATGATAAAAACTCATAGTAAGCAAATTAGATATAGAAGAAATATACCTCACCATGATAAAGGCTATCCATGAGAAGCTCACAGCTAACATATCACTCTAATGGTAAAAAACTATATTTCTTATAAGATTTAGAACAAGACAAGGATACCCACTTTTCTTTTTCTTTTTTCTTCATCAAAGTATTGGAAGTTGTTGCTGGAGCAATTCGACAAGAGAAATAGAAGGTGTCCAAATTGGGAAGAAAGAAGAATTGTCAGTCTTTGCTGTAGACATGATCCTATTATAAATAAAATCATAAAAATTCCACCCCTTCCCCCTCAAAATTTACTCCTAAGTGAATATAGTAAAGTTGAAGGATAAAAAAAATCAACATATACACACACACACACAGAGACACACACAAAATCATTGTTTCTATACACTAACAAGCGACTATTTGAAAAAGAAATCAGAGAAGTCTCATTTATGAGTTACCAAAAAATAAAAATAAAAAAACTTAGGAATAAATTTAACCAAGGAGATAAAGGACCTGTATATTGCAACTATGAAATATTGATAAAAGAGACTGTAGACACAGATAAATGAGAAGAACCACATTCATGGACTGAAGAATCAATATTGTTGAAATGTTTACACTATTTAAATTGATCTACAGATTTAATGTAGTCTTTTTATCAAAATTCCAATCTAATTTTTCATAGAAATAGGAAAAAAAATCCTAAATTTCATATGGAATCACAAAAGAAACTGAATAGCCAAGGCAATCATGAGGAAAAAGAACAAAGCTGGAGGTATCACACTACCTAATTTTAATCTATACTGCAATGCTAGAATAATTAAAACATCATGGTACTGGAAAACAAAAAGAAACACCGACCAATGGAACAGAAGAGAGCGCCCCAAAATAAACTCATGAATGTATGGTCAAATAAATTTCAACAAAGGTGCTAAGAATATACAATGAGAAAAGAATGTCTTTTTAATAAATCATGTTGGAAAAAATGTATATTTATATGCAGAGGAATGAAATAAGACCATTATTCACATCACATATAAAAAAAACAAATCAATTCAAAATGGATTAAAGACCTAAACTACTTGGAGGGAAAAAAAAAAAAACAGTGGAATAACGTATGACATTGGTCTGTGCAATCATCTTTTGAAATTGACCCACAGAGCATATGGAACAAAAGCAAAACTAGACAACATAAAACTAAAAAGAAAACAACAGTGTAAAGAGACAAACTATGGATTCAGAGAAAATATCGGCAAACCATACATCAAATAATGGAATAATATCCAAAATGTACAGAAATTCAAACAACTCAGCAACATGAAAACAAAACACCCAATTAAAAAATGGGCAAGAGACCTAAACAGATATTTCTCATGAGAAGACATACAAGAAGTCAACAGATATATGACAAAATAATCAACAACACTAGCTGTTTTAGTTACCTTTTTCACTGATGTGACCAAAGACCTGTCAAGAACAATTTTAGAGGAGGTAAAGTTCATTTTGGAGCTCATGGTTTTAGAGGTCCTAGTCCATACATAGCCAGCTCCTTTCCTCAGGACTCGATGTGAGGCAAAAATGATGGCAAAATAGTATGGTGGAGGAAAGCAACTTAGGACATGACAATCAGGAAGCATAGAGTGAGCTCACCTCACCATGACAAAAATATAAACCCAAAAAGGCATGACTCTAATAACTCACTTCCTCCAGCCACATCCTACCTGTTTTCAGTTACCACTCAAGTTATTGCCTCTCAGGGGATGGACACACTGATTGGGTTAAGGCTCACATAACCCAATCATTTCCCTTCTAAATCTTATTGCATATCTAAACCATAACACTAGTCATTAGGAAATGCAAATGAAAACTACAATGACATAACATCTTACATATTTTATGATGGCATAATCAAAAGGATAAAAGTTAGTGCTGGCAAGGATACCAAGAAAAGGTTACCCTTATACATTGTTGGTAGAAATGTAAATTAGTACAGTCATTATGCAAAGTTGTATTGAGGTTCCTCAAAAACCTAAAACTAGAATTACCATATGATCCAGAAATCCTACTCCTGAGTACGTACCCAAAAGATCTGAAATCAGTTTGTCAAAGAAATATATGCATTTCCATATTCCTTGCAGCACTATTTACAATGCCCAATTCACGGAATCAACTTGGTATCCATTAATAACAGATAAAGAAAATGGTACATATACACATTGAAAAAATATTAAGTTTTGAAAAGGAAGGAAATTTTGTCACTTGTGACAACCGGATAGAATTAGAGAACATTAAACTACATGAAATAAATAAGGCACTGAAAGACAACACATGAATCTAAATCAATTGAACTCACAGAAGCAAAAAGAAGAGTGGTTACAGAGGTGTGGGTGGGGGTGATGGGAGGTATGGTCAAAGTTCAGTAAGACAGAAGGAATAAGGATTTTTTAAAAATTCCATTGCACAATTATGATGAACAGTGAGTGAGTGTACTATATATTACAAAATTGGTAAAACCAAATTTTAAATGTTCTCACCACAAAAAATAAATATTTGAAGGAATATATTAATTAATCATCCCACATCATATTCTTAAATCATAGCATCACTGTGTACCCCATAAATCTGTACAATTATAAATTGTTAACTTATAATAACAAAAAAGACTACTTATTCCTCAGCCTTTTCATTTCTTCCTTGGAAGAAATCCTTTCACAATTCTCTCCTGATTACAAATTTTGGACCACTATCATTGGTAACTTTGACCTTTCTCCAAATTTACTTCTAATAAGTGTACAAAATTTTATTCTAAATCCTGAATTGAGGAAATGAATTTTTATATCTCTAAGAAGTAAATAATTTGGGTTATAGAGACAACCAAAATACACTCATATTTTAGGATCACAATTCTATTAGCAACTCTTCCTTAGTATTCCTACATACCCTTCACCCAGTTTTCCCTATTGTTAATATCTTATATTACCACAGTACATTTGTCAAATCTAAAAAACGACTGTCCTACTACATGTAAGTGGTTGGACTGGGTATACTTTTAAGTAGCTTATAAAAAAGAAAAATTTATCTCAGTTCCGGACTCTGGGAAGTCCAAGATCAAGTAAGATGCCAGCAGATTCAGTGTCTAGTAAGGGCTTGCTTCTAGGTTAATGGGTGATGTCTTCTTCCAGTTTTCCCCTCTGTCTGAAGAAGCAAGCTAGTTCTCATGGCTTTCTTTCATAATGGAAACCCTCATGACCTAAAAAGTTCCCACCTTCTATTTTATTTATTTAATTATTTTATTTTATTTTTTTTAAGAGAGTGAGAGAGAGAGGGGGACAGAGAGAGAGAATTTTAATATTTATTTATTTTTTCTTAATTCACGGCGGACACACCATCTTCGTTTGTATGTGGTGCCCAGGATCGAACCGGGCGGCACGCAGGCCAGGCGAGCGCGCTACCACTTGAGCCACACCCCCAGCCACAAGTTCCTACCTTCTAATACCATCACATTGGAGGTTCAATTTCTAACATCAATTTGGGGGCGGGGGGGGGGGGCAAAAACACTCAAACCATAACAGCAACATCAGTACATTAATGAAATTCCAAAATGCACTAGAATTTCATTTGTTCTCCCACTAAAGTTATTTTTTCTTGCAGGATCCAATCCTGGATATCACAATGCATTGTTGTTATGGTCTCCTTAGCCTCATCTGGTCTGTGAATTTCCCAGCACTGTCTTGTTCTAAATGATGTGAAAAGCTTTGAGATTAATGGACAACTATTTTCTAGTGTCCCTCAGTTTAAGTTTGTCTGTTACATCTCTTATGATAAGTATGATTAGATTGGGTAATCAAGATTGTAGGTTTATTTTTTTAGTTGTTTAATATTTTTTAGTTGTTTTGTAATATTTGTTTTTATGTGGTGCTGAGGACTGAACCTCATGCCTCACACATGCCAGGCAAGCACTCTACTCCTGAGCTACAACCCCAACCCTGATTGTAGGTTTTTATACCTACAGGTAAGTGGCCTTCTCATCATATCACACTAAGAATTCTATAAGATATTCACACAACTTGTCACTATGATTACTTGGTTAAGATAATTTCTGTCACTTTCTTAACAGTGAAGTTCCTATTTTTCCCTTTATGTACTCAATTCTTAGAAGCAAGTCTAGCACACACTTTGACAAAGGGGAAGGTGCTAGGAGTTTAACTTTGAAATAAAGTTCTGCTTAGACTGGTAAATATTTGATCTGAGGAAATTTCATTTATTTATTAAAAAAATAGAAAGGATGAGAAAACTAGCTTTCCAGCCATTTCACAGATAAGGATATCAAAGTAAGGATGATATTTTGATCAAAATTGTCTTCTTATGGAGTTGCATGACTTTGGTCTTCTCCAATCTCTATGAAAGCAACCAAAAGAAACACAAAGAGGCCAGGCATGATGGCGCCTTCCTGTAATCCCAGCAGTTTGGCTTGGGGTCAAGACAGGAGGATTGAAAGTTCAAAGCCAGCTTCAGCAAAAGCAAGGCGCTAAGCAACTCAGTGAGACCCTGTCTCTAAATAAAATACAAAATCGGGCTGGGGATGTGGCTCAGTGGTTGAGGGCCCCTGAAATTCAATCCCCAGTACCAAAAAAAGACCCTACAAAGAACAAGAAGCAAAACCATACCAAGAACTAAAAGAAATGTGAATCTCAACCCATGACACACAAGGAAGGGCTGCCAAAGTACACAGGGTGCAGGAAGACCATGAGAGAGGATGTTCATCCTCGCAACTCTCAGGCAAACTTAGCAAGAGAAAAGATGTCATACGAAAGGCAAAATTAGAAAACTAGTACATGAAGATTTGAAAAGAGGTAATAATACCTCCATCATTTACAGATGTGATTATTTTCAAGGACAATTGAAGAAATGCTTTAAAATGTTGCAAATAATGAGAATTCAGGCAGATAGTTAAGCACAAGTTTAGCATAAAGGAATAAATAATCTTATAGTGAAAAAAGACAATTTATAGAATATCAAATGATAACTTATAAAGGAACTATTATATTACTAGTAACATTGACATCTCTAATATGAATCAATAGCAGGATATCAACTCTAAGTTACTTCCTGATTTAACCACAAACTACAAAAATAATTTTGAGGAGAAACTAGAAAAACTGATTTCATATTATTACTGAAAATAAACCCACAAAAAGGAAAAAAAATCACAGGGTGGAAAACTGATAAGTATACGACAAGGAGTAGATTTTACAACAAATAAATTAGAAGATAAATCAAAGGAAAAAAGAAAATAGTCCACAAGAAGAGACAAAAAATTCTGAAAATGAAAAGTGATAAAACATTAGTTATATCACAGTTCTATAATAATCTAAACAGTATGGTAGTGATAAGAAGACAGATCCATGAAATCAGCTATAAAATAATTTAGTAAAGAATATATTGAAATCTAGAAATTAAAGACAAGAGTTTTAAACACATGGTGTTGGGTAGCATTCGGGAAGGAAAAAAAACGTGGATCCCCATCAATATTTTATCAAAACAATTCAAGATGGAATCTAGTTAGACAAAGGATATAAACTTGAAAAAATATTTTAAAGACTCTAAAAGAAAAAAAAGAGGGAAATTCTTTTATAATCATGGAATAAGAAAAATTACTAAAGGCAAAAAAAAAAGAAAAAAGAATAAAATGGAAAAAAAAACCCTCATTTTTTTTTTGTACTCTGTTTCAAAGATTTGAAGGCAGCAGCAGACTATCTTACATGAGACTATGTGTCTTTGTTTTTCTACGTATCTTATTTAGACATTTGGCTTCAAAAGTCTAGTAGATTTAGGGGCTGGAGTTGTGGCTCAGCAGTAGAGAGCTTGCCTACCATGTGCTAGAAGCTGGGTTCAATCCTCAGCGCCACATAAAAATAAATAAATAAAATAAAGGTATTGTGTCCAACTACAACTAAAAAAAATATTTAAAAAAAAGTCTAGCAGACTTAAAGCAAATCCACAGGACACCAGAGAACGCAAACAAAATAATTATATCTGAACAGTATTTCTGTTCCTCTCTTTTGTTGCCATTGTTGTTACAACGGCTTTGCATTAAAAATATTAAAAGCAAAAAGAAAAAACCACCACCAACAAAAACTGTATAAATATATATATACCTGTAAATGTATATGGACTAGCTATAGAAAGGCACTAAACACTGCCAGCAATTACCTATTTTCAAAAACCTGAATAAAGTAATTTTCACATTGTCTGCTCTGAACTCTCAGCCTAAATAATCGAGAGTGAACTATAAAAAAAGTTCTTCACAAGTATAATACAAATATCCAATTTTGCAGTAGCACATATAATAGACACAAAAGGTGCTTTTAAATTATAATAGAAAGCTATTATTTGCCACTCTTCCTACAACACAAATAACTGAAAACTTGTCTGTAGAATTTTCAAAGCTGCCAGTTCTACGTACAGTACCACTGTGGACTCTATCATAAAAGATCCCGTTTTCCAAAAATAATTTCAGTTGGTCAACATCCAATTAATTAGAATCTTTAAATACCTGTCATTTAAACACTTCAACATCTGAATATATTCCTTTGCATTCACATTCCAAGCCATCTGTGCTTTCTAATTCCCAAATATGTCCTTACTTTGCTCATGCCTTTGAAGATATTGTTTCTTCTGCTGAGACACTTTTGCCTCACCTTTACCTACTAAATGATCCTTGCTATTGGGGCCAGCTCAAATTCACCTATTTGCAAAGTGTTCTGCAAACCATGTGGATAAGTTTATTATACATACACAATAAAAAGGAAACAAACGACATAGAAAGATACAAAGGCAGAATGGTCAATTTAAAAAGTTATTTATTAAACAAGTTAAATACAACTAAAAGTATACTTAAAAGTTTAACAATATTGGATGCCTTTTGAAATATCTGTTCAGGGAACAAGTATCTTGTCAAACTTTTTAATGACATGGGAGATGATAAAAATTGAAGATATAAAAAGTATTCTTAAACAAACAATAAAACACGTGGTAAATCCAGAAGAAAAAATAAAAACACAAAACCACACAGATTATTAAACCATGAAACCAAAATGTTTCACATGTTTGCAAATGCTGTTACACTCACATGAGTACTGAACTGTCTTCATCCAAATTAATAAACAAATAAACTCACCTTAAGGTCATACATTGTGGTATATTTTAAAAAGAATACATGTTGGGTGTGTAAATTGTCCACATCTAACAAAACATTTTACATATGAACCTATTCACTTATACTTAATGGAAGACAAAACAAAACTTATAATTTAAGCATCTTGATTTGAGAACAACTGTGGATTGGTATCTCTGTTAAATTCCAACATCATAATCACCAAATGTGCCATCAAAAGATAGTTATTCCAATTTTTGCTAAAAAGAACTTCTTCCAAAAACTGTAGTATTTCAGGATAAAAGGAAACACAACATATTCTTTGTTCATAAATTACATTGCTTAGTTTCTACTGTTAACACAAAAAATAGTGCAAGAGGGAAGACTCCTATAGAAAAGCCTCTGTCTTTTCAGTAGTTTCAAATGGCGTTATACAATATTTCACTGGAAATAGTGGTTACACCACAGATTTGGCAGTTGCTTCTGTTTAAACCGTAACTCTGCCCCATAACATCCATCAAAGGCTTTCAAACATAATTGGTTTTGGCAGTACACATGGAGATCATGATGTGAATGGGGACTGCCCAATGGACACGAGGGCTTTTGTAAAAGAAGTTTTCTCTGTGTGTCTGTGTGTTTTAAGTAGGAAACAGGCGATGAAATAGTTTACTCAGAACCATAAAACACATCTTCCTAATTAAATCTCAATTGTATAAATAATATAAATCAAATGTCTAGAACTTAAATGGATTCTGAATTTATGTAAGAAAAGCAAATCCTTTCCTGCCTTTTATCATTCTCCACAGAGGATAAAGCTTTAGTTATATACATTCTTCTGGACACAGAGGGAAAGGGCTCTTTGTCCCTTTTTCAGTCTGAAAGAGAGGTGAACGAGCAGACCTGCCACTGGCAGGGCTGGAGTAAGTGAAAGGATCCTTGTCCTTTTCTTTGCTGTCGTGCTTATGCTTGTGTTTATGTTTATGTTTGTGCTTCTTCTTCTTTTTCTTATGCTCATGGTGATGGTGGTCACTGTGTTTGGAGGATGTAGATTCCTTAGTAAATACTGAGAGTGGAGCTGTTGCCACTGGATGCATACTCATCTCCAAAGGCGATTGTTCTTTACCTTTAAGATTAAAAATACCAAATGAATTCCTGTTGATACCAAGGAAGACAAAACTAAAGTAAGAGGAAGCTGATGACAGTATTATGGAAAGGGAGATTCCTAAATACTTATCACTTCCATCAGGAATGAGGAATATCAGTAAGATATCCAACCAGTTATACAAAGTTTTTAGTATTTTTGGCCATGAAGTTGAATGTTTTAGTTTCTTAGTTTATACAAATTATGATACATACCAATGCATATATTAAAAGATGACCAAATTACCTTTCAATATTTTTAAGTATTACACGGTATGTTACAGGTTAAGATCTACATTAGTCAATGAAAATATAATTACTTCCAATACAATTCTGCCCTATGTATTATATGTAGAAATGGCAGTATTTGATTAGTGCCATTTAAAGAACTATTCACTCACAAACGTGTTACTGACAATGATATTTTAGTGAAAACTGAATATTCTTATGGTCCCTTAATACAATTTCTGGGAATAGATGGGCAAAAGTAAACTCTCTGAGAGGATTCATATGCACAGTTTTAGAAACCCAGAAAAGGGGGACTGGGGATGTGGCTCAAGCGGTAGTGTGCTCGCCTGGCATGCGTGTGGCCCGAGTTCGACCCTCAGCACCACATACAAACAAAGATGTTGTGTCCGCCAAAAACTAAAAAATAAATATTAAAAAAATTCTCTCTTTCTCTCTCACCTCTCTCTTTAAAAAAAAAAAAAAAGAAAAAAGAAAAGAAAAGAAACCCAGAAAAGGCATAGTGTCATTGAAAAAGAAAGGGTCAAGAATTGGGAGACTCTTGCTCTAGACTAGGTTGTCCTGCTAGTCTTTAGTGTACTTTATCTCTTAGAGCAGTAAGTCCCTCATCTAAAAATCTAAATAGAACATTCTCTCCAGTTCTAACAATCTACCAACCTAGGACTCTAGAATAGTAGTTCCGAGACTTGAGTAAAAGAATTTTCTTCTTGTCCTTTGACCATGCTTTAAAAAACAATTACCTCTTATATTACTTCAGGTTAATGGCATTGCTTTAGATGCAGCCAACTAAGGAAAGTCTGAGATTCATCTCAGATCCCATCTCCTCCGATCTAACTGGTCACCAAATCTTGTTAATTCTCACAGCCTCTCTTAAATCAGGCCCCACCCTAATCCTGTCTGCAACTGTATTAATTCATACGTCTTCATCTCATCTGGACTACACCAATAGTTTCCTATTAACTGATTCCTCTGCCTGAAGTATACCCTAACTATACTTTATACAGTTGCACAGTAGGTTATTTGGCAATATCTGGAGACATTTTTTTGTTTTTTTCAACTGGTATGGGGATAGGAAATGTAACTTGGCATTGTATGGGCAGAGAACAGGGATACTGCCAAACATACAATCTACAACCCCCTACCCCACAACAAAGAATTATTATGCCTAAAGTATCAATGATGTCCAGGCTGGCAAACCCTGTTCTATAATAATCTTCCTAAAAACAAAGCTGACCATGATATATACTTAAAAGGTCAGTTGGTTCTACTGATAGTATATAAGCTTGGGACTTCAGTGTAGAAGTCTCCCCCATGACCACCCAAATTAACAAAGAAAAAAAAATTCAAACTAAAAATAATCCAAGCTTTTCACTAAAGCTTCAAGGTAACTGTTTATATTTTAAAAAGTAATTTCTCAGCACAAATTCTGATCCAAACCAGCTCCAAAACTGTAGTTTTCAACAAAGTAGGACGTTTTCTAAAAACTATACCACAGCACTAATTTTACTGACAATTCACAATGTGTCTTGAAGTTACCTTTCCAGTCTTATCTTCCACTCTTCCTCTAGGCAAAAGAGAATACTTGTAAATATTATTTCCTTGTGCTTAGAATAACCTCCCCTTTTTGTTATCTGGCTCACATACTCATTTAACAAATATCAGAAACTATTGGGGAACTAGAAAAAACAATGATAAATTGGATGGATCTTAGCTATTCTGGAGCTTACAAATCAGAAAAGAAAAAAAATTTCTAAAGATACAGGAGCACAGTAGGGGACTTAAAGTATTTTGGAGGCAGAACTAGAAAGACAAAGTTCCCCAAAAAGTAATAGTAAAGATGTAACCTAAAGGAGGGTTTAGAGGACCACTTTAGTCTCTTTAATTGTTTAAAAATAAATTCAAATGTCTCTTTGGGATGTTTCCCCAATGTCAATAAGCTCCCAGCTCATTATTTAGTTATTCTACATAACAGACTTCTGCAACTTTCTAATTTGCTGTCTGTACTCCTGGGAGACTGAGGTCCTTTTCTGGCTTGAAAAAAAGTTTCTTCATCTAATCCTAAGTACCTGCCAAGCTACTTGGATTGCAGAAAAGCCAATAATTATACTGGAACCTGTAGTTCCCAGCAGAGGCAAGTACCAAATGAACAACTGAGTATCTGTGGTGTACTCTTTTCTAAGGAATATTTAGAACTACTTTGAAAGTGATTCCAATCTTTTGTCTGCAGGTCCTAAAGTTTACACTAAGGTTACACTGATCACAAATCTTGCACTTCATTTGATTTACATGGGGTCTATTTAAAAAATGGATTAGAGCTGGGGCTGTGGCTCAGTGGCAGAGCACTTGCCTACTATGTGTGAGGCACTGGGTTCGATTCTCAGGACCACATAAAAATAAATAAAAGTCCACTGACAACTAAAAATATTAATTTAAAAAATGGATTAGAATACAAGTTAAGAATACTGGTATTAGGAACCAAGGTCCTAGGAAAAATCTGATTCCAGGTCCGAGGCAGAATATTTATTTACAAAATAACCTGAAATATCATGTATAATAGGAAGGAAGTTAAAAGTCTTGCCAAACAGGTTCAGGAGTCAGCTTAAGAGAGCATTAATGTCCAAAGACAATTTGAATGCTGATAAAGATAATGATTATAACAGACTCAAGTGTCTCACTGAAGGATGCTAGTCAACCAACTCATTATTTTTAAATGTAATAAGTTTGTTATTTTAAAAATCATTAATAAATAGAATCAAATATTTGACTTTTCTAAATGATTTATATCATTCTGTACAAATGAGGAAGAATTTAGCTTTATAAAAGTAGCAGATGAGTGGATAAAGAAAATGTGGTATGTATATACCACGTGACATATATATGTATTACTCGTAATTTCATTCTTCTTTATGGCATTTGTTGATAAATGGATGGACCTGGAGAATATCATGCTAAGTAAAATCAACCAATCCCCAAAAAACCAAAGGCTGAATGTTTTTTCTGACATGTGGATGCTAATTCACAATAAGGACATGGTGGTAGGGAAGAATAGAAGGACTTTGGATTAGACAAAGAGGAATGAAGGCAAGGGAGGGAGAATAGGAACAGGAAAAATAGTAGAATGAATCAGACATTACTATCCTATGTGCATATATGTTTACACAGCCAATGAAATTCTACATCATGTACAACCCAAAGAATGAGAAGTTATACTCCATATATGTATAACATATCAAATTTTTTTTTTTAAAAAAGATGCTCTTGGGGAGGGAAAGGGGAAATACTGGGGACTGAATTAGAGCAAATTACATTCTATCCTTTTATAAATTATCTCAAAATGTAATGTTATGTATAACTAAAATGAATCAATAAAAAAGATGGGCTCGTTTTTTTTTAAAGTAGCAGATGAACAAGAATTTTACTTTATAGAAACAATCCAGCTTATAAATAAAAATAGAAGATGAATTAGAATATCACCATCTTGCAACCCTCAGGAACCTAATGAATCTACAACTTGAACATTTACTGTGGTTAACCTCACGAAAAGGAATTGACCTGACACTGCATGCTTCCAGATGAAGAACATAACACCACCTGTAAATATGAATCCAATTACACTCCAGTACAACTACTAATACTATAGAGACTTCTAATATATTATACAAATAGCAAAATACAGACTTAAAAAAATACAGATCAAAAGCCTGGTTTATTTAACAAAAACACTATAAACTGCGGTGGGGGGCAGGGGACTGGAGAGAGAGGGATGAGAAATTTTAGAATAAAAAGGATATACTAGCAAATTGAAATGTGGACCTTACATGGACACTGATATAAGCAAATGAATTGTTAAAAACAAAGCCAAAATAATGGGCTGGGGATATAGCTCAGTTGGTAGAGTGCTTGCCTTGCAGGCAGGCACAAGGCCCATGGTTCAGTCCCCAGCAACAAAAAAGCACCAAAAACAAACCAAAAACAAAATAAGTACATCTATGAATCAATTAAAATTGAAGCAAATTAGATATTTAATAGTATAAAAATACTAATTTTTAGGTATAATAATTTTACTGTGCTTATAAACTTTAAAATTTTTATCTTTTAGATACATACTAAGTTGTGGATGGAATGACAAGATTTATTTCAAACTAATTCAGAAGGGTAGAAATGAGTAAGAGTACAGATTAAATAAGACTGACCATGAACTGATCATTGTCAAAAATTAAGTTAAAAGATAAATGAAAATGAAGTTCATTGTACTAATCTACTTTGTTGTTTTCCATAATAAATTGTTTCTTAAGAAGTAATTAGGGTAATTTAGCAATATATATGAAAATGTTAAGAGGCCATATCTTTGATATAGGAAAGTTCATTTCTAGAAACTTATACCACTAATATGTTCATGAATATGTCCAAATACATGAACACAGAGAAATTGTTTTTAATAGCAAAACATCTGCCCACATTATACTATCATCACAAAAAAAAAATTGTTAGCTCTTAGCTTTTATGTTTTTTCATTTGTTATAAACAATGCATATTTCTTATTTGCTTTTTCTCTATCTTTCCTGAAAAACTTTACCAGGTCTAATCCAAAGTGATAAGAAATACAATTTCCTTCTCATGTAGATCACATTAACATTCAGATTAAGTATACATGAATTTACTTTCACAATAATATAATGAGGTTACTCAAGGACTTTCATGAATATGCATGTATTAATCATTTCCTAGACACAAACTGACACACAATTTTAGAGGTTTATAAAATGCTTAGAAACTTGAGGCCCACCCACAGTTAAGCGTCACTCCTTTTTAAGCTAATGAAAACCATTTTAGTGACCTAAAATATGTATTTCTATTTAAGATAGCAGATAAATCAGAAGAAAATAATACACATAATTCAAAATACTACAATTTTCCTATTTCATATTAAAAATAGAAAACAAAAGACATATTCGGAGTTTTGTTGTTCTGAAAAATTTTTCCCGAAGACCAAATAAAAGAAACCATGAATAAAGGTTATTGCAGCAAATTTAACAAATGCAAAACAAACAGAAAGAGGCACTTACTATAAGTTTAATATAGGTTTTTGGTTCATTTGATAACATTGCTGCTGAGAAACAGTGAATAATCTGCTAATTAATCTATTAAATTTGTTCATATTAAGTGCTTGGATTTAATCAAAAACCTGTAGGTTCTATTAGGAAAGGTATGAAGTAGTTTTTTTTTTTCCTCAATGCTTTAAAGCAATATAAAAATAAAGTGTTGAATTATACCATGATGATTTAAGGATAAAAAGATCAAAGTCTAGGGCTGGGGTTGTAGCTCAGTGGTAGAGTACAGCTTCTCATGCATGAGGAACTGGATTTGATCCTCAGCATATAAAAATAAATCAATCAAGATACTGTGTCCATCTACAACTAAAAAAATTTTTTAAAAAAAGAAAGATCTAAGACTGTTTCTCATATTTAGTACCAAAGAAAGACCTACAGGGAAAGTTTCCAAACTTAAAAAAAAAAAAAAAAAGTTTTAACTTAAAAAATCAAGCACTAGAAATATGTTCTTCTGATTTGCACAAGAAGAATTACATAACATAGTGGCCAAAGTTAAGCAGCTGCAGGAAAGTGCCTTCTCTTCCCCACAGAAACTACTAGGAATTCCCAATGCACCTTGTTCCCCTCACCTTGCTCTCCTCTTAATCACTGTAACCCTGTAGCAACCTGGAGATAGCCCTGTCACCTCAAGCCTTTACAGTGGTGGAGACAGAGCTGCAGTAGTTGGAAGGGAGGGGCTTCAGTATGTTCAGCCTATCACTATATATCACTATACCAAAACCAAAACTAAAACCAAGATAATACAAAGCCCTGAGTGGTTGAATGCTTTGCTTGTCTAGAATGTGTCAGGATCCAGGTTCCCCCTCTAGTACCAAAAGAAAAAACAAACAAAACCCCACAAAACAATAAAAACAAAAAGAAAAAAACAAAACAAAACAAAAAACAAACCCAGAACACAAAATCAGCAGAGGCCAAGAAGTGAGAAATGTGAAAATTCATTCATCAGAGTAAATGCCAAAGTGCAATAGTCTGGGGTCTCAACATCAAAATATTTTGAAGTGTCACTTTTATTTGAAGTCTCCTTTTAGTCACAGTGACCCCTAAGCTCTTCAAATGAATAAACAGTACTCTACTGTTTATACTGGAAAATAATTTTGGTTACATATCTTGTTTTTCACTCCCTGTTTCTTGAAAACTTGAAGACTAATGAATCTTTATTTCATGGTAGCTCATCAGCATCTAACGTTTATTACTCTTTATTTGGATTTTAACCTCTTAGTAAGTAACATAAGAACAGAATAAATAGAAAAATATGTAAAACCATGGAATAGGTAACAAGCACATCTGTACTGAATTATCTTTCATAAACTTAAGCCTAATTAGTATACAATAATTTAAAAGATATAACATTTGAATTTTCTAGGTAAATCATCAAGTCTTCATAAATAAATCGCCAATCATGAACACTGGGTATATGGAGGGAATAAGCAGCTGATTTTCATATTTTATAAAGTTATAATGATACAGATTTGATGGTTTCTACTTAAGTTAGTATTTGTCATAATAATTAGAAAATGTACTATAAGAGCAAAATATTAATTTAAAGGGTATATGTAATGGTATCAGGTGAAATGATTTTTATTTTCATTTATTTTTCTGTTATTTTCAAGTTTCCTGTAACAAAAGTACATTTCTTTTGAAACAGAAAAAAGTCTAATTTAAAAGTCTTTAAAGTTAAATAAAATCAAATGTACTATAAGGAAAACAACTCCTAAGATCTATATTTTTAAAGTATTTTTTCAAGTTATTAAAGTAACTCTATGTAGTTTACAGATTTGTTCTTGAGGGGGAAAAAAAAAAAAAAAGGAAATTAGTCAATTGATTTTTACCTGTTCCCTTACGTGTAAGTTCCATACTCCATGGGGGTTTTGTGGTAGCTGTGCTATCACAACCTGATGAATGCTGAGGCATTAAAGCAGATCGAGAGCTAGCTGGTCGATATTTGGAAAGTCCTAAAATGCCAAATAAGAGGAAAAGGATGGATTTACTTCATTGTTTCCTAAAAGCTGAAAAAAGCATGATGGGTCTTTATAAGTTACCCTTAAAACTAGAGGCAGTGGAACCACAGTAAACTGCTGATAATAAAAAGAATATCCTTTAAAAACTACTAACAATCCCATTTAATTTAATCCTTTGACACAGGTCCTGTAAGTTTAAATCTGAAAATAATACACATTGAAGAGAGACAAAATGGTGGAATGACTTGGTAAACATATGAATTAGATTCTATATTCTATCACAGAAACCATTTCATAAATTTTTTTACATGGAACTTTGCACATAATAAAATGTGCCCACTCTCCCGAAAATCCACTAATAAATTACATTATAAAATTTATTTTAAAATAGATCAAAATAATTTAGGAATTACAGAAGACATTTAAGAAAGAAAGTGAGTGAGGCATGGCTGCTCACATCTGTAATCCCAATCCCAGTGGCTGGGGAAGCTGAAGCAGGAGGATTCCAGGTTTGAAGCCAGCCTCAGCCACTTAGTAAGGCCATAAGCAACTTGGTGAGATCCTGTCTCAAAATAAAAAATAAAAAGGGATGGGGACGTAGCTCAGTGGTAAAGCACTTCTGGGTTCAATCTCCAGTGCCAAAACAAAAACAAACAAAAAGCAGATAGTGGTTTAATGGTGTAACACGATCAGTACCTGATACCAATTTATCAGCAAGTATCTACCAATTTATCAGCAAGTATCTATTTGTATGTTAATTCCTTCACCTAAAATATGGAAAAATTCTAAGATCTGGATGTAGTTGGCCATTACATGTGTGTGTCAGTTCAGGCAAATCATTTAAATATCTCTGCTTAAGTTTACCACTTAAGTGAGCAAAACAGGTCACTATTATTATTAAGATCTTTTACAATTATAAAAGCAAAAGAATTCAGGAACTATTAGTTTCCAATTATATCCTAGGCTCATATTCTATGTGAAACCAATTCTCAAATTCTTTAGTTCATCTTAGATTACCAGATCATATAAAATAATATAGGTCCCATAAATAAAAAGACAGACAAGCAAATCAAGGTGAGTAGTGGGGACTTTAGAACTTAAAAAAAGTAAAATTAAAAAAACCTCACTCAAGCTGGGTGTGGTGGTGCATGCCTGTAATCCCAACTGCTAAGGCAGGAGGATCTCAAGGTCAAAGCCAGCCTCAGCTAAAGCTAGGCACTAAGCAACTCATTGAGACTCTGTCTCTAAATAATATACAAAATAGGGCTGGGAATGTGGCTCAGTGGTCCAGTGCCCCTGTGTTCAATACCCGGTACCAAAAAAAAAAAAAAAAACCCTCACTCAAATGAAAAAATTATAAACTACAACTACATGGGGTATTAGGATTTTCAAATAAGAAGAACATAAAAAAGAAGCAACTCAGGAAGGATATAAAAAGAAGAAAAAGAATAGTCATATTCATAATAGAAAAATGCATTAAAAGCAAACCTGAATAATAACAGTTATTATTATTGGTACTGGCAACTGAACCCAGGGGTGCTTAACCACTAAGCCATTTCCCCAACCCTTCTCATTTTTTGAGACAAGGTCTTAATAAATTGCTGGGATTAGAGATGTGCACCACCACACCCAGCATTAAACCTTAATTAATCATTCTAGAGTTCCTAAATAAGAATCTTAACTTATTACACTGAGGATAATAAAACAGTGCTGTGACAGACATGATAATGATTCATATAGATTAATGGATTATACCTTATGTATCCATATTAATTTTAGAAACAACGTTGAGTGAAAAAAGCCATATTATCATACCATTTTCATAAAAATTCAAACAATAAGAGCAAGTAAACATAGAATAATACATCTGTGCTGTATACTATCAAGAAAAGCAACAAAACTAAATTTAGAAAAAGAAAATTCAAGATAGTAGTTAACTACAGTGCAAAGACAACAGAATAGAACTAGGACAGAAGTCTACAGGAACATCCACACGTGCACTATGTTGTACAGGTTAAGTGATGATCAAGTTCACAGATACTTGTTCTATTACTGTATTTCATGACTTATGCGCGAGTCATATCAAAAGCTTTAATTATTCCTTAAAAATTAAAAAAATGTTTATGACATATACTGATATAATCTCTTCAAAAAGTACCATGGGCATGCACAAAGCAATAGGTCCAATTTCCAGCACTGAAAAAAAGGGGGGAAAAAAAAGCACCATGACAACAAATAACAAGAGATAAAAAAGCTAGCCTGTAGTGTTAGCTACTTGGGAGGCTGAGCTCAGCCTCAAGGGATCCCTTGAGCTCAGCAGTTAAAAATCAGCCTGGGCTACATAGTGAAGTGAAATCACCCCTCACAAAAAAAAGCTGTATGAAAATCTTAAGATGAATATCTCACAATATAGCTAATATTCTTTTCAATAATATTTCAGGAATATATACTAAGAACATAATTTAAAAGTAAAAGTATCAAAAGCTTTCTTGTAAAGATATTCAGTTCAGAATTGTCTATAATCAATAAAGACTAGAAACAACCTCAATATCTGCAAACAGGGAAATAATAAGGCAAATTATAAGCATTATCAATTCAATAGTGTCTTGGGTAGTATTTCCAAAAGAAAACTTGCTTTGAGAGATACATGCAAAAGTCTAGAATATATTACATGGAATAGGCAGGCACAAAGAGAAAGTAGTATTATGGGCAACACTAGATTTAGTTAAAAAAATTAACATAAATATAGTTACATTATTAAAAACTCAACGAGACCTAATTTTTCATTTCAAAGCTGAGTCTACCACACATGAGCACATACACTTAAAGAAATTAAAGCTATAGGGCTGGGGTTGTGGCTCAGTGGTAGAGTGCTCGCCTAACATGTGTGAGGCACTGAGTTTGATCCTCAGCACCACATAAAAATAAATAAAATAAAGCACCTATAACTAGAGAAAAATATTTAAAAAAAATAAAGAAATTAAAGCTATTGTAAGGAATCTGATAAACAGGTTTTACAAAAAACAAGTTCAAAAGCACACAATATTTTAAAAAATTAAAATTAAATCAAGAGAAACACTTAAAATTTTTTTATTTTGCTTATGTGTTTTAAAATCTGGTATCATCTAATATTTTGTACTGGCTGCCTTTTCAATTTTATAGGTTTCATTTGAAAATAAAGCAACAAATGTTCAAATGGAGATATCATGTGAACTCCTTCTTCTCAGAGTAGAATACTAATCTTACCTGGAGTTGACGGTCTTTCAAGCATGTTCAGATGATGGGAGATGAAGGCCTGACTATCATGAACAGTATCCATGTCAATCTCCTCCTCATCTTGAGAATTTGAGAACTAAACATAGGCACACAAAACAAAACAAAATAAAAAGAAGCTATTACATCACTTTATGTTTAGATCTTTTAGAAAAAGTGGCAGAGGCAATAAGAATATAACCCCTTATAATCTTAAAAGGAAAAGCAGACTCTTTTCCTCAAAAGGTATTAAGAGAAAGGAAGGATTAGGTGGTCCAGCCTCCAAAAGAAGCTGATTTAGAAATTACTGGAAATGTAATAGCAACTAAAATCTACTCTTATATTGTGGGAAGAAGTAGTGAGTTGTGGTGAAACGTGCACACATAGTTCCTTCCCCAAACAGAGAAGAAATATGTGATAATAGAAGTTAAATAATTGGATGAAATGACTTGGAAGGACATTTGGGTTGTTTTATGATTCAGTCTGTCCCACATGTTCCTGTTAAGGAAAAACCATTCCAAGTATTCAAAAAGATTTATGAGAATGTGAATACCCTACACTGTTAATACAGGTTGAACCTGTATTTCTTACTCTGATTTTGAGTTTGACTTTACTGCTATCCTCATTCTTCTCCAGTATTTGACCAGGTTCTAGTGGGGACCCCAGTGGTGTATCAGCCTTCCTCTTCACTCCCTGCTGATGAGCTGATACATTACATGATGCTTCCTTGGCAAGGTGATCATCTTCCTGTGGCAATATTTAAGATCAAAATTAGACTTGTAAAGACAAGTAGCTCATATTATAGCTGAGAACTAATAGCTATAACAACCATGCAGATTAGAGCATGCCCAAAGGCTAAAAAATGGGCTTAAGAATATAACCTTTTTCTGTGTGTTTTACTTTTGGGGTGAGAATATAAGTATTTAAGTGAACTTCCAGAGCTTTTCCAAAAGAATGTATCTTTTAATGTCACTTTCTTCACTTATCCTAAAGTGTGAATGTGCACAATTAACATATGGGCAAGAACTTTTATAAACTATTTATTTCCACAGGTTTATAAATATCTAAATCTAAAAGAGCTCCTTTTTTAGACTTGTTTTTCCAATGTAATAATTGGCCTTACTTCTTTAAAATCAAACTCTAAGACACATGTAAAATTTACAACAAATAAGTGTGGTTACATTTCAAAAAATTTAGGTAAATAAGTTTAAAAATTACTTAGTATCATAGAGAAAAATCTGAGTATCAAAATGTTAAAACACCAGTAGGGCTTTGCCATGCAAGTAATCTGGTCTAAATATTGGTGAAAAATGAAGCTTGAAATACTATAGACAATCTCATCAGTAAGAAAATTGTTTTTGGAAAACTTTGTTTATAGTCAAATAATTAATATGTATCCTATAAGTCCTTTTACAAAAAGGCTGACAATTGTATGATGTATAGTTAGAAAAGCTTTTCTAAAGGCAAACACACACAAATATATAAAAATTTTTAAGACAGTCTTCTCTCAAATCGGCGGCTTATTTATTTACCTGATCATTCATTCATTTATTTATTTTCATTCAACAAGCATTTGCCAGGCACTTACCATGTTTAGAATTGTGCTAGGTACTACACAGAGCAAAAATTAAAAAAGACAGGGCCTTTGGGTTCAAAAAGCTTGCCATGAGCACATTTGGACAAAACAGATTAATATGTAATAGATTAACTATTCATTTTTATTTTCTACTACTCAGAGGAGAAATTCTATGCTCAAATATTTTTTAAAAATGATTATGTCATCACAAAAGAGAGTAAATAGACTGATAAAATGCTAAACAAATGTTTACAAGTTTTAAAATGGCACTGTGAACTGTTTTAGTTGCTATAAAATTTCCAGTTCACAAGAAGTAATTCTTTTCTCTAGATGGCTCTATATAATAAAACTATATCTTCTGTATGTAATACTTGTGATTCTTACAGGATTCTGAAATCCAACTAGCTGTGCATGACTGCCTGGATTATTCGCAGCTTCTTGGTTGCCTGCTACAGCCTCTGGAATTATAGTAGGATTCAAGACAGCTTTTTTCTCCTTCAGATTAAGAACCAACCCAAGCTCTGGTAAGGGTAAACAGGAAGGTCTACTGAGGCCAAAAAGTGTGAAATACAAGTCCACAGCACCACACCGCAACCTCCAGTCATGTGAAGTACCTAAGATATAAATAATAAAGAAATTTTATTATCACACCTTTATTCTTACAAAATGAGTACTATACATCAACTAAAAAATCTAACATTCTAAAAACAATTTTTTCCCTTCTGGTTTTCAATATTCTTTTACTTCTTCCTCACCAGTAATTAGTTATACCACATTCATTCACTTCTGTCCAACTTGTCTGATTCTCTTCATCAACAGACTGTCAAGCAAACATCACTCCATAATCCTTCATGTACCTTATCATAGAAACAAAGTTTTAAAGTATTTAAAGTATTAAAACAAATACCTACTACTCTCCTACCTTCTATATATAACAACTATTTATATCTAATAAAACACATTTCAACCTATCTTTTGATTGAGTCTTTATACTAAAACCAGTGTTAGTTTCAACCTATCAGAGACATCAGGCAAATTTGGTGAAATGTATGTAATACTTACAAACCCATAGAAGAACAATAACCTGAATAAATAAAAATGACTTAAAAAAGACACAGGTTTGGGGTGTGCTCTGTGGTAGTGCATTTGCATAGCTTTCACAAGGCCCTGGGTTCAATCCCCAGCACAGGAAAAAAAGGAATTACAAATATCTAAAATATAAGCAGCATAATGATAATATCATCATTACACTTGTCTAACAACATTTTTAAGTATTCAATATAAGCCAGATACTGTGCTTAACTCATTTTAATTCTCAGTTTACAGGAGTTGATATAATTATCATGTGCATTTTATAAATGAAAAAAGTTTAGAAGCTACACAGTGAGAAAATAACTAAGACTCAATTATCTGCAAACCGGTTTCAAAGAGAGTGCTCCCAAGCAGTGTTATCCTACTTCTTGACCTCACTCAAATAAATTAAGTTAAAACTATAATATACAATGAACTCCAGGGTGCAGACCAAAACCAATATGCAGTTTTAAAAAATGGAGACTGATTCTATATGCACTGACTGCCCCTGCAAGAATAAGAAATTGGTTACTTATGGAAAAGGCCATTAAGTGGCTATGGAAAAGAGGTGGAAAGTTTAAGTTTTCACTACTATGTAACACTTTGTAGGGTTATATTAATAGCCCTTTAATCATCTGAAACACATTCAAATAAATTAATCTTTTATTTCCTTAACCTCAGTGGGGAGCACAGTGAGCATATTCTTAACCAATATTATAATACCCATCACTGTAAAAGTGTGATATTCTACTTGAAAAAAAAAAAAAGGCAAAAACTAAAATCTTCTGTTCTTATGTGCTACTGAATTGCAAGTCTGCTATAAAATGAAAATACTCCAATAATAAAAATTTCTTTAAAAATCACTGCTCTCTTACCAGAATTCATAAGTTTCCAAAGTTGATCTACCAGGGCTTCATTGCATAATGGAGACTCCATGTTCTTTGTAAATGGTGGATTCTTAGTCAACATATTTAGAATCTTATGCCTGAAAGAGTAAAAAACAAATTAATTAATTAATTTTTGCTGACCATCTGTTGACTGATACTGAGTCAGAGACACCACAAAACAGCTGAAAATTATGTGTACTTCTTCCTTCCTAATTTGCCACTTTCCATTAGGCCTAGTTTTGTGACTAGATTAGTTTGATTTCAGAAGACATTACATCCTAAATACTTCCTACTTGTTTCAATTAAAAAAAATCTGGTTGTTTTGCTTCTAAATCATCTAACTGTGCAATAAAAAGCTTGACTACACAATCTTAAACAATCTTTACCATAACATTCTGTGTGTGTGTGTGTGTGTGTGTGTGTGTGTGTGTGTGTGTGTTAGGAGGCCTTTGCAAATTTTAAGCAAGTACTCTACGACTTGGTTATATCCCCAGCCACTTTTATAATTTTGAGACAGTTTCAAATGGCACAGGCTGAACTGACTTTTTCCTCCTGCCTCAGACACCCTAGTAGCTGGAATTATATGCTTGGGCCACTGTGCCCAGCTATACCCATCCCATGTTTTAAAATAAACAATCTACTCTCCATAGAAACATGTACAAAAAAGAAAACACACATAGACTGGTCAGTTAAGTACATTTTAAAAATGAGGCAAAACCCCCCCAAACCCACAAAATACATAATAGACCTAGAAGTCTATACTTAAGATAATAAAATGAATATAGACATCATTATTCTATCTTTGTAGAGAATGTGAGGGAGCATTTTTAATGTGGTACCTACAAAAAGATTCTTCAAATTAAGCTGAGGTTAAAAAAAGAGTCAATTAAGAAAAGTATTCTCATGGGGTAACTGTTAAACTCTACTAAGTCATTTAGTCAAAATACGGCATTATGATGAAGAAAAAATTTGAAAAAGAAGTATCTGATGGTATGAAAATAAGACATCATATGAAGTATATAGAGAAAAGCAAACCCAGGTCTAAGATCAAGGAAAAATTCAAGGTTTAAGAGTAACTGGAGAGCTGGGGTTGTGGCTCAGTGGTACAGCACTCGCCTAGCTTGTGCGAGGCCCTGGGTTCGATCCTCAGCACCACATTAAAAAAAATAATAATAATTAATTAAATTAAAAAAGAGTAACTGAAATTCTACAATATACGTGAGAGAGAAAGAAACTGAATTTTATCCTCCTTATGGTGCTTAGCAAATCTTGAGAAAAGGTGAATCTGGGAATTTTTTTACATTTAATTATTGGTGGTAAGACACCAAATTAGACTTGAAACTAGGAAAGAAATGGGAAGAAAGTTGATCTGTAAGTGATAATTTCTTAGACATTAAATGCTTATTGGCTATAATTTCATATTTATAATATTGAGACGTGGATTCTGTTAAATACACTTTGGGGCTATGAAATTAAAGATTATAAAATAAGACTGCTAAAAGACTACAAAAACAAAAAAGCAAAATGTGGTTATAGATACAACTATGAAGTGTGGTATGAATTTTTATAGATATCTACTTTTGTCTTTATGGATAAACACAATTCCTGTCCTTCAAGAACTATTACCTCATTTCTAAGAGTATAGAACTGTATTTCTGGGCTTGGGCCACTGTGCATCCTTAAAATGTGAGTGAGTCCCAATCTGGTCAACTATTTTGACCATCTCAGTTAAGAAGGTTCTTTCATTCTTCATCAAGATTTTAAAATTTTTAACTAATTGATTTTATTCTTTCTCTGTGTTGAGGGAGATGTATTCTAGCTGTGCTGGTTGATTCAGTGACATATATATATATATACACTTATTTCTTTTTCTTTCATTTGTAGTATTTTAAAAAATGTAATTATTTTTTCCTGGCATAGTCAAAATTTTGAGGGTTCAAGTATTCTAGATTGTACAATTTGATTTGGTCCTGTATTATTTTCATTTGTTTATTTCTATTGTTTCTCTTTTTCTCTTCTCCTGCTAACAGCCAAATTCTGTTGTATTTTTGTGGTACTGACAATTAAACCACTTAACCACTAAGCCACATCGATGAGTTGCTTAGGGCTTCAATAAGTTGCCGAGGCCAGCTTTAACAATTTTCCTACCTTCTGAGCTGCTGAGATTACAGTCATGTGCCACTATGCCTGGTCAAGGTTGACACCGTTTGCTTCAAAGCCATATCCCAGTTCATGGTTATTATTGTTTTTACTATTGACAATTGCCCAAACCAATCTTCCTTTTTTATTGGAGGCAATTAATGTTGAAGACTTCACAGTAGGGACTAGGTATTTACTAAACACTGTATATTGTTTGTTGTTTGCAACCCTTGTTCTGTTGTTTATTTCACCCCATTCTGTGAGGTGCTAAGAACCTACAGGGACACTAAAAGTTCATAGGTTAGAGATTCTGCTGCTGAACTAAACATTCCTTAACATTACTTCCACTCAAGGGAAGAAACCAAAGACTCAAACCAATAAGGACTCAAGGAGGGAAAAAAATAGAGAAGGAACCCAGGTCCCATTCCTTGGCATCTATGTATACATCAAAAACAGAGAGAAGTCCCAGAACAAATAAGATTAAATAATAAAAGAATACTCACAATAAAAGAGGTAGAGGAGTCCACCTGAATTGATGCATAAGACTAAGACATTTGAAAACATGAGAAAAGAGGTAAACAGATCTCTCAAAATCCACAATCCCCCCAACAAAGATCCAGCTGATACTAAGGTGGGTGCAAGCCTAGAGAAAGATTATTAAAAAAAACCCATTCTTAAAATGTTCAATGAACTAAAATAAGACATAAGGAAGGAATTGAGAGAGTAATTACAGAAGATGAAAGAAAACTTTTAAATAGAGAGAAAAGACCAAACAGAATTCCTAGAAATGAAAGATACCATCAATCAAATTAAAAACTCACTTGAAGGCTTCACTAACAGATTAGACTGCAGAGAATATACAACCTTAGCCCTTGAAGACAGAACTTCAGGCCTTAAAGACAGGCTATATTATGATCTTGAGTACACAGAAGGTAATAAAAGAGAAAAAATTATAGGACATATCAGAATACAAAAGACATCTGGGATAATATTAAAAGACCAAACCTGAGAATCACTGGGATAGAAGAAAACATTGAGATAAAAACTTAAGGCATAAAGAAAATCTTCAATGAGCTAGTTACAGAAAATTTTTCCCATATCAGAAATGGTCCAGACTAATGCTAATTGTTAATAGTCTCAAAGCCCCAACTAAAAGACACATATTAGCAGACTGGATCAAAAAACAAGATACAAAAAATTACAAGAGACTCATCTTAAGGGAAAGACAACCACAGGCTGAAGGTAAAAGGATAGAAAAAATATTCCATGCATGGTCCAAGAAAACAAGAAGGAGTAGCTATTCTCTTATCCAACAAAGCAGAATTCAAGCAAAAATTACTGAGACAAAGGCCACTACATTCCAGAAAGAGTACAATCCAACAAGATGATATGAGGGTAAATATTTAAGCCCCAAATGTTGACACACCCAATTACATGGGAAAAAAAATATTCCTTGACATTAAATTCCATGACACAGACCCTAACACAATAATATTGGGTAATTTCAAAACACCCTCTTCACCAACTGGTCACCAAAACATAATATCAAGTAAAGATATCTCCAACTTAATCAATATTATAAATAAAATGGAACTAAGGGACATCTACAAAATCTTCCATTCCCAAATAGCTAAATTTACCTTCTTCTTAGCTGCACTTGGAACTTTTTCCAAAATAGATCATATTCTAGACCAAAAAGTAAATCTTAGCCAATACGAAAAAATGTGATATAGTCCCACACATCCTATCAGATCATAATGGAATGAGGCTAGAATCCAACAGCAAGAAAAATAATAGAAACCACATAAACCATGTAGACTGAAAAAAGAAAAAATAAACCAAAGAATAAATCAAGAAATTCTTATAAATGAACAAGAATAGAGATACAACATATTAAAATACCTGAGAGAATATGAAAGTGGTTCTACGAGGAATATTTAAGAGCACCGAATTCGTAGTTAAAAATTAGAACCAAGTAAATAAGCTTATGCTCTACTTCAAGACCTTAGAAAAAGAACAAATTAACCCCCAAATCAGTAGAAGACAGGAAATAATTAAGATCAGAGACAAAAATTAATGCAACTGAGCATAAGAAAACAATACCCAAGGATCAATGCAAGGAAGAGTTGGTTCTAACCCTTAGCCAAATACAAAACAAGGGAGGGGGGGTGGGGAATAATAGGAATCCATTGGATTAGACAAAGGGAAATGAAAGGAAGAGAAGGGGGAGGGGAATAGGAAAGACAGTAGAATTAATTGGACACAACTCTTCTGGCCATGCATTTGAATACACAACCAGAGTAATTTGGCATCATGGACAACCACAAGAGTGGGATCCAAAACAGAATAAGTTATTCTCTATGTATGCATAATTTGCCAAAACACATTCTACAGTCATGTATAACTAAGAACAACAGTAACAACAACAACAACAACAAAAACCCTTAGGCCAACTAACCAAAAGAGTAAGAAGATACAAATTAATGAGATCAGATATTAAAAAAAGACAAAAATTAAGTAATGAAATTGAAATGGCAATTAAAAGCCTTCCAAAAAAGAAAAACCCAGACCTGCTGGATTCTCAGCTGAGTTCTACCAAACCATTACAGAAAAACAACAATCTTTCTCAAATTATTTCAGGAAACTGAAAGAAAACATTCCTAAACATATTTTATAAAGCTAGTATAACACTGACACCAAAACCAGATAAAAACACATGAAGGGAAGAAAACTACTGACCAATATCTCTAATGAACACAGATGTAAAAATCCTTAATAAAATAGTAGCAAACTACATTCAAAAATATCAAAAAGATAATATAACATGAATATTCCAGGAATGCAAGGTTGGTTCAACATATGCAATCAATAAATGTAATTTATCACTTAAACAGAATTAAGGATAAAAATCACAAATAGACACAGATAAGGCCTTTGATAAAATCCCACTGCCAATCACCATAAAAAATGAAGCTAAATCAAAACAAATAATATTAAACACTCTTTCAGGAGAAAAAGCAGTCAATGTAAGTTTGCCCCCTTAAAGAATCAATGCATTCTATTCATAAGTATGCTTAATTACAAAATGGGAGGATAATTCCATGGCACTATTAATCTAAAGCCCACATAACTATTTTTTCTACTAATGTACAAAAGGAAATATAAGCATAGAAATAACTGAAGAGCAATAAATCAGAATAGTGAGAATTATTGTTTTCTAGCTATAACAATTATAAGCTACTATATAGCTTTCTTCTTAATATATTGATTCTGCATTTTTTCAAAATTTGTATATTTTAGAAAGTCACTCTCATTGAAACTCTGTAATTCCAAAATTTTAAGTTTTAATTTAAAACAAACCTAGGTTTACATATTTAGTTAAAAGCTAAATATCTAAATTTATTCTTTTAATTTTAACAGACATATTAAATTAAAAGCAAATTTCATGGGAAAAAGAAGTGCTAATAGTTTGTCAGGTGATTATAAAGACTAACTAAAATACATTTATTTAGTTTAATTGGAAAAATATAATAAAAAGCAGGTATAGAATCTGAAAATTCTCTACTAAGAGTAGATTATACAAGAAAAATGGTCATCCCTGTCCCTACATTTGTGACATCAATCACACAGAAGACCACATACTTTCCTAAACATTCTTTTCCTGGTTGTTGGTTCTAAGATTAAACTCAGGAGGAGCTTAACCAGTGAGCCACATCTCCAGCCAATTTTTGGTTGTTGTTTTTGTTTTTTCTGAAACAAGGTCTCACTAAGTTGTTCAGGCTTACTTTGAACTTGTGATCCTTCTGCCTGAGCCTCCCAAGTTACTGCTGGGATTACAGGTGTGTGCCATGATGTCTATCCTTAGCCATTTTTATATGATTATATATCTTAAAATTTTTTCCAACTAGTTGTCACAACACAAATAAAATAAATTAAGTTTAAAACATATATATACACACACATACATGTGTGTTTATGTAATATATATGTGATTAGAGAAAAAAGGAAAAAAATATCCATTTTTTTTAACATGTATTTGACCAATTATGTGCAAAGCAATGTGCTATGTGTCAGATATACAATGGCAGAAAGAGATAAGGCCTCTGCCTTTCAAGAGTTATATTCCAGCTGTACTCCAAAAATAATAATCAAATTATAAAATTAATACTTAATAACTAGTCCAGAGAGTCAAGGAAGTTCCCCTTGACTCTCTGGACTAGTTATTAAGTATTAATTTATTTATTAATGATATTCTAAAGTGACAAATGTAATTATGAAGGGGAAATAAAAGAAAAAGAAAAAAATTCATTTTCTTTGCTTCTGACTTTAAGGTTTTACCTCAAATTCCTTTAGATAATTTTGATCACAAATCAAGAACTATGAAATTTATCTAACTCTAACCAAAGGAGTAATTCTGACATATATTATAATAAAATCAGGAATAGAAAATCTACATACTTTAAAATTTTTAATAAAGTACTTTTTTTTTTTTGTTGGTGGTGGTATTTGGGGTTGAACCCAGGGCCTCATCCATGCTAAGCATGAGCTCTACCACTGAGCCACATCTACAGCCCTAGTAAAGGCAATTTTTACCATGAGTTTAATAATCCACCAAAGATCATAAAAATAAAATGCTTATGTTTGGGCCAGGAGAGGAAAATGCTACTGATTTTAAGAGAAAAACTTATCTGTCTTAATATTAAGAATTCTGTCCAATTAATACAAACAAATATAGACATTCTATATGACAGTTATATAATGAGGTTTTTAAAAAGTAATATCAGGATGAAGAGAAAAAGAAAAAGTTCATATTCAAAGTATACAAAATGGGGCTGGGATTGAGGCTCAGTGGTGGAGTGCTTGCCTTCCGCAGGCGGGACCCAGTTCGACCCTCAGCACCACATAAAAATAAAGGCATTGTGTTGTGTCCATCTACATCTAAAAAAAAAAAAAGTATACAAAATGGAGAAACACAAAAGTCCCAAACACTTAAAAATATGTTGAATTTTTATAACTATGTGTATAAACTACATGCTAGATGATATTAATGTCCCTAAGTTTCCCTGAGAGTGATATAAATGAACCACATCACCTGAGACCAAGACAAGAGGAACCCAAGCTCAAAACCAACCTGAGAAACTTGGTAAAGAAAGACTTGTCTCAAAATAAAAAAATGAACAGATAAAAGGCTGCAGATGTAGCACAGTGGTTTAGCACTTGTCTAGCATGTGCCAGGCCCTGAGTTTAAGACCCCAGTGCCTGAAAAAAAAGCTAAAACAATAAAAAATATATATTTAAAAAGACTTTCTATTCAAACTATAAATCACAGGATTCTTAAAATATGAATGCTTCTTAACAGTTTCAAACAGTATTCCAAAAACAATTATTTAGATTATATGGTATACAGTTTATACAGTAATTTTAAATATTACAAAATTATGATAATCTGCTACAAAGTCTTTGAAAGAAATGTCTTTAAAACAGATCCCAGAAATATGTGTATTAATCTAAGTTATGTTAATGTAAACTGAAAACAAATGAATGAATACCCAATCCTACTGGCTATCAGCAGGATCTTTATGATAAACTGCCAAATGCACATACTCTGTTGGATAAAACAGGAGGCTGGTTTCCCAAACCTGTATTTTAAAACAGGTAATTATGAGGGTTTTCTTTTTTCATGTCAATCTTATATTAGCATATTGATCTCAAGGAAAACATACTTAAAATGCAAGTTAGATCACAAATCAAGAACTATGAAATCTTAAAAATTCTTTTTAGTTAAAAGAAAACTTTTGCACAAAGAATTTAATAATCATCATCACTTAAAGTACTGGACTATAAGGTCACTTAACCAAGAGCTCATTATTACAAACAATGTGAAAATTTTTTTTAAATATTTATTTTTTTTAGTTATAGGTAGACACAGTATCTTTATTTTATTTTTATGTGGGCTGAGGATCGAAACCAGTACCTCAGGCATGCCAAGCAAGCAACTCTCTCTGAGCCACAATCCCAGCCCCAACAATGCGAAAATTTGTTAGCCAAAGACCAATCTCTGTGATCACTTCTCATGCCCACATGCATTCTGGTGAGGTGGTTAGAAGGTAAGGTTTTACTTTCTGTCATTTTAGGAGATTGCAAGACAATTAAGGTCTCAGAGTCTTATGTCCTCATTTCTAGTTGGAAAGCTATAATTTATTTTTCAGCTTTAAATTCTGTTCTACAAAGTCATAATATTAAACCAAACAAAAATCTATTAACTATTTTCAAAGAAAAAAAAGACACAGAAATGGTTAAATGGACTCTTATCTCAATATCCTATGAACATACTACCTTGTAAAAGAAAGCAGCAGAAATGAAGAAAATGACTAGAAGAGGATTTAAAAATAAAAGTAATTACTATGTCAGGATTGGAATTTTATTTTTTCCTCATGTTCTAAAATTTTAATAATATTATCTTTAAAAATATTCCAAAATTGAGATTGTGAGACAAATAGGAAAAAAGGGACCCCCCAAACACTGCTCTTAATTACTCTCAAAATTACTCTCAAAAATCAATGAGTACAGAGGTCTTATAACTTGGGATTTGTAAGGAATAAAATCCATATTCACTACAAACTATTACATACGCTTTTCTTTAAGTTACCATAGAAAACATACTAAAAATTACAGGGAATAAACTTTGTTAGCAATCTATTTTAAAAAACGTTTTCCTAAAGGCAAATCAAATTTTAGAAAATGAAATTTTAAAAAAGATACAAATATATGCTTAACATGTTCCCATATTTTCAAAAACTCATCTCTTCTGTGTATAATCTGAAATTATTCAATTTACTTCAGGACTTACAAAAATAAAGTATTATAGTACATAAACTAACCTCACATAGGGTACAGGGTCATTCTGAATCATATTAAGAAGCCACTGCAATTCTTCATAACTCCTGTCCACTGAAAATAAAATTGAGGAAATATAGTTGTAGTTAATTAAAACAAATTAAAGTTCAAGTGATAAGCAGAGAGTTTATATTCATTCGTAGGATTCTGCTTTAGCTGGATTTCCATTCAAAGTTGAAGGTTACAATCAAGCTCTTATACTTTCTTAGATTTTTTATGCAATTTTATATTGCATAAAATTGTATAAGATTCTTAAGAAATGTTTCACAAATGTAAACTAAATTTTATTTTAGAAACATTGTTAGACATCACTAGTTCACTTCACACATTCATCAAGTTTGAGTTATAATCTGATGTATAGCCAGGTCAGTGGAAAATTATCTTTGGGAGTTTTCTTCTTAAGAATGTTATACATTTTTACGTTTATACTTTTTTAAGTATTGTGACATACATAACCAAGACACAAAATACTATCAACTACATATTCTTTACCAAAGTTCAAATCAATGGCAAATACACCATAAAGCCAATTATAATTTATTGAGTCCTAAATTAAAGATGATTAACTAGACAAAATCTGTATAAACAGAATTATTTCTTAAATGCTTACAGAGAGGCTTGATACCCATTGGTATCTCAACTGTATTATAGAGAATGATCAACTTTTTGTCCACACAGTTTCTTTCACTTTGAGACCAAAGAGTAGTCTTAATTTTTCAGTACAATATAAAACACAATAAAAAAGTGCTATTAATATAACTGACATAAATTATTCACTATTACTGTTCATCTTTTCAACATATTTCACTTTTATGATTTGAAAAGCTTTTAAATTTTATTCCCAATAGTTGTCATTTCTTTTAATTTGACAACCAACGTTTAAACTTAAAATTTAAAAAACTGTGAAGTCTGGGGATTCATGGTTTACATTTAAGCAAATTACATTATATTTTAATCATTAGTTTAACATTCTTTTGGAAACCATAATATTAATATCTACTTCATTTCAGATTTATAAAGACATTATATACCATTCATACATCTTGGGAAACAAGTTGATCATACCAGCAAATTTGTTGGACCTTAAGACTTCCTTTTCATAGTTGGATGAGAAGTTTAGCATACTTAAATTTCTTTACTCTTCCCATATTTTAAATAATCTTGACTTCTAGATGTTGACTACATTTATATGTTTCTTTGACTTGCATATTCTTTTAAAAGAAATGTTTTACAAATGTAAACTAAATTTTATTTTAGAGGCATTGTTAGAATTAAGAGTTCACTTCACATATTCACCAAGTTTGAGTTATAATCTGATTCACAGCCAGGTCAGTGGAAAATTATCTTTGGGAGTTTTCTTCTTAAAATGTTATACAGGAGATGTACTTCTAATTCTATAAGGCTACCTTAACACATTGTCACTATTTAGATCGCAGTTTTCCCCTAAAACTTACATAGCAATTTTTCACTTGTCTTTGAATCTTCATATTCTGAAGAATTTACAGGCCACACTATTCTTTTACCTTGTACAAAAATATGGTTCTGATATTCCTAAGAACTTTTTTTCTTAACCTGAAAAATTGAAATTTCATCAAAATATAGCTTAACCCAGTTTAATTTACACCCTTTCAGAGATTTCTATTATTATTGCTTTTCTTCCAATCCATTTCATTTTTCATGACTTCTTCTTTCTTTGTTTTCACTACTTTTCCTCATTTAAATTTTCAAAAATGTTTTAACATATTCTTTTATTCATTTTTTTGGCCTTCTTTTACATCTTTTTGACTTTGTGAAAAATTGCCTAATTTCCCTACTGAAATTCCTGTTTATGTCTTCTGCTATTTTCGGATATAATTTTTTTCAAGGATATATTGCCTCCACTTCTTAGAAATTTCCAAAAAAATCTCCATTAAAAAAAAACTACATATAATTAAATCTATAGAAAACAATAACTTCTCAAAAAAGCCATAGATATCTATGATTTTATTCTTTTCCCTCATTTATCAATTTTTATGTGAATTCCACATTTTATCAAAAATTCTTTCAAATTCAATGTCACAAATTTAAAATTAAAATATCTATATTGTAGACTTGCTTTAAAAAGTATTTCTAAAATGACATACCATCTATCTTTAAAACATTACCTTTAGTATAATCAACAACTGCTTCCAAAGCTGCTATCCTGATGTCTACAAAGTGACCGTATTCAGCGTAAGACTTAAAAAGAGCTGGATCACTTGGCACATGTCCATTCTTCTGAAGTACCCGTATGGCTCTCAAGCAACTATGAAAGAAATTTTCAGTTAACTGCTTTCATTGAGGTATTTTGAAACAAATTTGTTTTCTAGATAGCAGAGATTCCTTTATCACAGTAAATTTAAAGAGATGATTTGAATCCACATTCAATTTTGTAATATTCAATTTTTTCTATGATAAATTTTTTAAATAACCAGATCCTACTTAAAGAAAACAAATTTCAAAACTTATGGAAATTTAAGTTTGATGTATCATTATAACAGAAGAACTGTTCAGAAACTATTTATCATAAAATATCATTTAAATTAAGTATTTTCTCCAAAAGCTTTAATAATATACTTTAGTCATTTTATAACAGAAAGTTATATTATAACCTTATTACATAAAAGGTTACATGTAAACTGAATATAAAAATATATAAGATAATATGAGTAATTACAAAGTTCTGTAATTATAAAAGGGAAACATTTAGGTTATTTTTCAAATATTAAAAATTTATATGTAGATAAAAGAATCACAGAATTAAATTTTTCCCTTTTATTTTATTTCCCAATTTATCTGATGAAAATAAATTTATTTTATACTTATAAAAATAAATATGGGACTGGGGCTGGGGCTCAGTTGTAGAGTGCTTGCATCACATGTGTGAGGCACTGGGTTCGATCCTCAGAGCCTCATGAAAATAAATGAATAAATAAAGGTATTGTGTCCATCTACAACTAAAAAAATATTTTAAAAACAAATAAATATGTTCAAAGAAAAAGCAAAAAAAAATTTAATGCTACCTGACAGTGATAGTATGTCTATAACTTGGAAGGAGTTTTTCCATATTCAAAAACCTGGTGATTTCTTCAAGAATTAGTCGCACATCAGGATTTAAGTTATCCAGGGTTCTAACTTCATTATTCACACTAACTGCAGGTGTAACAGAGTTGGCCAGAGCATCAATCATTTCTGCACGATAATAGTTATCTGAAAACTAAGTCAAAGAATAATTAACAGAAGAAAATTCTTCTAATGAAAACTTAATATGAATTACTTAAAAACACAATATATCTGAAGATCTAATCCAGTTCTCTAGTAAATATTCAACTCTGGCCTTTGCATAGAGTCATACTTCGGAAAAAGAGTAAAAGAAATTTATTAATCAGTGACTCATTACTTTACCAAATAAATATTTACTCTGCAAGACACTCTCATAGCAATCTAGCTAGATCCTCTAAAAGGAAACCATGGTCCACAGGTCCTCCTGTAACACAAAGCTTCTAATCAGCTATTTAATGTTCTACTTTAATATATAAAAATACAACCAAGGATCACCACATATTTGAGGAAGGCTTCAACATGAAAAGGAAGCACTATGATAGGCAGGAAGCTGTGGTTCAATCTCAGTAGCACAGAAAGGAAAAAAAAAAAATACTGGGCATGGTGGCACATGCCTGTAATCCCAGCAGCTCTGGAAGCTAAGGCAGGAGGATCACAGGTTCAAAGACAACCTTAGCAACTCAGTAAGGCTGTAAGCAACCTATTGAGGCCCTGTCTCAAAATCAAAAAAATTTAAAAAAAGGGATAAGGATTGGCTCAGTGACTAAGCACCTTTGAGTTCAATCCCTGGTACCAAAAAAGAAAATTTTAAAAAGACATAAGAAAAGAACTCAGAACAAAAAAGCAATTTGTAAGATATAGAGCATGGAAGGACCAGAAAAAAAACTTCAGTAAGGGACAAAAGAAAAATTCATGAATTATCATTAATATTATTTGAGTAATTATCAATGATATGTATTCCAACAGCATAACATTCCTTTTTTTTCAGCTTCCACATCCTTATTTTATCAGATTGTTTAAACATTAAATTTATTCTCATTTGCAATCCAAAATAGTTAATTGAAGTCTGCTGTTTTGTGTGTGTGTGTGTGTGTGTGTGTGTGTGTCTGTTTACTTTTACTGGTTATTTGTTTTCTAAACCCTTTGGCACAATTTTCTGGGGGCGTTGAGACTGCCACAATTCAAGCCAGGAGAGCTTTTCTTTTGTGCTGCTAATTTCAAGCATTTAAATTTGGGTTGTGGCTTTTTTGTCTTTGAAGTCTGCATTCTTTTTTTAAAATTTTTTTTTTAACATGAGCTCTATTATTATTATTATTGTTGTTGTTGTTTGCATCACAATTCTTAATACACCTTTATACCACAATTTATCATATCTCTGTATATAAGATATGTTGACCCCAAATTCACATCTTCATACATGTATTTTGTGTAATAATGAGGGACTCCTTCCACCATCCATGCAATTCCCCTTCTCCCTCCCTCTCCCTCCCACCCTTCTTGCCTATCTAGAGGTAATCTTCCTCCCATGCTCTTCCTCCCTACCCCATTTTGAGTCACCCCCTTATATCAAAGAAATTGATGGCATTAGAGCAGATTATGCTAAGTGAAGTTAGCCAATCCCAAAAAAACAAATGCTGAATGTCTTCTCTAAAGTCTCTATTATTTATTTGTAACGTTATATCCTCTAACTCCAGAGTTTTATTTTTCTCCCCCTTCACTCCTACTTCTATATTCACAGTTGAACCATATTATTAGGAAAGGCACCCTGATGAAAAGATCAAGATTAGGAGCTCTGACCATTTGTCAGTATTTTCCCTAAAATAATTTAAACAAAAAACAAAAAAACCTAAAGAGCATCTTTCCTTTTTTCCCCCTCTGTTTTACATGTCTTGTGCAGCATCAGTAGACAGAACTTCGGTTCATTTTATGAAATGCAACATCTAACCCCTTGTTTTCTGGGAAAAAGAAACTGCAATAAATTTAAGTTGATAATATAAATATCACCTCACTTCACACATACTCATTCTCAGACTGTAATAATCCTTCACTCTCCTTCTAGCCTGCACGTGTACAATACCATGTGGCAAAGGTACAGCCACAGGTGGGCTTGAGAACCAGGCTTATTCCAATAACATTACTTTTAAAGAAAGAAATATGCATAGAAAAGGACCAAATATTAAATTGTGCCAAAATTCAGAAATCCTGCCAGTACGAAGGTAACTATGGGCTGGGGTTGTGATTCAGTGATAGAGCACTTAGTATGTGTGAGGAGGCACTGGGTTCGATTCTTAGCACCACATATAAATAAATGAATAAAATAAAGGTCCATCAACAACTAAAAAATATATAAATTTTTAAAAAGGAGTGTTATATGTACATATACATTCATATACATACTTTCTGACTTATCTTCTGATTCATAAGCATCCACAAATAATTTTAATGTATAGTCAGACTAGCCACTAATAATAGAAAATAAACTGGACTTTCTTTCCAATTTCATTAACTCTGATAATTCTATGCTTCAGCTTTGCTAAGGAACTGTGTATGAAGTGAAATAATAGGAGAAGTAGTGCTATGTTGGGCAAATACTCTACCACTGACTATAGCCTCAATTCTCCTTTTTTTTTTTTTAAGAAATGTAACCATGCTTGTTTTTTATTATTATTTTTTAAATTAAATCTAAGGACTTCGCTCCCGGCAAAGAAGCTGAATGCGTAATCAGCAGCGGATTGTAAGTACCCGAGACAAAGAAAGCTCAGTACACCCCGCCCTTCATTTTTTTTTTTTTTTTTGAATATTTTCTATACAGGAAGAGTTAGTGGATTGGGATTGTTGGCTGGGCTGTGGTTTCGGGGCCAAAAATCTACTCCGCGGGAGCCGCCATTTGCTTTCTGCATGCTGTCTTAATGGCTCTGTCTACATGGTCCAGCTGCCGCACCTAGAGACTGGAACTGGGCTGCGTGCCGAGTCCTATCCTCCGAAGGCGGGACCACGACCTAGAGCGCCAGTCGCTCGTTCCCTGCTGCACCTTTGGGCAAAGCCTGCTCTGGGGTCTTTCGGCATTCCCCTGCAAGGGGACCCGTGCTCCGGAGGTGGGGGCCGGAGATCCACGGAGGCAGCCGCTTGGGCCCCGGCCAGGCACCTAGCCGAGGAGCGACAGAGGTCCCGGTGGCCCTGCTATGGCCGCTAGTCCGCGGCCTTAACAGGGCCACTGGGACCTCTGTCGCTCCTCGGCTAGGTGCCTGTGGTGCCCGAGCGCGGCCCAGAGGTGGAGGCGACGGCAGCAGGGTTTCAGTTCTAGAAAACTGGACTGGAAACAGAAGCAGCAGTTTGTATAATCCCAAGTTCTTGCTTATGCCAGGAAACTGTAAGGGTAACATGAATATCATTGAGGTGGTCTAACATGGCGGCAGGCGCGGAGAGATCAAGTCTCTGACCTCTTCAATTGCGCGGACATAGGAAGCTGTAAATTATCTAAAGCCTGTTTGCTCAGGATCACTAGGCAATGCTGAGCTGACGTGGAGCTAGGGCGTACAGTCTGGGCCCCTCAGAAAACACACACTGAGCACGAATCAGCTGCATTCAAGCTCTGGTTCGCCTGCTTCTCGTGACTCAGCAATAACGATCCCGCTGAAATAACTAGTCGGCCCACCTGAAGTCACAGAGGTAAAAGCCAACTGAGCACCATGGCCGGACCCAGGGAATCAGGAGGGACGTGGGACCTGCAGCGCAGAACTCCGGGCTATTGCTTCCACCAGTGCTGATAACAGAGGTCCCTTGCACCAGCTACCAGGGGAGTTGCTACCTGAGGGCAAACGAGTTCGTTGGGGGCCCTCAGCTCCAAGCCATACAAACTTAGGGTCTGAGGGAGGCAAACAGGGAGAGTGTGCCCAGGCATCCATGAAAACAGAGCTCCCAGTAGCAGCAGACCCAGCGTGTAGCCAGTATTGTGGTAAGCGTCACAGGTGAGCGGGGCCTGGATTGAGGAACCACAAGAGAAGGCCCTAAGCACTCAGGATTGGAGACCCGCACAGTCTGGGAAGAAGAGCTGAGACACAGTGATTGGTTCCCACCTATCAAGAAGAGAAGCCTGGCCCAGTGGGCATAGCTCCACCTACTGGAAGAGAAGTTAATCGAGCTCTATGACTGCATTTATTATTTTTTTTTTTTTAATGATTATTACTAGTACTTTTTTTAAATTTTATTTTCACTTTTTGTTGTTGATGTAGTTGTTGTTCTTTAACTTTCTTATTAATGGTTTCAAGTTTTTAAATTCTTTTTATTCTATTATTATTACTATTATTTTTAAACTTTAATTTCCATTTTTTTATTATCACTATAATTTTTTTTTTTGGTTTTAAATTTTTATTTTTTCGTTCTTTCTTTCTTTCTTTTCACTTTTTTCTTCTGTCTTTTCATTTCTTTTCAATTTTCTTACTTCCCCTTTCCTGAATTCTATCTGCCTACACTCATTCTCTTTAGTGACTTCTTCCCTTCCCTTCTAATATCTCTCCTCCCAAGCATCAAATAAATCTATAAGAGTAAACAGTAACTCAGCAGTCAAACAGAACAAGAAGTAACATGAGCATAAAAAAGCAAGGAAGAAAAGGAGTACAAACAATGAAGGACAGCCTAAATATTCAGGAGAACTTAGAGTCATCAGAAAAATGGCCATATAAAGAACTCAAGGAACACCTTAGACAGATGGAAAAGAACCTTAAAGATCACATTGAAAATGAATTACATAAACAGATAAAAGAAGAAGTTAAGCATCTTTACCAGGAGATAGAGATTATTAAAAAAAATCAAACAACAATTCTAGAAATGAAGGAAACGATAAACCAAATTAAAAACTCAATTGAGAGTATCACCAACAGAGTGGAGCAAGTAGAAGCCAGAACATCAGATAATGAAGACAAAATATATCATCTTGAAAGGAGTCTAGCCAACTCAGATAGGCTGGTAAAAAATCACGAGAAAAACATCCAAGAGATTTGGGATAACATAAAAAAACCAAACTAACGAGTCATCAGGATAGAAGAAGGCACAGAGATTAATACCAAGGGAATGAGTAACCTACTGAATGAAATAATT